>NW_016813238.1:877604-927938 GCF_001698545.2 Rhinopithecus bieti
AGCTTCCCAGCGGCTTTGTTTACCTACTTAAGCCTCAGCAATGGCGGGCGCCCCTCCCCCAGCCTCACTGCCGCCTTGCGGTTAGATCGCTGCAGACTGCTGTGTTAACAATGAGGGAGGCTCCGTGGGCGTGGGACCCTCCCGGCCAGGTGAGGGATATATTCTTCTGGTGTGCCCGTTTGCTTAAAGCGTGGTATTGGGGTGGGAGTTACCCGATTTTCCAGGTGTTGTGTGTCTCAGTTCCCCTGGCTAGGAAAAGGGATTCCCTTCTCCCTTGTGCTTTCCAGGTGAGGCGATGCCTCACCCTGCTTCAGCTCTTGCTGGTCAGGCTGCAGCAGCTGACCAGCACCGATTGTCCGGCACTCCCTAGTGAGATGACCCCAGTACCTCAGTTGAAAATGCAGAAATCACCGGTCTTCTGTGTTGCTCGCGCTGGGAGTTGGAGACTGGAGCTGTTCCTATTCGGCCATCTTGCTCCGCCCTTGGTTCACCTTTTAATATGCCACTAAGCGTTATAAACATACTAAAATCAAAAGCCTTAAATATCACATTGTCTTTGTTTTGTGCTGCTATAACAGAATACCACAGACCAATTTATAAAGAACAGAAATTTATTTTCTAGCAGTTCTGGAGGCTGAGAAGTCCACGATCAATGGGCCAACAGATTTAGTGTCTAGTAAAGGCCTGTTCTCTGCTTCCAAGATGGTACTTTGAATGGTGCATTTTTGGGGGCATGGGAGAAGGGTCAGGCTGGGTGGAGTGGCAGACACACTATTTTCCCAAATGGCAGAAGAGCAAAGAAAGCATACGGGTCTCAGAAGGCTTTTCTAAAAAGCATTAAACCTCTTAAAGTTCCCACCTATAATACTGTTTCAGTGGTAATGAAATTTCTTTCTTTCTTTTTTTTCTTTTTTGAGACAGGGTCTTGCTCTGTTGCCCAGGCTGGAGTGCAGTGGTGCAATCTCAGCTCACTGCAACCTCCGCCTCCCAGCTTCAAGCGATCCTCCCACCTCAGCTTCCCGAGTAACTGGGACTACAGGTATGCATCACCACCCAAATGTCATCTTCAATTGTAACTCCCACAATTCCCATGTGTCATAGGAGGAACCCAGTGAATGATGATTGAATTATGGAGGCAGGTCTTTCCTGCACTGTTCTAGTGATAGTGAATGAGGCTCACAAGATCTGATGGTTTTAAAATGTTAGTTTCTGCATGAACTCTCTTTGCCTGCTGCCATCCATGTAAGATGTGATTTTCTCCTCCTTCCTTTCCACCATGATTGTGAGGCTTCCCCAGCCATGTGGAACTGTGAGTTCTCCATTAAACCTCTTTCTTTTGTAAATTGCCCCATCTTGGGTATGTCTTTATCAGCAGTACCAAATGGACTAATACAATGCCCAGCTGATTTTTGTATTTTTAGTAGAGATGGGGTTTTGCGGTGTTGGCCAGGCTGGTCTCAAAGTCCTGGCCTCAAATGATCCACCTGCCTTGGCCTCCCAAAGTGCTGGGATTACAGTTATGAGCCACCATGCCCAGTTGGCAATGAAATTTCAATATGAGTTTTAGAGGGTACAAGTATTCAGACCTAGCACACCTTCTCTTAAATGCTTGAAGGTGGCTAAAACTCATTCAAAATTTCAATCACTTTGCATTGAGAACACTGACAAAAGCCTTAATTCATTTTTCCTTTTTATGTATTATAACATGGTTTTAATTTAGATAGTGAATTAGGTGAAACAATTTATGATGACATAAATCGTTATGTCATAATAATAATTTTTTCAGTATAAAAATTCTGGTAGTGAAATTTTGAGTTCTAAAAGATACCTGTATGCCGAGACCAGCTCGGTCGGGGAGACCCTAACCCAGCGGCGCTAGAGGAATTAAAGACACACACACAGAAATATAGAGGTGTGAAGTGAGAAATCAAGGGTCTCACAGCCTTCAGAGCTCAGAGCCCTGAACAGAGATTTACCCACGTATTTATTAACAGCAAACCCGTCATTAGCATTGTTTCTATAGATATTAAATTAACTAAAAGTATTCCTTATGGGAAACGAAGGGATGGGCCTTCCATGCAGAAGCATGTCCTTAGGGCACAGATCACTCATGCTATTGTTTGTGGCTTAAGAATGCCTTTAAGCGGTTTTCTGCCTGGGTATTCCTTGTCCTCATCCCCGTAAACCCACAGCCTTCCAGCGTGGATGTTAGGGCCATTATGAACATGTCACAGTACTGCAGAGATTCTGTTTATGGCCAGTTTTGGGGCCAGTCTATGGCCAGATTTTGGGGGGCTCGCTCCCAACACCTGTAAATTAAACACTTTTGTGCATGCAAACATACAATGAACTGCTTTAGTCAACATCTGAGACAGCTTTGTTTATGGTTGTTTTGATTTACATTAAAATTACACAAAATAATATTTATGATGTATAAGTAAGGCAAAAAGAATAACACTAAGACAGACAGCCATGAAGCTATCATCTCCTTTAAGAAACAGAATTTTACCAGTATCTTAGAAGTTTCGTCTGTATTCTCTCCCCTGCTTTGAGGTAATCATCCATTCTAAATTTTGTGTAGTCAGTTAATAATTTTATTTTCCTAATACTGTTTCTTCAGCCATATATGGCTATATCCTATAACCATATATTACTTATTTGTGCATATTTAAAACTTTACATAAATGTTGTGATACTGTATTTGTTTTTCTGAGATGCATTCATGACATGCATGTGGCTGTAGTTTATTTTAACAACAAAAGTCTTGATTCTGTGGATAAGGATAGCATATACTTAGCACTTTATATGTACTAATGTGTTTGATACCAACACTACCCCTGTGAGTTGATTCCATTACTGTTCCCATTTTACAGATGAAGATGCCGAGGAACAGGGAGGTCGAGTAGCCCAAGATCACACAGCTGATAAAAGGCTGCCCTAATGTGTGAGACCCACAGTAGACAGTCAGCTGGAGGCCATCTTACTCCAGCACCAGGAGAAGGGGTTGGACAAACCCTTAGAACCCCACCATGGTTGCCAGTTGCCTGTAGTGTTGTTCTTCTCACAGATACTAATGGCTGCAGAAGTGCTTGTAGGTCATGCACAGGTGAGTAGAGGGTGTCTCAGACCTGTACCCTCCTCATCTCCTAACCATATAGTCTCGGGGATTATGGTGTCCTGGGACTGTACACCTGCCACTTTCCTGGCCATTGGGTTTAGGGCCCCTGAGTTCCCTCAGACTCAGGATCTTAATCCTAGGTCAGGAGATACATGGAGAGGTTCCCATTTCTGGTAACTGCCAGAATGCTGTGTAGATGGTTTTATGAGCACAAGGATCAGCAGGTGGACATACTTCTATGCAAAACTGAGCTGGTGGTATTCAGGGAACTGAAGGTCTCCATTATGTTTGGTGGGACCAGAGAGTGAGGATGCAGGATTCAGGCCTGGAAGGGCAGGCAGAGCAGATGTTTCTCTTTTCTGAGGAGTCAGGGAACATTTGGTGGAGAGGATGGAGGTCAGAATCAGGTCTTAACCAACATCCTCTGGCTGTAAAATGGAGAACAGGGAGCAGAGGCAAGGGAGAAGGCCACAGTGGAATTAAACTAGAAATCAGTAACAGATAGTTCTGAAATATAGAAAATTCCAAAATATATGGATATTAAGCAACACACGTCTAAAAAACACATGGATCCAAAAAACAAAAAAAAATTTAAATATTTTGAACTAAATGAAAATACAACCTATTAAAATCTGTGGGATACAGTGAAAGCAGTGTTTATAAAGAAACGTATAACATTAAATGCCCACATTAGAAAGAATAAATACCCCAAATCAGTAATCCAAATTAGAAAATTAGAGAAAGAAGAACAATTTAAATCCAAAGTAAGCAAAAGAAAAGAAATAAAACAAATTAGAGGAGAAATCAATGAAATTGAAAACAGGAAATCAATAGAGAAAGTTAATGAAATAAAAAGCTGTTTCTTTAAAAGATGAAATTAATAAGCCTCTAGCCAAGCTAATGTGAAGAGGTGGGGCAAAGAGAGAGAACACAAATTACTAAAATCAGAAATGAAAGGGAGTATCACTATAGATCCCATGGACATTAAAAGGATAACATAGGAATACCATGAACAACACTCTGCTTACAAGTTTGATAACCTAAGTGAAATGGATCAATTCCATGAAAAACACAGTTTGCTAACCTCACACAAGAATTAATAGATAATCTGAATTGTCCTATTTAAAATGGAATAAGTAATAACCACGTGAAATAGAAAGCACTAGTTCTTTACAATGTCTTCCAGGAGATAGAAGTAAAGAGAATACTTCCTAACTCATGTGATGAGCCCAGCATTACACTAATACTAAAACATTACATTGTAAGAAAAGAAAAATGCAGGTCAACATGTTCTATGAATATAAATGGAAAAGTCTTCAACAAAATATTAGCAAATCAAACCCAACAATATATAAAAAGCATTATACACCATGGCCAAGTTGGGTTTCTTCCAGATATGCAAGACTGGTTCAGCATTGAAAAATCAATTAATATCCATCATATTAACAAGATAAAGAAGAAGAAATCACATAGTCATATCAATAGTTGCAAAAAGCATTTGTCAAAATACAGCACCCATTCATGATTAAAAAAACACATAGCAGCCGGGCATGGTGGCTCACGCCTGTAATCCCAGCACTTTGGGAGGCCAAGGTGGGCGGATCACAAGGTCAGGAGATTGAGACCATCCTGGCTAACACGGTGAAACCCTGTCTCTACTAAAACACAAAATTAGCCGGCCGCGGTGGCGGGCGCCTGTGGTCCCAGCTACTCGGGAGGCTGAGGCAGGAGAATGGCATGAACCCAGGGGGTGGAGCTTGCAGTGAGCTGAGATTGCACCACTGCACTCCAGCCTGGGCAACAGAGCGAGACTCCGTCTCAAAAAAAAAAAAAAAAAAAAAAAGAAAAGAAAACACTTAGCAAACTAGGAATAGAAGAGAGCTCTCTCAACTTGATAAAGAACATCTACAAAAAATCTACAGCTAACATAACACTGAATGAGAGAAGCTGGAAGTTTTTCTGATAAGATCAGGAACAAGGTAAAGATATCGCCTCTCACCACTTTTCAATGTTTTCATGGAAGTTGGGTATACAGATTGGAAAGGAAGAAATAGAACTGTCTTTGTTAGTAGATATGACTGTCTTTGTACAAAATCTTTAAAAATCAAGAAAAAGCTTCTGGAATTAATAAACTATTAAGACTGCAGGATATATGTTAATATATACAAGTTAATCACTTTCCTGTATAGCAGCAATGAGCAATTGGGATTTGAAATTAAAAACAAAATATCATTTACATTAACTTCCTCCAAAATGACATTGTTAGGTGTAAATCTAACAAAATATACAAAAGGTCTTTTATGAGGAAAACTATGAAGCCAAAATGAAAAAAATAAATAAATGGAGAGAGATTTCATGTTCATGGATAGGAAGACTCAGTATTGTCAAGATGTCAGTTCTTTTCAATTGATCTGTAGATGATATGATTTGGCTTCATGTCCCCACCCATACTTCATCTTGAATTGTAATTCCATAGTCCCCACATGTTGTGGGAGGGACCCTGTGGGAGGTAATTAAATCATGGGGGTGGTTTCCCCCATGCTGTTCTCATGATAGTGAGTGAGTTCTCATGAGATCTGATAGTTTTATAAGTGTCTGGCATTTCCCCAGCTGGCACTCACTCTGTCCTGCCACCCTGAGAAGAAGGTGCCTGCTTCCCCTTTGCGTTCCACCATGATTGTACGTGTCCTGAGGCCTCCCCAGCTATGTGGAACTGTGAGTCAATTAAACCTCTTTCCTTTACACATTACCCAGTCTTAGGTATGTCTTCAAAGCAGTGTGAGAACAGACTAATACAGCAAATTGGTTCCAGTAGAATAGGGTACTGCTATAACGATACTCAAAAATCTGGAAGCAGCTTTACAACTGGGTAACAGGCAGAGGTTGGAACAGTTTGGAGGGCTCAGAAGAAAGGAAAATTTGGGAAAGTTTGGAACCTCATAGAGACTTCTTGAATGGCTTTAATCAAAATGCTGATAGCTATATGGACAAGGAAGTCCAGGCTGAAGTGGTCTCAGATAGAGACCAGGAACTTCTGGGGAACTGGAATAAAGGTAATTCTTACTCTGCTTTAGCAAAGAGACTAGTGACGTTTTGCCCCTGCCCTAGAGATCTGTGGAAATTTGAACTTAAGAGAGATGATTTAGGGTATCTGATGGAAGAAATTTCTAACTGACAAAGCATTCAAGAAGAAGCAGAGCATGAAAGTTTGGAAAATTTGTGCCTGATGATGCAATACAAAAGGGTTTTTACCCATTTTCTGGGAAGAGATTCAAGCCTGCTCCAGAAATTTGCATAAGTAACAAGGAGCCAAATGTTAATCACCAAGACAATGGGGAAAATGTCTCCAAGGCATGTCAGAGACCTTCATGGGAGCCCCTCCCATCAAAGGCCTGGAGGCCTAGGAGGGAAAAAAATGGTTTTGTGACTGGGCCCAGGGCCCCATCTGCTCTGTACAGCCTCAGGACATGGTACCCTTTGTCCCAGCTGCTTCAGCTTTAGCCATGGCTAAAAGGGACCAAGGTATAGGTCAGGTCATTGCTTCAGAGAAGGCAAGCCCCAAGTCTTGGTGGCTTTCATGTGGTGTTGAGCCTGTGGGTACACAGAAGTCAAGAACTGAGGTTTGGGAACCTCCACCTAGATTTTAGCAGATGTATGGAAATGCCTGGATATCCAGGGTAGAAGTTGCTGCAGAGATAGAGCCCTCATGGAGAACCTCTGCTAGGGCAATGCAGACTAGACTTGTATTAATCAAGACTTGCTATTGGTGAAAGAATAGACATGTAGGTCAATAGAACAGAATAGAGAACCTAGAAATAGACTTGCACAAATACAATCAACTGGTCTTTGACAAAGGACTAAAGGCAGTTCAATGAAAACAGTCTTTTCAACAAGTGGTGCTGAAAAGGATAAATGCTTGAGGGGATGAATGCCCCATTCTCCATGATGTGACAATTATGTATTGCATGCCTGTAATCAAATATTTTGTGTATCACATAAATATGTATACCTACTATGTACCTGCAAAATTTAAAAATTAAAAAAATAAACAACAGGTGCTGGAACAACTGGACATTCACATACAAAACAAACAAACAGAATCTAGACATAGACCTTACACTTTCAACAAAAATTAGGTCAAAATTGTTCATTGACCTAAATATGAAACAAAAAAACATGAAACCACCTAGAAGATAATGGGAGAGAACTAAGGTGACTGGGTTTGGGGAAAACTTCTTAGGTACAACATCAAAAGCACAGTGCGTGAAAGAAAGAAGATGGTAATTTGGACTTCATTAAAATTAAAAACTGCTGCTCCGCAAAAGACAGTGGTAAGAGAACGAAAAAGCCACTGACTGAGACTAAATATTTGCAAAACACATATGTGATAAAAGGACTGGTATCTAGAATATACAAATAACTTTTAAAACTCAATAAGAAAAACAATCCAATTAGTGCACAAAAGATTGAAACAGACATCTTACCAAAGATGATATACAGATGGCAAATAAGCATATTAAAAGATAACATCATTAAGGAATTGCAAATTAAAACAGTAATGATGTACCACTACACACCAAGTAGAATGGCCAATATCCAAAACTACCAACACTAAATGATGGAAGGATATGGAACAAGAATTCCCATTCACTCATGGTGGGAATGCAAAGTGGTAAAGTCACTTAGGGAGACTGGCAGTTTCTTAAAAAGCTAAACAGACTCTTACCATACTATCCACCAGTCATGCTCCTTAGTATTTGCCTAGATGAACTGAAAACTTAAGTCCACACACAGTCCTGCACACAAATGTTTATAGAAGCTGTATTCATAATTGCCAAAACCTGGATGCAATAAATATATCCTTCAACAGGTGAATGTGTGAACAAACTGTGATACATCCATGCAATGGAATGTTATTCAGTGACACAAAGAAATAAGATACTAAGCCACTGAAACTCACAGAGGAGGCCTAAATGTATATCACTAAGTTAAAAAAGACAATCTGAAAAGACTGCATACTGTGTGACTCCAACAATATGACATACTAGAAAGGCAAATATATGGAAGTACTAAAAAGATCAGTGGCTGCCATAGCTTCTGAAAGAGGGAGGGAGGGATGAATAGGTGGAGCACAGAGAATTTTTAGGGCAGTGAAACTATTCTGTATGATACTGTGAATACATGTCATTATTCATTTGTCAAAACCCATAGAATGTATAGCACAAAGAATAAAGCCTACTGTAAACTATGGGTTTTGGTTAATGTATCAATGTTGGGTTATCAGTTGTGAAAAAACATACCACACGTATGCAATGGGAAATGGTGTGCATGGGGTCACAGGTGAGGTGAAGAGAATAGTTATGGGAACTCTTTGTAGCTTCCACACGTTTTTCTGTAAAACACTAACTTCCCTTTAAAAAGGGAAATCTTGGCTCGGTATGGTGGCTCATGCCTTTAATCCCAGCATTTTGGGAGGCCAAGACAGAAGGATCACATGAGGCCAGAAGTTCAAGAACAGCCTAGCCAATGTGGTGAAATCCCATCTCTACTAAAAATACAAAAATTAGCCAGGTATGATGGTACCCATCTATAATCCCAGCTACTTGGTGAGATGGTGGGAAGTGCCAGCAATTTTTCTTAACCAGACAGAAAAAAGAGGTCGAATTATACCTTTTCAGTAAAACTGGTTTTAAATCAGGGTAGCGTACCAGGAGGAAGACAGGTCTGACTGGCCATCAACCCTGATCTAATCCCTTTATGGAAGCATCCCTTATCAGTCTGTATTTCCTCCTTGTACTTTACCATGACCATGAATCTCCTGGGCTTTATGATGGTGAGCAAGCCTATCTGCTCCTGATAGGACATATACATCAGTAGCCATTGAGTACACATGCACTCAGGGGAGAGGACCTTGGTGGGTCTGTGGTGAAGCAGGTACTTGTTTAATTGGCTTTCACCATGCCACAGGGCCTTGATGTGGTTGTCTTGGTCAATCATCATTGCCTGGTGACAGGCCATGGTGAGCCTGTAAACCTCTGGCACTGACCCACCTAATAAGGCCCATATGTAATAAAAGTCCCTCTCATTTGTGAGAACATGGGCTTGTGACTGAAGCTGGCGTTCATAGGCAAAGCTCTTCTGATTAAGCCAATAGAAACCAGGATGGATGGTGGCAAACAGGGGAAGAGAGGGTCTCCACACCTACATGGTCACTGAACTTCACGTCCACATCTGCACACACAAGGTAATCACCTCCCTGAGGAAGTGCTGCTGGGAAAAGTTGCTGATCACCTCCATGCAGTGCCTGGTGATGTCCTGCCGGCGGGCATAGCTCCAGACCCGGAGGCTCACCATCCACTGTCCGTCTCAGAGTTTGATGTGCGGAACATGACCTGGCTGGTTGGTAAAGATGTATTAGTTCACCTTATGTCTCACCATGAAGTGTGTCTCTGCACTCTGCAGGAACAGCTTCAGGAATAATATGTGTTTCTTATGGCAAACAGTTAATCAAGTGGTAGCATTCTGGAGCCAGAACTGCTCATTTAGCAGATCAATGTTGAAGATACACCATCCTTGATAATGCTACAACTTGCTGGCCATGGTGTTCTCTAGGGGCCATACTTACCCCAGCTAGTAAGCTTTTCAGCTTCTGTCTCTGTAGGTTCAGATAGCAATAGTCAAAGAAGGTCAAGACAAGAGTTATTAGAAGAAAGCTCACATGGTGAAACCTGGACAGTTTCCGCAGTAGGTTGGCCATTGCTCCACTTCTCACTGATGCAACCAGGATCTCTTAGATGCTGCTAGGGCAGCTGCTCCTCCACAGCCTTCTGTCCACAGTGGCCTCTCCTGGTGGGGAGAGGCAGAATGCATGGACCATGAGGTGCCTTCACCCTCCTACTCCTGAGACCCTAGTAACTCTCCTCTTGAAGGTTTTTGGCTATTGTTACCTGAACTCACAGAGCCAGATCCTGAAAAGCTTACTAGCTGGGGCAAGCGTGGCTCTTAGAGAATGCCGCGGCCAGCAAGTTGTAAAATTATCAAGGATGGTGTATCCCCAGCCAGATGCCCTAACACCCTCCAGAAACGATGTCCTTGTTGTGACCCCTTGACTGGCTCCCATTGTGTGGGACGGGACCTTCAACACTGACCTGCTAAATGACCAGTTCCAGCGCCAGAATGCCACCATTGGATTAACCATGTTTACCATAAAAAAAATACTATTATTCCTGAAGCTGTTCCTGGAGAGTGCAGAGACACACTTCATGGTGGGACATAGGGTGAACTACTACATCTTCACCCACCAGCCAGGTCACGTTCCATACATCAAGCTCCAAGAGGGACAGCGGATGGTCATCCTCCAGGTCCAGAGCTATGCCCACTGGCAGGACATCACCATGCACCTCATGGAGATGATCAGAAACTTTCCCCAGCAGCACTTCCTCAGGGAGGTGGATTATCTTGTGTGCACAGATGTGGACATGAAGTTCAGTGACCACGTGGGTGTGGAGATCCTCTCTTCCCTGTTTGCTACCATCCATCCTGGTTTCTATAGGTTCCATTGGGACACCTTTGCCTATGAACACCAGCCTCGGTCCCAAGCTCATATTCCTGATGGTAAAGGGGACTTTTATTACACAGGGGCCTTATCTGGTGGATCTGTGCTGAAGGTTTACAGGCTCACCACGGCCTGTCACCAGGTGATGACGATCGAGCAAGCCAACCACATCGAGGCCCTGTGTGATGACGAAAGCCACTTAAACAAGTACCTGCTTAACCACAAACCCACCAAGGTCCTCTCTCCTGAGTACATGTGGGATAAAAAGTCGATGGAGTATATGTTGGATGAACACCTGCTGGGTTCGCGCACTATGATAACGCGCAAGAGATCTGTGGTCTTGGTAAAGAACAATGAGGAAATGCGGACGGATGAGGGAAGCTTCCAGAAAGAGACCAGAGAGGGGGTGATTGACAGTCAGCCCTAATCTTCCTCCTGGCATGCTACCCTGAGTTAAAATCAGTTTTACATTAAAAAGTATTATTCCACCTATTTTCATCTGGTTAAGAAAAACTGCTGATGCCTGTCATCATCTCCCCAAATTTAGGAAGCCCTAGCACCACCCCCCTACCACAACCACCATCCAATACACACATTTAGGCAGGCCTTAGTCCACAGCTCATGCACACGTTTTTGAATTTCACGCCCTTGAGCTTCTCACTGTGTTCTCCTAAAACACTCTTCAGGGTGGAGGAGGTGGTGGTCTCTGCCTGTCCTGACGTATAAGGGATCAGTGATGAGATTTTTTCCAGAGCAAGTAATCAGGCCCCTTAATAAAGAAGAGTAGGCTGGACGCAGTGACTCACACCTGTAATCCCAGCACTTTGGGAGGTCGAGGTGGGTGGATCAGCTGAGGTCAGGAGTTCGAGACCAGCCTGGCCAACATGGCGAAGCCCTGTCTTTACTAAAAATACAAAAATTAGCTGGGCGTGGTGGCGGGCACCTGTAATCCCAGCTACTCAGGAGGCTGAGGCCGGAGAATTGCTTGAGCCTGGGAGATGGAGGTTGCAGTGAGCCGAGATTGTGCCACTGCACTCCAGCCTGGGCAACAGAACAAGACTCTGGTCTTAAAAATAAAAAATAAAGAGATTTGTGATCTTGCTGCAGAATGACTGTTTAATGCAAATCCAATCAGTGAGGCATCCAGAAATGGATCAGAAAGGAGCGATATCCCAGCAGCCTGACTCCTCCCCCAGGGGTGTCCTAAATTGGGTTAGTCCATTTGCGTTGCTATAAAGAAATACCTGAGGGAAGGGAAGGGAAGGGGAGGGGAGGGAAGGGGAGGGCAGAGGAGGGGAGGGAAGGCGGCTCTACTACAATGCAGGTTTTATTTGGAGATGGGGCACCAGCTTAACGCCAGGGCCCACTGCTGCTTACAACTGGTGCAATTATATGCCTGGGTAGGGGTCTGGGGGGGTATGGGTTACTCCCCAGGAGGATGTTGATAAGATGTTCCCATGATGAGGCGGTTTGGCTCTTTATCTGGCAGGATATGATAATGAGGTCCCAGCAAGATGTGGTAAGAAAGTCAGGTCCTTGGGACCAGGTGTGGTGGCTTACGCCTATAATCTCAGCACTTTGGGAGGCCGAGGCAGGTGGATCACAAGGTCAGGAGATTGAGACCATCCTGGCTAACATAGTGAAACCCCGTCTCTACTAAAAATACAAAAATCAGCCAGGTGTGGTGGTAGGCACCTGTAGTCTCAGCTACTCCGGAGGCTGAGGCAGGAGAATGGTGTGAACCCGGAGGTGGAGCTTGCAGTGAGCTGAGATCGCACCACTGCCCTCCAGCCATTGCTGGAACAGGAATTAAAAGAAATTAAAGGCCGGGCGCGGTGGCTCAAGCCTGTAATCCCAGCACTTTGGGAGGCCGAGACGGGTGGATCACAAGGTCAGGAGATCGAGACCATCCTGGCTAACACCGTGAAACCCCGTCTCTACTAAAAAATACAAAAAAAACTAGACGGGCGAGGTGGCGGGCGCCTGTAGTCCCAGCTACTCGGGAGCCTGAGGCAGGAGAATGGCGTAAACCCGGGAGGCGGAGCTTGCAGTGAGCTGAGATCCGGCCACTGCACTCCAGCCCGGGCCACAGAGCGAGACCCCGCCTAAAAAAAAAAAAAGAAAACCAATTCCCCTGAGGAAGAGAAAGAGCTGGAATCCTTCAAAATTAACTGCCTGTTTTTCCTTCTGTGGCTAGTGAGCCTTATCTCTCCCTTTCCCAGGCATTTTGAAGACTCTGTTTCTCTAGCTGTGCAGATGCAAGGTCTGCTAGACAGATAATCTTAAGTCGTAAAACATGTTGTTCCTTGAAAAGTAAGAAATAATGTAATGCGTGTCTCAGTTAAATAACTGTCTTTGTTTCTCGCTTCTGTAATATGCTTCCCCCTACACAGATCTCCCCCCTGCCCCACGAAAGGCTTAAAAGGTAGCTTAACTCTTTGTTCAGGGCTCAGTCCTCTGGATGTTAATCCGACTAGGTTAGNCCTGTTTTCCTTCTGTGGCTAGTGAGCCTTATCTCTCCCTTTCCCAGGCATTTTGAAGACTCTGTTTCTCTAGCTGTGCAGATGCAAGGTCTGCTAGACAGATAATCTTAAGTCGTAAAACATGTTGTTCCTTGAAAAGTAAGAAATAATGTAATGCGTGTCTCAGTTAAATAACTGTCTTTGTTTCTCGCTTCTGTAATATGCTTCCCCTACACAGATCTCCCCCCTGCCCCACGAAAGGCTTAAAAGGTAGCTTAACTCTTTGTTCAGGGCTCAGTCCTCTGGATGTTAATCCGACTAGGTTAGTGCACCTAAATAATTAAATAATTCCTCCTCAACCCCTCGGTCTCTCTACTTTTCCTTAATTATCCCACAGCAGGACAACAGAGTGAGACACTGTCTCAAAAAAAAAAAAAGTCAGGTGGTCGGGCAGAATGTTTCTCACAGCCCAAACCCCTGTGGAATGTTTCACTTTGACCAAGGTCTGTGAAATGGTGGGGGGCTTACAAAATAATGCAGTTTGGACTAACGCTTTCCTTGTTTTTCATGGCCTTGGTAGTCTTCAAGTGACCTGGCCAGATGGAATGCCCCCCAGTCTGAGTATGTCTGGTGCTTCCTTACCATGAGACTGGGGTTTTGGAGTTTTGAGGTTTTTGGAAAGACACCTTAGAAGTTAAGTATCTTTCTTGTCACATTGCATCGGGGTACATGGTATCAATATCTCTTATTTCTGGTGATGTAAAACTTGATCATTTGAATAATGTAGTCTTTCATGGTTTTTTACCCACTGTAAAGTTGCTATGTGTTCCTCCCTCTACTGTAGTCTTTGGAAAGGAGTCACCAAGTCAGCCCACCCTTAAAGAGGGAGAATATTTAGTCTCCACCTCCTGGAAGAAGGAGCATCCATATGTATTTCTTGCAATTTGTCTATAAGATAGGTTTGTCTACCCCATTAAAAAGTGGGCAAAGGATATGCATATGTCAAAACAAAATGACATGAAAATTCCTGGGTAACTTTTTTTTTGTATTTTTATTTTAGGTTCATGGGTGCATATGCAGGTGTGTTACATAGGTAAACTCATGTCCAGGGGGTCTGTTGTACAGATTATTTCGTCACCCAGGTACCAAGCCTAGTACCCAATTGTTACTTTTTCTAATCCTCTCCCTCCTCCCACCCTCCACCTTCCAGTAGGCCCCAGGGTGTGTTATTCCCCTCTTTGTGTCCATGTGTTCTCCTCATTTAGCTACCACTTATAAGTGAGAGCATGCGGTATTTGGTTTTCTGTTCCTGCATTAGTTTGCTAAAGATAATGGCCCTCCAGCTTCATCCATGTTCCCATAAAGGACATGATCTCATTCTTTTTTGCTGACTGCATGGTATTCCATATTTTCCATCATATGTATCACATTTTATTTATCCAGTCTGCCACTGATGGGCATTTAGGTTGATTACGTTTCTTTACTACTGTGAAAAGTGCTGCAATGAATACGTGTGTGCATGTGTCTTTATGGTAGAATGATTTATATCCCTTTGGGTAGATACCCTTACCAGGTTATTTATGCCTACCACCAGGCAAAAAATAAAATAAAAGGCTTATCAATAGACCTTCTTATATGAATATGTATGGCTGTGTGTGTGTGTCTCAGTTTACTGTTGCACTGGAGCTGCTGCTGGTTTTTTTTAAATTCACAAGCCCCTTTCACATGAAAACTATTATGGTTGGGTTTCCACAAAGATCTATTCATATCTGAAGTATATCTCACTATTTTTAAAACGTTTCTATTGCTAAATAAGGCACATACACAAAGAAGAGGAGGTGTTCACTTATATGAACACTTTAAGGAATAATGGACAATGAACACCTGTGAATTCACCATGCAGGTGAGCTCACGGTGCAGAGCCCCCTGGATCCCTCCTCATCTGCATGCAGTCCTAGTCCACCCTCCTGCCTCTATCCTGCAGTTTTTATTAGTCATCCTTCTTTTTCAAAATAGTTTAATAATGACTGCATGGCTCCACCTTTAATTTACTTTTATTTGCTTTTCACCATTAGATAAGCAGAATCAGGCAGGGCATGGTGGCTCACACCTGTATTCCCAGCACTTTGGGAGGCTGGGGTGTGTGGATCACTTGAGTCCAGGAGTTCAAGACTAGCCTGGGCAATGTGGTGAAACCATGTCTCTACTAAAAATACAAAAATTAGCCGGGTGTGGTGGCACACCACCTGTAATCCCAGCTACTCAGGAGTCTGAAGTACGAGAACCGCTTGAACCTGGGAGGTGGAGATTACAGTGAGCTGAGATCATGCCATTGCACTCCAGCCTGGGGGACAGAGCGAGACTCTGTCTCAAAAAAAAAAAGATAAGGAGAATCATACTGTATATATTCATCTGGAACCTTTTCTTTTGCTCAACATTATGCATCAATTTGTCAACTTGGGGTTTATTCATTTTAATGTCTGTGTAGTATTTTTTGTATTTACAATTTATTTATTCATTGTACTGTTCCCAAGTTTTTGACATTATAAACAGACCTGTTTGCTGGACACACCCAATTTTTAAAAACTTTTAATATATTTTGTTTAAAAACATTTTTAACTTTTAAGTTCAGGGATACATGTACAGGATGTGCAGGTTTGGGGTTTGTTGTAAAGATTATTTTATCACCCAGGTATTAAGCGATACCCAATAGTTATTTTTCCTGGTCCTTTCCCTCCTCCCACCCTCCAACTCCAATAGGCCCCAGTATGTGTTGTTCTCCTCTGTATGTCCATATATTCTCATCATTTAGCTCCCACTTACAGGTGACAACATGCAGTATTTGGTTTTCTGTTTCTGCAGTTTGCTAAAGATATTGCCTCCAGCTCCATCTATGTCCTTTCAAAGAACTTGATCTTTTCCTTTTTATGGCTGCATAGTATTCCATGGTGTATATGTACCACATTTTCTTTATCCAGTCTATCATTAATGGGCATTTGGGTTGATTCCATGTCATTGCTATTGTGAATAGTGATGCAATTAAACATACACATGCATGTGTCTTTTTTTTTTAATAGTAGAACAACTTACATTCCTTTGTTTAAGGAATACCCAGTAATGGAACTGCTGGGTCAAATGATATTTCTGTCTTTAGGTCTTCAAGGAATCTCCACACCATCTTCCAAAATGGTTGAACTAATTTACACTCTCACCAACAGTGTATAAGCGTTCCTTTTTCCCTACAACCTCACTAGCATCTGTTAGTTTTTGACTTTTTAATAATAGCCATTTTGACTGGTGTGAGATGGCATCTCATTGTGGACACATCCAGTTTATCTAGGGTTTAGAATTGTAGAAGTTAAATTTTCTCATTGTACAATATGTACATATTCAACTTTATTAGGCAGTGCTAAATGACTGAATTATCCAACTTTGAAATTTCTGCCACCTGGTGGATATGAACTAACAGCTGATTCTGGTTTTAATTTGCTTGTCTTGCATTAAATAATAAAGTGAGATATCTTTTTGTATTTAATGGCTGGTGTAGTTTGGCTGTGCCCCACGCAAATCTCATCTTGAATTGTAGCTCCCATAATCCCCACATATCATGGGAGGGACCTGATGGGAGGTAATTGAATCATGAAGGTGGGTTTTTCCCATGTTTTTCTCGTGATAGTGAATAAATCTCATGAGATCTCATGGTTTTATAAAGGGCAATTCCCCTGCACATGCTGTCTTGCCTGCTGCCATGTAAAGACGTGCCTTTACTCCTCCTTCACCTTCTGCCATGATTGTGAGGCCTCTCCAGCCATGTGGAACTGTGAGTCCATTAAACTTATTTTTCTTTATAAATTACCCAGTCTCCAGTATTTCTTCATGGTGGTATGAAAATGGACTAATACAATGGCTACTTGAGTTTTCCTTTCTGTGAAATGCCTAATAGCATGTATTTCCCCACATTTCTATTGGCCTATGTTTAATTTCCTTATTGAATCATTAGTGTTCTTTACATCAGTCCTTTTCAGTTATATATGATGCACATATCTTCTTCCAGTTGAGGTATATGTTTTCATGCTCTTTTTGACATCTTTGATTAACAAAGTCCTTGAATTTAGTTGTGTTTTCCTTTGGGGCTTATGCTTATTGCATTGTCTTTAAACATTCTTCTTTACCTTGAAATCATAAAATATTTTCCTATATTTTAATTGAATTTTTCTTTTTCTTTTTTTGAGACAAAGTCTCACTGTGTCACCCAGGCTGGAGTGTAGCATTGCGATCTCAGCTCACTGCAAACTCCACCTCCCAAGTTCAAGCAATTCTCCTGCTTCAGCCTCCTGAGTAGCTGGAATTACAGGCATGCGTCACCACACCCAGCTAATTTTTTTATTTTTAGTCGAGACAGGGTTTTACCATGTTGACCAGGCTGGTCTTGAACTCCTGGCCTCAAGGGATTCTAATTGAATTTTGAATATAACCTGAAGTAGGGATTTGTTTTCATTTTTTCAGTTCCATAGCCAATCAATTATTCAAGCATGCTTTATTGATTGGGCCATCTTTTCTCAGCTAACCTGTGTTGCCTCCTCTGTCACGTTATCAGATTCCCATACATGAATATATTATTCCCTCATCTTTAGGTTAGCGCCTGCTGGAAGTCTGATAGATGTATATTGGACTTCTTGACCTACCCTCTGATCTCATAAACTTAATGCCTTACTTCTAAACCGTAACCCTATTAGAGAAGTATATTTTGTATTATATTCAATACTTCAAGCATGTTCAGTCCAGCTGGTCAGATTGTATATTTTGTGTGTCTGTGCATGTGTGTTTTCTGTTGTATTTCCATCATGATCAATTATTTCCTCATGTGTTTTGTAATTTTTTAAATTGTGAGACCATGATCCCTAATCTTTCAGAAAATAACTGGTTTTCAATTTGCCAGGGACCTAGCCATGCCTGTTCCCATGTGTAAAAGTACACTGGAGGGTAAAAGTACACTGGAGGACTGTATTCTTGCGTCTAAATTGTAGAAGTAATAAATTGAACAAAAACACAATTCAATGAAATATGTCCTATTCTCCTACCTTGATAAATATTTATTCATAATGACAAAATAGAAACAAATTTTAAAATCCATGGATTTTATAGGACTAGAAGTTGTCCAAAAAGAATCAAAGATGAGGAAATTTCATTATTGTTATTATGCATGCCTATGTGTTCTCTTGATAGGCTGGTGAAGTTTGGGTTCATTATTGTGAAAATAAGTAAAAGGGAAACTAACACAGGCCTACTGTAAACTAACACTAGCTCAAGAATGTGTGTATGTGCAAGAGCAGCTATGCTAGTCAAAGATATGTGTTGCAACCTCCCATAGATAGACACGTGTCAGCTTCAATCCCAAGGCCTATAAACTAAAGTTGACCACTTCCTGTGTACCTAGAGTCTGTTAAATATTTCACTGATGGGTACTGGTTGTAAACTTGTTTATCAGATGTAAAACAAGGCAAGATAAAATCAATTATCCTTCCACCAGGCCCTAAGATGCCTCCATCTCCTACCCACTCAACCACACATTTGCTTTACCTTATGTATAACCTCTCTAAACACTGATCAAAATCACAGGAATGTAATGGTTGTTTCCCTGCCCACCCTCTGTACCACAGTATCCCTGATTTAAAAAAAAAATATGTTAATACTGTGCTTTATGGCCAGGTGCGGTGGCTCAAGCCTGTAATCCCAGCACTTTGGGAGGCTGAGACGGGCAGATCACGAGGTCAGAAGATCAAGACCATCCTGGCTAACCCGGTGAAACCCCGTCTCTACTAAAAAATACAAAAAAGTAGCCGGGCGAGGTGGCGGGCGCCTGTAGTCCCAGCTACTTGGGAGGCTGAGGCAGGAGAATGGCATAAACCCGGGAGGCGGAGCTTGCAGTGAGCTGAGATCCGGCCACTGCACTCCAGCCTGGGTGACAGAGTGAAACTCCGTCTCAAAAAAAAAAAAAAATACTGTGCTTGATGTAATTGACTTTGGAACTCAGTTACAGACTGCGGTAATCCTGGCTCCCCTGATGCACACTTTCAAGCTCCAGATTAGTAAACCTTATTAGATTGTGATCCCTGTCTCAGTCCCTCATTTGGGTTGACATTACAAAAAATTTATTTTATTAGTCTATATTTACTCTACAAAATTTACTTTTCTTGCCTTCATTTTAACAAAATCAGTAAATATGTGATAACCAGGGTTTTGCACATCATCTTTTCTATTAAAAATAACAAGCTAAAATTGGAAAATGAAATGTAATTAACAGTGACATCAGCAAAATAGTGGAGTAGGCAGCTATAAACTCTCATCCTCCCACGGAAACATAAGTAAAAAGCAGGGCCAAGTATGGTGGCTCATGCTTGTAATCTCAGCACTTGGGAGGCTGAGCTGGGAGAATTGCTTGAGGCCAAGGGTTTGAGATCATCCTGGGCAACATAGTAGGACCCCATCTCTACAAACAAACAAAAACCAGCAGAAATTGTTAGAAACAACTTTGCTAGAATGCTGGAAAACCGTCAAAGGTTTACACCAACCAAGAAGATGCTGAATCAAGAAAAAGCTAAGTGGTAGGAAAGCTTTATACATTCCTACTGGCCTTTGCCCCATACCCTTTTCAGCTCAGTGGCAGTTCTGAAGACTTCAGTTCGCATTCCTACCATAGGATCCTGTTCCCTGGTTCCAGAGGGAGCAGAGCAGACCTTACTCACAAATTATCATGTATTGCTGTGCTAACCTGCTTAGGGGACACATGAAGGACCAATGCAAAGTGTTCATTTCCAATTAATCTAACTTCAAGTCACACAGGCTGGAAAAGTGACAGATATTGCTTGAAAATATTGTAATGCAAACAACCTGAAGTGGTGGTGTAGGGCAAAAGTTATGGTTGAAAGAAACAATAGACCACCTAAGCCAGAGAGGAAGAGTAGGAAGAGAGTTGCTCTGGGAAATTAGGGCCTTAAAAGCGCCCTTAAATATGACTAAATTTAGAAAATTCCATGCATGTTCAAGGCAAGACACATGTTCAGAAAGACCTGAAAAGATAGACCCTTAGCTTTCACCTTGGGCTCGTCCCCAGGCTCAATAAAAGCCTTGCTAAGTGTTAATGAGGGCCATAGCACAGAGCCAGTCTGAAAATACTGGAAGAGAGAGCTGCTTCTTCTTCTCTCATCTGTTTTTCGTTTCTTTGTTTGTTTATTGCCCTACCCCAATGCCTTTCTCTCTGATAGTAATTTCAGCTGTCAGTCTGGCTGGATTGAGGAATACTTAGAAATTGGGTAAAACATTATTTTGGGTGTGTCTGTGAGGGTGTTTCCACAGGAGATTACCATGTGAGTCTGAGTGGACTAGGTGGGGAAGATTCATCCTCAATGTGGGTAGGCACCATCCAATCTGCTTGGGGTCTGGAGAGAACAAAACCAGAGAAAAGGTGAATGTGTCAATCTATCTGTGGGAACTGGGATACACTCTTCCTCTGCTGTCCCTGGACAACAACTCTAGGCTCCCCAGCCTTTGGACTCCAGGACTTACACCAGTGGTTCCTGGATTCTCAGGCCTTTGACCTCGAACTGAGAGTTACACCATCAGCTTCTCTGTTTCTGAGACCTTTAGACTTGGACTGGGCCATGCTACCAGCATCCTCAGGTCTCCAGCTTGCAGATGCCCTGTCTCAGGACTTCTCAGCTTCTATAATTACATGAGCCAATCCCCCTAATAAATCCCCTCCCATATGTCTGTACCTCTATCAATATATCCTATTTATTCTGTCTCCCTGGAGAATCCTAATACACTTTATCTTTCTCTCTTTTTTGGCCTTGGCATTCAAGGAATACTCGGTCAAAACAGTAGCTGAACATAAGCTAAGGAAGAGAGACATCAGTTGGACACATAACAAGAAAAACAGTCTATGCAAAAGTAGTTGGGAAAAGTCAGTAAACAATTGAACTACTATAGCTTCCAATAATTAAATCAGCAAACCCTGGGTAAGGTGAAAATATGACATCCAGAATTATCATACTGTAACTTTCAAATGGTCCATTCAAAGGGAAAAAATTCACAGAAACTATTCCTCAGGAAGCTCAGATATTGGACTTACGAGACAAAGACTTTGAAACAACCATTTTAAATATGGCCAAAGAGTGAAAGAAAAACATGGACAAAGAATTAAGGAAATCAGAAAAATTATGTTTGAATAAGTAGTGAATATCAGTAAAGAGATAGAAATTACAAAAAGGAACCAAAACATTCTGAAGCTGAAAAGTACAATAATTACAGTGAAAAACTCACTATTGGGGTTCAACAGTAGATTTGAGCAGGCAGAAGACAGATTCAGTGAACATGAACACAAAACAATGAAAAGTATATAGTCTGAGGAGCAGAAAAAAAAAATGAAGTGGAAAAAAATAAGACCTGCAGGACACCATTAGGCACATTAACATATGCAGTAAAGGATTCCCAGAAGCAAAAAGAGAAAAAGAGGAAGAAATAACATTTGAAGAAAGAATGCCTGAAAGCTTCCCGAATTTGATGAAATACATGAATCTATGATCAATGTATTAGTCCGTTCTAATGCTGCTATGAAGACATACCCAACACTGAGTAATTTATAAAGGATGGAGGCTTAATTGACTCACAGTTCTGCATGGCTGGGAAGGCCTCAGGAAACTTATAATCATGGCAGAAGGGGAAGCAAACACATACTTCTTCACAAGGCAGCAGGAGAGAGAAGTGTCAAGCAAAGGGGAAAAAGTCCTTTATAAAGCCATCAGATCTGGTGAAAACTCACTCACTATTTTGAGAACAGAAGCATGGAGGTAACCGCTCCCATAATTCAATTACCTCCCACTGGGTTCCTCCCATGACACATGGGGATTACGGGCATTACAATTCAAGATGAGATTTGGGTGGGGACATATCAATCAACAAACTCCACATAGAATAAACTGAAAGAGATACACATTGAAATACATTACAATCAACCTGTTGAAAGACAAGCACAAATTCTCTTAAAAGCAACAAGAGGGAAGGAACTTATCATGTACAAGGGATACTCGATCTCACTTTTGCCCAGGCTGGAGTGCAGTGGCATGATCATCACTCACTGTATCCTCAACCTCCTGGGCTCAAGCAATCCTCCAACCTCATCCTCCTGAGTAGTTAGGACTACAGGTATATGCCACCATGCCTACTAATTTTTAAATTATTATTATTATTATTATTATTTCTGCAGAGATGAGTTTCACTATGCTGCCCAGGCTGGTCTTGAACTCCTGGGCCCAAGCAATCCTTCTGCCTTTGCCTCTCAAAGTGCTGGGGTTACAGGCATGGGCCACCATGCCTACCCAACAACCAGTTTCTCACTGGAAACCATAAAAGCCAGAGGTATTGGGTTGCTAAAAGAAAAAGATGAACTGTCAACCAAGAATTGTATATCTGGCAAAACAGTCCTTCAAAAATGAGGCAGAAATTAAGATATTCCCAGGTAAAGAAAATCTGAAGGAGTTTGTTCCCTACAGGAGACTCTAAAATGGGCCTTTCAAATTGAAGAGAAAGACCATTAGACAGTAACACAGGGCTGTAGGAAGAAACAAAGATTTCTGGTAATGATAACTGCACAAGCAAAAATAGGAGTCAGTGTTGCTGTGCTTTTGATTTGTAAATCCACTTTTTCTTACATAATTTAAGAGATGAGTACATAAAAATTATAAGTGTGTATGACTGGGCACACAATATATAAGGAGGTAATCTGTGACAAGATAAAGAGGGAGGAGCTGTATAGGAGTAGATACTTTATATGCCACTTAAGTTAACTTGCAATAATTTCAAACTACATTGTTATAGGATGTTAAATATAATTCTCATGGAAACCACAGGAAGTATCTTTAAAAATATACATAAGGTCATGAAGAGGGGATCAAAAACATTTATTATAAAATATCAGTTAAACACACAAAAAAAAGCAGTAATGGAGGAAAAGAACAAAAAAGGCATAAGATATACAGAAAACAAATAAAATGGCAGAAGTTCTACCTTATCAGTAATTACTTAAAATGTAAATGAATTAAACTCTCCAATAAACATGTGAATATTGGCATAATAAATGAAAACCAAGACCCAATGATATGCTGTCTAAACAAGATTTGTTTAGATCTAAAGACACATATAGGTTGAAATCGAAAGGATGGGAAATGTTATCCAATAAAAATAATGACCAAACAAGAGCTGAAGTGGCTATACTAATATTGGACATAAAGTTAAAAACTATTAAAAGGGCCAGGTACGGTGGCTCACGCCTGTAATCCCAGCACTTTGGGAGGCCGAGGTGGATGAATCATGAGGTCAGGAGTTCAAGACCATCCTGGCCAACACGGTGAAACCCTGTTTCTACTGAAAATACAAAAATTAGCTGGGCATGGTGCCATGTGCCTGTAATCCCAGCTACTCAGGAGGCTGAGGGAGGAGAATCACTTGAACCAGGGAGTCGGAGGTTGCAGTGAACCGAGATCACGCCATTGCACCCCAGCCTGGTGACAGAGTGAAACTCTGTCTCAAAAAAAAAAAAAAAAAAAAAAAGACTATAAAAGGAGAGACATTATATACTGATAAAAGGGTCAGCTTATCAAGAAGATATAACAATTATAATATATATGATCTAACATGACCACTTTTGGGTGGGGTTTTTCCCAAAAATGCAAGGTTGGTTTAATATTTAAGAAATAAATGTAATTCACCATATTAAGAAAATAAAGGAGAAAAGCCATAGGCAGTGCCTGTGTTCATTATAGAGGTGTAATTGTACTAAGTACCCTAAGGACTGTCAAAAATGGTAATATGTGATGTCTACATGATGGGAAAACACCATAGTCTGGTGGTTAAATGTATGAGCTCTGGAATCAGACAACCAGGGTTCAAATTCCACCCAGTGTGGAATGTGGGCCACTAGTACACATGTGATACAAGGAAGGTTTTACAGCTTAAATGCTGTCTTACTAAATTTGTAAAAATAAGTGAAGATAAACTGCCTGCCAGGAAAGAATGTGTTGTGGTATCCTCGTTGCCACCTCAGAAAGCCTAGCAGTCCCCCAGAGATGCTTGGGATACTCACCTGTCCTGGGTGGCCACAGAAAAGGTGCACCCAGCTCCTGGAACTGAAGAAGAGCTAGGGAGGGCCCTGGAGGAGCTGGTGTTGGAGACTTGACCTACCAGCCTGGAGGAGTGGGGATAGGTGTTGAGGGTGAACTGGTGTCATCTGCAGCAGTTGTCCAAAAGGAACAGCCTGAAATTCGCCCTGTGGCACTGAGGTGCCTGCAGACATGGTGCCCTGGAAGTGACAATTATGTAGGCTCCTGGAGTTCAGTCTTGGACAGTCCCACCTTGCCACCAAGACTGTCTGTTGCCAAACACCTGCAACCTGTAGTAGGAATGCCAAGAAGTACTAGAGAGTCCTGCTGGGGTTCGGCCTCTGGGCCTCTTGCCCTTCAGTGCTTTTCCTCATGCATTTTCCTGGCAATATGCCCTTAGCTGGGGCACTTTTTCTCTGTCACATGTCCCATGTGTCACATGCATCAAGCTGAACAGTACCTGGTTTGCCATGGAGGTAGCAGGTAGTTAGGAGACCTCTCCAAATGTCATATCCTCCCAGGACCTGACAGCACATAAACTGCCCTTCATAGGCAACTTGCTTAGCAAGCTTTGCCCCCATCCTGATTGCTTGCCTGGCCATGCTATCACGCACTTGTTCAATCCTACACAGTGTGCTCCCCCTTCTGGCTGGGATCACTCTATTTTGGCTTTTTGCCTGGTAGTTCTACTGGGATCCTGGTGTCATATACCCCTAAAGGATAGTGTCCCACCAGGAAGCCTCAGTGTTCCTCTCTGGGGATCCTGAGATGACGCTCTGAAAATGACATTGCTGTCTGCTTGTACCACAAAGTGGCCACTCCAGAATGACAAAGATCCCTCCTCCAAGGCACAAATGGACTCTCCTCCCTCATCACCTGATCAGACAGTCACCTTTGAGGCCTGGGACAGCCACTTACACCTCCCCCCAGATCCTTGCTTAAAGGAGACCGAGATGAAGATACCAGGGGCATGAAGGAAACGGATACTGAAGGAGGAAGATCCTCAGTGTGGGAGAAGACAGAGTTAGAGAAAAGGGACCCCTATAGCAGTGGGAGAGTACGATCAGCATCTAGGTCCCTAGCAACCAACAGAAGCATCACATATTTGGGAGCAGTGCTGGACCCCTGAAGATAAGCCTCTATTCCAATCACTCAGAAGACAGCTGAGGTTAGATGTTACAGATGTCTTCTATGAGCTCACTCACAAAAGATCATGCCATCACCAGCCCAGATAGTCCTGCCTGCTGCAGGCTTCCTGCCTCTTCATGGCAGTGAAGGAGGTGCAGCAGGGCTGAATGGCCAGCCACATTCTCCTTCCTGCTGCCAGAGAAAGGAAGAGCTTGATGAAGGCCATTATCAACTCAGCTCACCAGCCACATTGAAGTCAAAGACAACAACTCACAGAGGAAAGCTTTCAGATACTCTGTCAATGAGAAATTCTCCACTCACATCTGCCAGTTGTAGACTCTGTGAACAGAAATTGTCAATGTCCCTGCTGCTGCCATTGCTGCCCCTATTGCCACTGTTGTGAGAGTGAAGAGAGCTGCCCCCATCTCCTACCTTGCCTGAATAGTTACTGCAGAAGACCTAAGCTTGGAGAACCCTGAACACCAATGGAACCTCAAGGTGGGAGAATAATATTGAGGCCCCTTCAGACAGCAGAGCAGCTCAGCCTGCTTGTTCTCCCTATCTGCTGTGGAGGCCACAGATCCTTTGCCATTGGTCACCTTTTCCTTGCAGATTCCAGAAACTATCAAATTAGCAGTCATTGACGTGACTAGCCTGTTAGGCCACCCGTACTCTTTGCCTCTGTACCTACACGCACATCAGATACTGATCATGAAATGAGACGCACAGTTCCTGACTCTCCTTTTGCTCTTCCTGCTATTTCTCACTTTGGCTTCCAACCTATGTTTGCTATTCCACTTAATGAGAACAGGGGCCCTCTGCATTCCAGTCCCTCAGTCATAGTTGCAGGATCCTCTACTTCTGCCTAACCCACATGTCCTAGAACTTTCTCCCTCTCCTTAAAGTTTGCCTTCTGTCATATACACCTGTGCATGTGGATTCTCCTCCCCGTTTCTTACAGATCCCTCCTTAAGTTGCTTGCACCAGTACCCGTCTTTACCAGCCAACTCATCACTGCTTCTGCAGTTACTTCTAGCATGCCAGGCAGCCTGTCTGCAGACTGGCTTTCCCAGCCTACTTGGACTGTGTTATAATTGATGTGGATAGTACTCTTCCTTCCAAGCTTTCTTCAGGTCTCCCTCAAGATCTGGGGTGAGCTTCCTCCCATTGGACCAGGCCCATCCCAGTGTGGAGCAGATATCCTCTGCAAAGGCCACTGTCCCCACCAGCCCACCTGTTTTTATGGTCAGCAGCCCTACTTGAACTTCTAAGCTTGTTTTTGATTCAGGAAACACTTATCAGCTGAAATCTTGGGGTACTGATTCAGGGCCTTGCCAAGAAGCCACTCTCCCCAATGCCCTGTCTTTTCTGGCCCACCTACCACTGATTCTGCAGTCACCTTCACTCCAGTATGCAATCCGTCTTCAGACTCGGTGTCTCCGCCTGACTTTGCCTCTAAGGAAATCAACATGGGTACCATGCCCATTCCCCATCTGTTATCATCCTGTCTCTCCCTGCAATGTTAACAGCTGTTTCCCTTTGAGAAACCTGCCAGTCCCTGAAAACCCTTCATACTTAACCTCTACTGCAGCCCTAGAACCCGATGGCAGCACAACTCATTCAGCTTTTGGGAACTAGACACTCCCATGTCCACTTTGGCATCAATGTCAGCATTCAGCCAGCCCATGGTGATGCCTCAGGTGTTTTACCCATTGGTGTGGCCACTCTTATTCTTGCCATGAAATGCTACCAGAAAGCACAACACTGAGGACTGTTGCTCATTTCTTGTTGATGCCAATCCAAACCAATTTGTATTTGTGGGATCTGAAGCCCTCATGGATAGTAAAAGCTTTGGGGTCATTGGGTCTACCACCCAGAGTCTACCACCACATCTGGATCACTTAGTTTTGGAGCAAAATGACTGGGGGACAGCCAGTACCACAGCTCATGATGGGGGAGGCTTAGACCGGAGCACCAGGGTCCTGTCAGCCCTGATGCACACCTGCTGCAATTGGGGAAGACAGCACTGCTAAGAACAAATCAAATTTGTCCTGGGAAACACTTTCCTTCCCAACTGTAGTTAGAGCACCTGGTGCCGGCCCAGCCAAAACACACCTACCACTACTGGAAGATTTGTCAGCACTGAGAAAGAGGGTTTCAGAAGACATGGCTGTTCCCCCTTTTGTTCAGATCACCTGGGACCTGTCTAGCCAGAGCACTTGTGTTCCAGTGGAAGGGACCAGCACCACACCTGTGCTGAGATCCTTCTCTTCCTGCCCCCAGTCAAGCCACCTGGGGCACACCTAACTATACCTATTGCAGTCTAAGGGACCAGCACTGTATCTATGCTTGGATGCCGTTACGTTCCTACCTATAGCCAGAACACCTGAATCCCACCTGTCCAGGGCACATGTGTTGCAATGGAAGGGGCCAACATCATAACTATTTTTGGAAAGTCTTCTCTTCCTGCATATGGTCTAAGTATTGGGGCCCACCTGGCCAGAGCAAACCTGCTGGAGATACCTGCACCACTGAGAAGAAATGCATGCCATGTGATATATCTGTTCATTCCTTCCATCAGATACCTAGGGCCCACCTGTGCTGTTTGAAGGGCTGGCATTTCACCTGTGATTGGAGATGCTACTGGCAGAGGACCTGGGGTACACAGTCTGGAGCACAGGCGATACTCTGGGAGGAGGCAGCCCCATTTCTGTGCTCCAGGGTATTTGTATGCTCACCGTCATTCACCGCTGCTGGTGTGGTCATGCTTAGGGCACATCTGATACAGTCTCACAGGAGAACACCATGCATACACTTTTAGGGAGGCACTTCTATTCCTGCACCCACTCAGAATACCTGGGCTCTATCTAGACAAAGTAGCCCTTTGACTTGGTGTAGTGAACACCACTGAGAAAACACCTGGTTATGGGCCAGTTTTCCATTAGTCTTAGACTGGCAGGACCCCTTGCTGCCTATAGCTATCCCCTTTTGTCTTGCCCATTTGCCTTAACAAGCCCCATTCTTTCTTTCCCAGATTGCTATATGAATATAATATAATATATAATATAATATAATATAATATAACATAATATAATGTAATATAATATAGACTTGTTCTTGTTCATTAATCCTGTGCTAAGCTTCAGCACTTTTGCTCCATCTTTCAGAGCAAATGTACCTCCAGCGTGAGCATGGAAGCAGCAGTCTTGCTTAAGGCACCTTTGTCACCTGCCCAGGCTTCCTTTGGAGATCGAAGTTTGGGATCACCAACTCATTCATTTTCTTCTAGTGAAAGAAACAATATCTCATCAACTCTAGGCAAAAGCTATCCAGAAGTAGCTGGTAGTGGTCGGGGACCACAACTTGCCATAAATGGACCTTGCTCCATTAGGAAGAGGCTCTGCCTCTTCTAGTTATGTCAAACAAACTTAACCTGCCCTCTGTTATCCTAAAGAAAGCTGGCAGCCCAACCCTTCAGGGTGTTTTGTATAGATATTAAAGGGTGTGGGTTCAGATGAGGCTGGTCAGAAGTCAATACACTGGCCTTGAGGCGGTCTACTGTGGAAAGAAGAAAAAGATCAGTAAGTATCCACCACACCACACCCAGTTTCAACTGTCAGTCTGGTAGAACCAAGCTATGGGCCAGTTTTCCTCCCGTCTTACACTGGCAGGACCCCCTGCTGCCTGTAGCCGCCTCCTTTTGTCTGGCCCATTTGCCTCTGTGGGCCCTTTTCTTTCTTTCCTAGATTGATAAACACACACACCACACACACACACACACACACATACACATTATATGTATGTGCATATGTATATATACACACACATATACATTATGTGTATGTGTATTACATATATACATCGTGTGTGTGTGTGTGTGTATATATAGAGAGAGAGAATGCCTTGTTTTTGTTCATTGATCCTCCTGCTCACATGTCTTTGCTCTTTTACTCAATTGTGGAAGAAGAATTGACTTCTATAAGTGGTGCTGTGTTGAGGCAGATGTAACTTTTCAAAGTTCTGTGGCTCAGCAAGTAGGATGTGGTGTAGCCACACTTTACAGCTGCACAGGCTGACATCTGACATCTCTGTGTTTTGATGTAAGGGATAGCAGCCATGAGGAAGAGAAGCTCAAAGGAGGAAGGGATGGGTGACCCGCCCTTGCCTTTTCCTTCTTTGCGTCTCTCCCATTACTCTGATTTGGTCGTAGGCCAGACCACCCCTGATGTGTGTTAGGGAAACAAACTTAACAAATTTGGTCTTTTGAAAATAATTAAATGTCTCCTTTGTGTCTTTCTCTTTCATTTAGACTTAAGAAAATCATCCCCACATATTCACACCTTGACCAGAGAGGATGGGTATGGCATAGAGGCCCTTATGTCTAGAAGAAAAAAAGGAAGAAAAAGCTCATGGCTCCTTTGTGATTATTGGAAATTTTAAGTCTAGGATGTCACAAATTATATAGAAGTGTTTTCATGCTCCATGAAAATTCAGAAAAGATTATTTTTTCAAGAAAATACCTAGATAAGGTCTATTTGGAAAAGTAATTGGTCTGGCTCTAGTATAAAACCCTAAAATGGCAAATTACAGTCCTTACCATTTTATCCAAATCTAGCTGTCTGTGGAGTCCTGCTGCGTCTCCACTAGATTTAATTCCTGAAAATACAATCATTCCTAAGATAATTCATGGTTCAGGAGAACCAGCTGAAGCTGGGGGGAAAAGAAAAATATAAGCATTTCACTTAGCTTACACATATTATTTTACTAAATATTTATTCAGAGTTGATTCTATAATAGACATTGTGCTTGAGCCTAGTGACATATAGCTGAAAGGCATCTATTGCCTCAACAGAATTTACAATATAGTAGGATTGACGGGTGAATATATCAAAAGTAAAGTTGGAGGGGTTACTAGTAGGGATATGGGAGCAGTAAGAACACTAAACTAAGAATATTTCTTCAGAAACTAACAGAACTAGACTAACAACAATGAACAAAAAAAATAGTAAATCCTTCCCTAACGATAATTACTTTAAATATGAATAGATTAAATTTCTCAATCAAAAGACACAGAGTAGCTGGATGGATAAAAAGAATTACCGCCGGGTGCGGTGGCTCACGCCTGTAATCCCAGCATTTGGGAGGCCGAGGCGGGCGGATCACGAGGTCAGGAGATCGAGACCACGGTGAAACCCTGTCTCTACTAAAAATACAAAAAAAAAAAAAAAAAATTTGCCAGGTGTGGTGGTGCATGCCTGTAGTCCCAGCTACTCAGGAGGCTGAGGCAGGAGAATGGCATGAACCCAGGAGGCGGAGCTTGCAGTGAGCCGAGATTGCGCCACCGCACTCCAGCCTAGGTGACAGAGCAAGACTCCGTCTAAAAAAAAAAAAAAGAATTACCCAACCACATTCTGTTTACAGGAAACTCACTTTAGATTTAAGGACATATATCGTTTGAAATTGAATGAATGGAAAAAGATATTCCATGAATAGTAACCACAAGTGAGTCCGGTAGCTACACTTATATTGGACAAAATATACTTTAAGTCAAAAACTACTGTAAGAGACAGAGAAGGACATTATATAATGATACATGGGTCAATTCATCAGGAAAATATAACAATTATAAATATATATGAACCAAACATAAGAACACCTAAATATATAAAGCAAACATTGACAGGACTAAAGGGAGAAATAGACAATAATAGGAGACTTCAATTCCTGACTTTCTGTATGAATAGAAAGAACATGCAGACAGAAGATCAATTAGTAAACAGAAGACTTAAACAACACTGAAGACCAAATAGACCTAACAGGCATATACAGAACATCTCACTCAATAGCAACAGAATACACATTATTCTCAAGCCCACATAAAATATTCTTGGGTATAGATCAATTACAATTTTATCTAGATCTGGCTGGCTGTCGAGTCCTGCTATGTCTCCACTAGACTTAATTCCTGAAAATATAGTCTTTTCTAAGATAATTCACAGTTTAGGAGAGCCAGCTGAAACTGAGGGGAAAAGATCAAATAACAAATTTAAGAAGATCATATCAAGTATCTTATCTGAGCCAAATGGAATGAAACTAGAAATCAACACCAGAAGGAAAACTGGAAAATTCATGTATATGTGGGAATGAAACTAGAAATCAACACCAGAAGGAAAACTGGAAAATTCATGTATATGTGGAAATTGAACATTGAAGAGGAGAGTACACTTCCAAACTCATTTTATGACTCCAGCACTACCCTGACACCAATGCCAAAGATAGCACAAGAAAAGAAGACTATTGGCCAATATCCCTGATGAACACAGATGCAAAAATCCTTAGCAAAATATTAGCAAATTGAATTTAACAGCACATTAAAATAATCAGATACCATAATCAAGTGGGATTTATCCCTGAGATGCAAGTATGGTTCAATATATGAAAATCAATTAATGTGATTTACTGTATTAACATAATAAAGGATAAAAATCATTTTATGTGGCTCTGAAACCCAATGGCAGCACAACTCCATCAGCTTTTGGAAATTGGAATATGCAGAAAAGGCATTTGATGAAATTTAACACCCTTTCGTAAGAAAAAATATCTCAACAAATTAGATTAGACGGGATGTATCTCAACACAGTAAAGGCCAATAGGAAAAGGCCATAGCTAACATACAGTCAACAGTGAAAAACTGAAAGCTTTTCCTCTAAAATTAGGAACAAGGCAAGGACTCCTGCTCTTACTACTTCCATTTAACTTACTACTGGAAGTCCTGGCCAGAGCAATTAAGCAAGTAAAATAAATAAAAGGCATCCAAATTAGAAAGAAAGATGTAAAATTGTCTGTGTTCGCAGATGATGTGATTGTACATATTGAGAATTCTAAAGAATCCATAAGAAAACTGAGAACTCAGCCCGGGCACGGTGGCTCACACCTGTAATTCCAGCACTTTGGAAGGCCTAGGTGGGCAGACCATGGGGTCAGGAATTCAAGACCATCCTGGCCAACATGGTGAAACTCCATCTCTACTAAAAATACAAAAATTAGCTGGGCGTGGTGGCAGGCACCTGTAATCCCAGCTACTTGGGAGGCTGAGGCAGGAGAATCATTTGAACCCAGGAGGAGGCAGAGGTTGCAGTGAGCCGAGATTGCACCATTGCACTCTAGCCTGGGAGACAAAGCGAGACTCTGTCTCACAACAAAACAGCTGGGCATGGTGGCTCATGCCTGTAATCCCAGCACTTTGGGAGGCCAAGGCAGGCGGATCATAAAGTCAAAAGATAGAGACCATCCTGGCCAACATGGTGAATCCCTGTCTCTACTAAAAATACAAAAAAAATTAGCTGGGCATGGTGGTGCGCGCCTGTAGTCCCAGCTACTCAGGAGGCTGAGGCAGGAGAATCACTTGAACCTGGAAGGTGGGGGTTGCAATGAGCGGAGATCACGCCATTGCACTCCAGCCTGGGCGACAGAGCGAGACTCCATCTAAAAAAAAAACACTGTTCAAAAAAGGCAGAATTCAGAAAATGAAAAGGTAAACCTTAACAAGAAAAAATATTTGCAAAATATGTATCTAACAAAGGACTGCTACAACTCAATTATAAAATATCAGGCCATTGAATAAAAATTGGCAAACTTTTAGCTATACTGACCAAGATAAAAGGAGAAAAGATTCAAATTACCAAAATCAGAAATGAAAGAGGAAACGTTACTACCAACATTATAGAAATTAAAAGAACTATAAAGGAATACTAGAACAATTTTATACCTAGAAATTATATAATTTGGGTGAAATGGACAAATCCCTAGAATCATAGAAACTATGAAAGCTAACTTGAGAAGAAATAGGATAATCTAAACAGGCGTACAACAAGTGAGGAGTAATTAATTCATAATAAAAAAAAACCACCCACAAAATATTCCAGTTCCAGGCCAGGAGCAGTGGTTCACCCCTGTAATCCCAGCACTGTGGGAGGCCAAGGCAGGCAGATCACTTGAGGTCAGTAGTTCAAGACCAACCTGGCCGGCATGGTGAAACCTATCTCTACTAAAAATACAAAAAAAAAAAAATTTGCCAGGTGTGGTGGTGCATGCCTGTAGTCCCAGCTACTCAGGAGGCTGAGGCAGGAGAATCGCTTGAACCCAGGATGCGGAGGCTGCAGTGATCCAAGATCACTCCACTGCACTGCACTCTAGCCTGGGCAACAGAGCAAGACTCCATCTAAAAAAAAAAAAAAAAACTTCCAGGTCCAGATGACTGAATTTTGTTAAACATTTAACAAAGAATTAATACCAATTCTTTGTGAACTGTTCATTTTATGGACAGTTAACTCATTTTATGAAACCAGCATTATCTTGATACCAAAATAAGACAAAGACATCATAAAAAGAGAAAAGTACAGGCCAATATGATTCTTATAAATATGGATGCAAAACTCTCAACAGAGCACTAGTAAACAAAGCCCAACAATATATAAAAAGAATGTATGCCAGCAATGCAAGGTTGGTTTAACATCCAAAAATAAACTATTGTAATACATAATATCAGTAGAACAAAAAACAAATCATATGGTATTTCAACACATGCAGAAGAAGCATATCACAAAATTCAACATCTTTTCATAATAGTAATTTTTTAATTATTTTTATTTTTCAATATAGAGATGGAGTTTTGCCATGTTGCCCAGGCTGGTCTCAAACTGCTGAGCTCAAGTGATCTGCTGGCCTTGGCCTTCCAAAGTGCTAGGATTGGCCGGGCGCGGTGGCTCAAGCCTGTAATCCCAGCACTTTGGGAGGCCGAGACAGGCGGATCACGAGGTCAGGAGATCGAGACCATCCTGGCTAACACAGTGAAACCCCGTCTCTACTAAAATACAAAAAACTAGCCGGGTGAGGTGGCGGCGCCTGTAGTCCCAGCTACTCGGGAGGCTGAGGCAGGAGAATGGCGTGAACCCGGGAGGCGGAGCTTGCAGTGAGCTGAGGTCTGGCCACTGCACTCCAGCCTGGGTGACAGAGCGAGACTCCATCTCAAAAAAATAAATAAATAAATAAATAAATAAATAAAAAATAAAACAAAGTGCTAGGATTACAGGTGTGAGCCATCATGCCTGGCCATAATAATAATTTTTTAAAACTCAACAAAGTAGTAATAAAAATGAACTTCCTCAACCTGATAAGAGCAAGTACAAAAAACCCACAGCAAACATCATAATGATTAAAGTTGGATGCTTTCCCTCTAAGTTTAAGAACAAGATTATAGGCTGGGCATAGTGGCTCATGTCTGTAATCCTACCACTTTGGGAGGCTGAGGCAGGCAGATTGCTTGAGCCCAGGAGTTCGAGACCAGCCTGGGCAACATGGCAAAACCCTGTCTCTACAAAAATTACAAAAAAATTAGCCAGGCATGGTGGTGGGCACCTGTAGTCCCAACTACTTGGGAGGCTGAGGTGGGAGGATCACCTGAGCCCAGGAGGTCAAGGCTGTGGTAAGCTGTAATTATGCCACTGCATTCCAGACTGGGTGACAAAGTAAGACTCTGTCTCAAAAAACAAACAAACAAAACAAAACAAAAAAACAAGATTATAATGTCTACTCTCATCACTTTTATTTATTATTGTACTTGAGTCTGTAGCTAGGGAAATTTGCAGATTAGAGTTATTTTGTGGGAAATGTCCAAAAGAATCCAATGAAAAATCTATTAGAACTAATAAACTAGTTCAGCAGTATTATAAGATATAAATTGATATATAAAAATCAATTGTATTTGTATACACTTGCAATGAATCATCCAAAACTAAAGTAAACAATTTCATTTACAGTAACATCATAAAGAATAAAACATTTAGGAATAAATTTAACAAAAACATTTTCAATATATACTCTGAAAACTACAAAACATTGTTTAAAGAGAGTCAAAAATATCGGCCGGGCACGGTGGCTCAAGCCTGTAATCCCAGCACTTTGGGAGGCCAAGACGGGCGGATCACGAGGTCAGGAGATCGAGACCATCCTTGCTAATACGGTGAAACCCCATCTCTACTAAAAAAATACAAAAAACTAGCCGGGCGACGAGGCGGGCGCCTGTAGTCCCAGCTACTCGGGAGGCTGAGGCAGGAGAATGGCGTAAACCCAGGAGGTGGAGCTTGCAGTGAGCTGAGATCCAGCCACTGCACTCCAGCCTGGGCGACAGAGCAAGACTCCGTCTCAAAAAAAAAAAAAAAAAAAAAAAAAAAAAAAAGAATAAAAAATATCTACAGAATAGGAAAAAGAATGCACATTCACGAATAAGAAGGCTTGATATTGTTAAGATGACAATATTCCCCAAACTGATCTACAGATTCAATGCCGACTCTAGCAGAATCCCAGCTGACCACTTTGCAGAAAGTGATAAGCTGATTGTAAAATTCATATGGAATCACAAGGAACCCTAAGTAGCCAAACAGTTTGAAAAAGAAAAACAGCCGGGCATGGTGGCTCACGCCTGTGATTCCAGCACTTTGGGAGGCCAAGGCGGGCAGATCACCTGAGGTCAGGAGTTTGAGATCAGCCTGACCAACATGGCGAAATCCCATCCCTACTAAAAATACAAAAACTAGGCCAGGTGTGGTGGCTCATGCCTGTAATCGCAGCACTTTGGGAGGCCAAGGCAGGCGGATCACAAGATCAAGAGGTCGAGACCATCCTGGCCAACATGGTGAAACCCCATCTCTACTAAAAATATAAAAATTAGGCAGGTGTGGTGGCACGTGCCTATAATCCCAGCTACTGGAGAGGCTGCGGCAGAAGAATTGCCTGAATCAGGGAGTCGAAAGTTGCAGTGAGCCAAGATCACGCCACTGCACTCCAGCTTGGGTGACAGAGTGAGACTCCATCTCAAAAAAATAAAAAAAAAAAAGAGAAAGAAGAAGAAAGGAAGGAAGGAAGGGAGGAAGGGAGGAAGGGAGAGAGGGAGGGAGGAAGGAAGGAAAGAAGGATGGAAGGGAGGGAGGGAGGGAGGGAGGAAACCAAAGTAGGAGAACTCACACTTACTGATTTCAAAACTTACTGCAATGGGCCAGGCATGGTGGTTCATGCCTGTAATCCCAGCACTTTGGGAGGCCAAGGTGGGAGCATTGCTTGAAGCTGGGAGATCAAGGCTACAGTGAGCCATGCTCATATCACTGCACCCCAGCCTGGATGACACAGCAAGACCCTGTCTCAAAAAAAAAAAAAAAAAAAAAGTTATTGCAATATAATAGTAATCAAGACTGTGTGGTGTTGGCACAAGGATAGACATATAGATCAATAAAATAGAGTGTCTACAATTGCATGAAATAAACCCATAAATCTTCTGTTCGATTTTTTAATTATTTCAATCATTTTGTTACATTTCTCTGATAAATTTCTGAATTGCTTTTCGGTATTATCTTGGAAATCACTGTGTTGCCTTAAAACTGCTGTTTTGAATTCCTGATCATAGAGCTTGCCTATTGTCATCTTGCTAGGATTGGTCACTGGCTCTTTACTTTGTCCTTTTGGGGAGGTCATGGTTCCCTGTCTGCTATTGTTTCTTATGGATCTACATCTATGTCTTTGCACTGAAGGATGTGTTAGTTATTCCAGCTTTCTCTGTCTGGTTTTTTTTTTTTTTTTTTTTATTCTTTGAGAAGGAGGCTTGCTCTTTTGCCCGGGTTGCCGTGCAGTGGCCGGATCTCAGCTCACTGCAAGCTCCGCCTCCCGGGTTTACGCCGTTCTCCTGCCTCAGCCTCCAGAGTAGCTGGGACTACAGGCGCCCGCCACCTCGCCCGGCTAGTTTTTTGTATTTTAGTAGAGATGGGGTTTTACCATGTTAGCCAGGATGGTCTTGATCTCCTGACCTCGTGATCCGCCTATCTCGGCCTCCCAAAGTGCTGGGATTACAGGCTTGAGCCACCGCGCCCGGCCTTGTTTTTGTTTTTCTTAGATATGTTTGCTTAGAGATTCTTTGCAGTTTATCTGTTGAGTATCTTTTTTACTAGGTCACTCTCTCCTTTATGGTGCTAGGTGGCACCTTAAGCCCAGGTGTGTCTTTGCTCTAGCAAACATTTTGAGATCTGCCCATCCTGAATGAGGGAGTCCCAAAGGGGCTACCCTGGCAGGGTAGGAAGGCTAGCTAGGGGTTTCTGCCCAGGGGACCCTCTCATCTGAGTTCTGGGATATTGCTGGTGATTATCTTTGTGCTGGATATTTGTTTCTGTTTTCTGTGGTGAGAGTGAAGCCAGCTTGCTTCTACTCCACCATTTTGGACCTAGTACCAGTGCAAAACCCATATATCTTTGGTCAACTGATTTTTTAATAAAGGTGCTAAGACCATTCAATGAGGGAAAAGTAATCTTTCAACAAATAGTGCTGGGGCAACTGGATAGTCACATGCAAAAGAATAAAGTTGGGCCATTGCCTTGCACCATATACAAAAATTAACTCAATGTGAATTGACTACATAAATTAAGAGTTAAAACTATAAAACTCTTAGAAGAAAACATATAGAAAAAGCTTCATGACATTGATTTTGGGAATGGTTTGTTAGACGTGGCAGCAAATAACAAGCAAAAGATAAACTAGATAAATTTTTTCCTACATCAAAATGAATAACTTTTGTGCTTCAAAAGATACCATCAAGAAATTGAAAATAAAACCCATAGAATGGGAAAAAAATATTTGCAAATCATATATGCGGTAAGAGGCTTGTATTCATAATGTGTAACTAACTCTTACAACTCAATTATAAAAGATAAAACCTATTTAAAATAAGCAAAGGATACGAATAGACATTTCTCCAAAGAAGACATACAAATGGTCAATTTGCAAACAAAAAGATGGTTAGCAACATTAGTCATTAGAGAAATGCAAATCAAAACCACAGTGATGTGTCATTTCATACCCACTAGGATGGCTAGAATCAAAAAGTCAAATAAGCAAAAACCTGGGGAAATTTGAACCTGGAACCTCAAACACTGTTGGTGGGAATGTTGAATGGGGTGGCTACTTTGGAAAACAATCTGTCAGTTTCTCAAACTATCAAAAAGAGTTACTGTATTACCTAGTAATTCTACTTTGAAGCATGTACCCAAGATAAATGAAAGCAACCCATGCCCACACAAAAACTTGTATAGCAGTGTTTGCAGCATTTTTCGTAATGGCTGAAAGGTAGAAACAATCCAAAGTGATTACTGGGTAAACGAAAGTGGTACATCCATATAACAGAATGTTATTTGGTCATAAAAACGCACATTATTTGGCCATAAAAACATCCGTGCTACAACATGGATGAATCTTGAAAACATTATGCCAAGTGAAAAAAGCCAGACACAAAAGACCATATATCTTACGGTTCTATTTATATGAAATGTCCAGAACAGGAGATCCATAGAAACAGAAAACAGATCAGTGGGTTCCAAGAGTTGAAGGATATAGACTCATAGCTGAAAAGTAGAGGGTTTTCTTGAGATGATAAAAGGTTCTAAAATGGACTCGTGATGGTTGTACATATCTATGAATATATTACAAAACACTGAATTATACACTTTGATTGAGTACATTATATGGCTATGTGAACTACATCTCAATAAAGTGTAAAAACATAACAAGAATTACCAATATCATGAATAAAAATGGGGCATGAATGCAGATCTGAAAGATATTAAAGGAACAAAAGGAACTAAAATATCTTTCCAAAAGAAAACAGCAGGTCCAAATGATTTTAATGGTGAATTCTATGAAACATATAAGAAAGATGTTTTACCAGCATTAAACATACTCTTTCAGAGAATAGAGAAAGCAATTTTTCCTAACTCATTCTGTATAACTGACATTACCCTAATATAAAAACCGAGCAAGAAAGGGATACAACAGATTAATAAACCTCATGAAAATAGACATAAAATTCTTTTTTATTTTCTTCTTCTCGCTCTGTCAGCCAGGCTGGAGTGCAGTGGCGTGATCTCGGCTTACTGCAACCTCTGCCTCCCAGGTTCAAGCAATTCTCCTGTCTCAGCCTCCCGAGTAGCTGTAACTACAGGCATGCACTACCGCACCCGATTAATTTTTGTATTTTTAGTAGAGACAGGGTTTTACCATGTTGATCAGGCTGGTCTTGAACTCCTGACCTCAGGTGATCCACCCACCTCAGCCTCCCAAAGTGCTGGGATTACAGGCGTGAGCCACTATGCCCGGCCAACATAAAATTCTTTCACAACATCTTGGAAATTAAATTCAACCAAACAGAAAAGAATGACTTAGCATGACCAAGTGGGGTTTGTCCCAGGTATGTAAGGTTGGTCTAACACTCAAAATTAAAAATGTAATTCACCATATTAAGAGAACAAACAAAAAGTCATATGATTATCTCAATAGCTTTGGACAAAGTAATTGAAAAAAATTTTAATTCTGGATATCAATCCCTTCTCAAATATATGACTTACAAGTATTTTTTTCAATTGCCTGGGTTGTCTTTTCACTCTGTTAGATAGTGTCTTTTGATGCACAAAACTTTTTAACATGTATTTTTTGTGGCCTGGCACATTTGTTTTTGTAGTTATGGCAAGAGTTCTTAGATTAATTTTAATACACCTTTGACTCCAGACACAATAGCTCACAAGCAATCATTACTTAATTTATAAAAACATCTCTTCTATGACAACATGGGTTTCAAGTAATAGGTTTATTTTTCTTTCCAACTTTTATATTAGGTTTAGAGGAGTACATATGCAGATTTGTGACATGGGTTGAAAAAATTTAACACCGCTTTCAAAAAATTTCTCAGTATAGAAAGAATTGAAGGGAGCAGCCTTTACATGATAAAGCACATCTATAAAAGCCTTAAGTTAATCGCACACTGAGCACTTTTCCCCCGATCAGGAGTTGGAAAAGGTTATCTATTGTCTCCACTTGTATTAAACATTTTACTGGAGATCACAGTAACTGTAAAAGGTAAGAAAAATAAAATCATACAGATTAAAAAGAAAAAAGTCCCTTTATGCATAGAAAACATAATTGTATATGTAGAAAACACTACCCGATATACAAAACAACTACAAGAGATAAGAAGGGAATTTACTGAGGTGCCATATAAAAAAGCAATTACTTTTGCTGTATCCAACTACATACCAATAGACAGATACATAGGCATAGATATATATGTGCACGTATATATACACATATATGTGAGTACATGCATATATATACATGCATATATATATATATAAGTCTATCTATATGTACACACACACATATACACAAAATGCATACTATGATAGTGGACCAGAAAAAGTTAAGTCATTCACTTAAGATAACGTTTAAGACAGGTAAATCATCCATTTCGACCAGGACCCTGAAAGTTTTCTATGAAATTATTACCAGAGATATCGGTGTCCATGGGGCATAAAGCTTTTAAGCCAGGATAGATCCTGCACCCACCTGATGTCATCTCATGTCCTTGCCCCCAGGAGAAGATGCCACACACAACTGTGTAGGTAGCTGCAAAGCTCAGTTAGAAAAGAAATGTCCAGTTTTGCTGTGCTGACAGTTGTTGGTCTCTGCAAACGTAGAAGATAAGAGAAATAAAAGGCATGCAGGTTGAAACAGAAGTAATCTGTTCAAGTCTGTAATCCCAGGACTTCAAGCCTGTAATCCCAGCACTTTGGGAGGCCAAGATGGGCGGATCACGAGGTCAGGAGATCGAGACCATCCTGGCTAAGACGGTGAAACCCCGTCTCTACTAAAAAATAAAAAAACTAGCCGGACGAGGTGGCGGGCGCCTGTAGTACCAGCTACTCGGGAGGCTGAGGCAGGAGAATGGCGTAAACCCGGGAGGCAGAGCTTGCAGTGAGCTGAGATCCAGCCACTGCACTCCAGCCTGGGTGACAGAGCGAGACTCCGTCTCAAAAAAAAAAAAAAAAAAAGTAAAACTGACTTTATTCATACATGATGCATGGAAAATATATGTAGAAAACCCAAAGGAATCTGCACACACACACACACACAAAACCAAAAATAAACAATGAATTTAGCAAGACCCCAATAATATAAGGTGTGTGTGTATATATGTATGTGTGTATACAAGGACTATATATATACATATATATTTAATGCATTTTCTGTGTTCTACCAATGAACTATTTGAAAATAACATTTGCAAATCCCATAACATACTTAGGGATAAATTAGCAAAAGCCAAGTAAGACCTATACACAGAAAACTACAAAAGAGTAGCTGCAAACTTTCTCTGTAAAGGGCCAGGGAGTAAATAATATAGGCTTTATAGGTCGCGTATGATCTCTGTCACATATTCTCTGGAATTTTCTGTTGTTTTTAAAGACCTTTTAAAGACACTAACATCATTCTTAGCTAACTGGCCTTATAAAAACAGGCTGAGTGGGGCGTGGTGGCTCACACTCTTAATCTCAGCACTTTGGGAGGCCAAGGCGGGTGGATCATTTGAGGTCAGGAGTTCGAGACCAGCTTGACCAACATGGTGAAACCTGTCTCTGCTAAAATACAAAAATTAGCCGGGCATGGTGGCGGGTGCCTGTAATCTGAGCTACTCAGGAAGCTGAAGCAAGAGAATCGCTTGAACTCGGGGGTGGGTGGAGGTTGCAGTGAGCCAAGATCATGCCACTGCACTCCAGCCTGGGTGACAGAGCAAGACTCCCTCTCAAAAATAAAAATGAAAATAAAACAGGCTATGGGCCATATTTGGCCCATGGGCTGAAATTTGCTGACCCTTGGTATAAAACATTGCTGAGAAAAAATGTAAAAGATTGAAATACATGGAAATATATCCCATGAGATGGATTAGAAAAGTTAATATTGGTAAGTTTTCCATTTTGGCCAAACTCTGAAATCTGTTCTGTGGAATTATTATGGGAGATCCTGGTCCCTTGGGGCACAAGGATGTTAAGCCACGGTGAATCTTGCATCCACCTGATGTGCCATCTTTTATGTTTGCTGAGACAGCTGAGTGGTTGGTTGCTGGGGTCCATTTGAAGAGAAAGGCCCTGTGGCATGTGCTGACAAGTGGAACTCCCTGCCCTACATCTTCTGAGGAAACTGGAACCCAGCCAAAGAAGACCTTCCAGTGGGCAGTGCCTGTGATCACTGTAGGTGTGCATGGGGCTAAGTACCCTACAGGCTATAAAAAAATAGTAATGCACGATGCACACATGATAAGGCGGCATCACAGTACAGGTAGTTAAATTCAGGAACTCTGGAATCCGAGAGCCTGGGTCAAATCCTGGCAGGGCCACTACCACCTGTGTGAGCCAAGGAAGGTTCTAAAGTTTTGCAAATGCTGTTTTACCAAATTTGCAAAATGAAGAGAACCTGCCTGCCAGGTAGAGCTATTGTGGGAAGCAACATCCAGGAAGGTCTGAGCATCTGGTCCCCAAGTCAGAAACCTTCACAGCCCAGATGGGGATGCCCTAAGTTCATACCCTTCTAGGCGACCACAGAGAAGTGCCGCCTGCCTCCAGGACTCGGAGAGGCGCAAGAGAGCTTCCTGAAGGAGGCGGCATCCTCCCACGCTACCTGTATAGAGAGGAGAGAAGGGAAACTGGGTCCTCTCTGGCAATGTGGCCGCTGCCTGCAAGGAAGCAGCTGGAGGCCCTTGCTCCCTGCCTGCGCTGGTGTCTTCTCCCTACACTAGCCCAGGCCGGCTGCAGCGGCGGGGCTGCCTGGGCGGAGTCAGGAGACAGCACCGCCCGGCCCCTCCCCAGGCACCTTCCCTGTGAGCCAGCTCCCTACTGTGGGAGGATCTGGGGAGTTCCCGCCTCCAGCTTTGGGCAAGGTCTGCCTCCAGAGTCCCCAGCGGCAAGGGCGGGCGCACCCACGGGCACTGGTTGCCAAATCTCCCACCCTCAGGCCAGATGCCGAGTGAGCCTCGGCAGTCCTGAATCCCCACTTAATGGCCGGGAGCCGCTGGGAGCCTAACGCCTGCAACCACTCGGTTGCAGCTCGAGTCCGGATGGGATCGGACCGTTGGACCTCACCGTTGGCCCTTTGTTGTATTTCTTCGCGCCCTGGGCTCGCGCAAGCTTTCTCTGCCAAGCGTTCCAACGGCCGCTCACCGGCATCTGGCTAAAACAGGGTGCGCTTCGCCTCGGAGTTCCCACTCCACTCCAAGGATCCAACAGCGCACAAGCTGCTCTTCACGGGCAACTACCTCTGCAAGCTTCACCCCGGCCCCGCCACGCCCCACAGAGTTCCCTGTCTGGTCTGGATCACCTCGCTCTCCCTGCACCTCTCTCCTTGGCCTAGCTCGACAAGTGCTTCCCGCGATCCTGCACCTCTACCCCTCGGTTTCATCGCCGCTAAGGGGTGGTGGTGTCTGATCCATCAGGCTCTGCGCTCCTCATTCGGATCCATCCTCAATGTCCAGGCAGGACTCTCACATGAAGCCGGTGCTGTCTGCTGTTCACTCTAAGATGCTCAGCCACGCAGGACAGTTACGATCTGTCATCCAGGGCCCAAACCGACTCTCCTCCATTGCTATCTGAGTAGGCAGTCTCCTCCTTACTGCCTAGATCCTTGCCCAGGAAGACGGAGATGAGGACCATAGGAGAGAGCAGCCAGGCATAGTGAAGGTGAAGGATGAGTATAGTGATCCCAGCGCAGAGAAGCTCCCCTACCCCCACCCATCGCAGTGGGAGTGAGTCATCAGATCTATCCCCAAGACAACGAAGTCCTAACTTCATTCCCGTGCAGTCCCGGGCCATTGAAGGGAAACCTCCTCTCCAACCCCCGGAAGACGCCTTCGATGAGAAAGAGGTATTGTATGAGCTCATTCATCAAAGGCCATGCCAATACCAGCTCAGGCAGTGCTGCTAGGGGATTCCTACCTCTCTGGAGGTCCAGTTCTCTCTGAAGACAGAGAAGATGAAGGGAAGAAGGGTTTCAAACAGGAACTCTCAACCCACGTCTGCCAGTTGTAGACTCTGTAAACAAAGTTCCAACTCGCCTGCTGCTCCCACTGCCGCTGCTATTTTTTGAGGTCAAGGTGAGCTGCCCAACCTCTCCTAAGCTTTTTTGTATAGTCATTGGAGAAGATGTAGGCTCGAATAAGAAAGCCCCAGTCTAACCACATGATCTTAGAAGAGAAAATCAAGGCCCCTTCAGATAGCAGTGCAGTGCCCCTCAGCCTGCCCCTTCCTTCTTCCTGCTTGTTGCAGGGACAGCAGGCACCCCACCCTTGGCCATTTTCACCTTGTAGTTTGCTGATACTATCATGTTATCAGCCACTGACTTGGCTGTCCTGTCTTCCAGGCTCCCAGTCCCTTCTGCCCCTGTACTAGTCCTCACCCCATATACAGATCATTAACTCTCCTTTTTTTTTCTTTCTGTTCTTGTTTCTCCCCTTAGGTTCGATATCATTTGGGGAGTTCCCCTTTATGGGAATAAAAGCCATTTCCATTTCTATCCCTCATCTGCAGATTTTTTTTTTTTTGAAGGGGGGGGCACTATTTATTCATCCCAGGCTGGAATGTAGTGGTGCAATCATGGCTCACTGCAGCCTCAAACTCCTAGGCTCACACCATCCTCCCACCTCAGCCGCCAGAGCAGCTAGGACTACAGGCATTATTTTTTTGTAGAGATGGAATCTCGCTATGTTGCCCAGGCTGGTCTGGAACTCCTGCTTTTGAGTGATCCTTGTGCATCAGCCTCTCAAAGTGCTGGGATTACAGATGTGAGCCACCATACCCAGCCCAGACCACTACTTTTTTTTTTTTTTTTTTGAGACGGAGTCTCGCACTGTCACCAGGCTGGAGTGCAGTGGTGCGATCTTGGCTCACTGCAACCTCCACCTCCCAGGTTCAAGCGATTCTCCTGCCTCAGCCTCCAGAGTAGCTGGGACTGCAGGCATGTGCCACCACGCCCAGCTAATTTTTGTATTTTTAGTAGGCAGTCTCCTCTGTGTGGTCAGTCCCATCCTTACCGCCTAGATCCCTGCCCAGGAAGACTTCACCATGTTGGCCAGGATGGTCTCTATTTCCTGACCTCATGATCTGCCTGCCTCGGCCTCCCAAAGTGCTGAGATTACAGGTGTGAGCCACCACGCCTAGCCTAGATCTCTACTTTTGACCTCACCACATCTCCTAACCCCTTGCCCTTTGCTTCAAGTCTACTTCCTGCAGAATTGAGTCATCTATCAGTCTAGTCATCTAATCAGAATCTATCTAGTCATCTAATCAGAATTAATTCATTGTGGATTTTTCTCCCTTTTTCTTACAGATTCTTCCACCTGTATGCCCATCTTCACAGAGCAGCCCATCACTGGTGCCTCAAGCATTTTCACTATTACAGCCAGTCATCTGCAGACATAACCTCAAGCCTACTTTGTACTCTGGTATAAACTACATGGATACCAATCCCTTTTCACAGGTTTCCATCTCCTGGTCTCCCCTAGGATCTAGGATGAGTATTCTCCCATTTGACCAGTTCCATCCCAGTATGGAGCAGATATCCCTTGTAAGGAATGCAGTCTCCACCCACCCACCTGTTTTTATGGTCAACAGCCCTACCTGAATTTCCAACATTGCCTTTTGACCCAGGAAACACCTGTCAGCTGAAATCTAGGGTTCCTGACAGGCCTCAACAGGAAGCCACTCTCTTCAATGCCCTATCTTTTCTGGCCCTCCTACCACTGCTTCTGCAGTCACTTCCACTATAGTAAGCAGACCCTCTTCAGACTGCCTTTGACTCTGATGAAATCAACATGGATACCATGCCCATTTCCCCATCTGTTATCTTCCTGTCTCTCCCTGCAACATTAACAGCTGTTTCCCTTTGAAGAACCTGGCAGCCCCTCAAAACCCTTCAAACTTAACCAATGACAGCACCACTGTGTCAGCTTTTGGGAATTTGACTCCCCCATGTCCACCTTTGGCATCTGCTATGGTTTGAATGTGTCAACCAAATTTCGTGTATTAAAAACTCAATCCCCAAATTCCTATGTCAATATGTTTGAAGGTGGGGGCCTTTGGGAGGTAATGAGGATTCGATAAAGTCATCAGGGTGGACCCCTATAATGGGACTGGTAAGAGAAAGAGACACCTGAGCTGACAGGATCTTGCTCTTGCCATGTGATGTGCTCCACCATGTAATGACGCAGCAAGAAGGCCCTCACCAGATGCCAGCACTGTGCTCTTGAATTGCTATCAGAGGGGACAGTGCCATACCTCTGGTTGGAGACAGATGACTTCTGTACAAAGCTTATGACCTCAGTCAGAGTGCCTGGGGTTCAGGTGGGTGTAGCACGTCTGCTGCAGGTGCAAATGTGTGTTTAAAAGTCCCCATATTCCTGTCTCCCAATCAGAGTAGTAAGGGCTCACTTGGACAAAGCACAGAGCTATAAGGGGTGGAGACTACACCATACTTGTGTGTGTCTATATGTCTCTTTCTACAATGACTCAGATATTCCTGACCAGACCATATTTGTTGTAATCAGAGGGTATAACAGCATATAATTTTAGGGAGCCACTCCTATTCTTGCCTTCAGTCAGAACACCCAGAGTCCATCCATTCAGAGTAGCACTTTTGACTTTTTTTTTTTTTTTTTTTTTTGAGATGGAGTATTGCTCTGTTTTCCTGGCTGGAGTGCAGTGGCATGATCTCGGCTCATTGTAACCTCCACCTCCCAGGTTCAAGCAATTCTCCCTGCCTCAGCTTCCGAGTAGCTGGTATTACAGGTGCCCACCAACACACCTGGCTAATTTTTGTATTTTTAGTACAAACAGGGTTTCAGAATGTTGGCCAGGCTGCTCTTGAACTCCTGACCTTGGGTGATCTGCCCACCTCAGCCTCCCAAAGTGCTGGGATTACAGATGTGAGCCACTGTGCTCAGCCCCCTTTCAGAACCATTGAGAAAATTCTTGTGCTTGGAAGCATTTGTGTTCCTAGCTTTGGTCAGAGCAACTTCCTTTCTGGTGTGGACATGGCAAGCAACAGTCTTGCTTTTGGGGCACTTTTTTGCATGCTCAGAGCTCACTGGAGACAGAGATTTGGGGTGGCCAATTGATTTATTTGGTGAAAGAATGAGGATCTCACCAACTAAGGAGCAAAAGCTTCCTCTAGAAGCAGAGAGAGGCCACTATCAGTCATGAATAGACCTTACACTTTAGGATGGAGGCTCAGTCCCACCTAGAGATATCAAACAAACCAAACCTGCTCTCTGTCCTGCCAAAGCAAGGTGGAAGCCCACACATTGTGAGGCAGATGAGACCAGTCAGAATTCAACACACTGGTATCAAGCAGTTCCACTGTGGGGAGTAAAGAAAACTAGTTAGGTATCATCAACCATGCATCCCTGGCTTTGACTGTCAGCCTGCCAGACCTAACCCCTGGCCCAATTTTCCTGTCTTGAAACTAGAAGGAAAGAAAAAAAGAAACTAGAAGGATGCTCCATGCTACCTATAGCTGTCTCATTTCCCATCACCCATTTGCCTTGGTGGGCCCTCACCTTTCTTTCCTAGATTATATATAAGATGGGATGACTTGTCCTTTCCTCCTCCCTCTGTGCTTCTCCCCCCACCATCTGACCTCAATGTAGGCCAGATATTCTGGACATGTGTTACATGACACTTGACAATTTTATCCTTTCAAAATGCTTAACTGGCCGGGGGGTGGTGGCTCAAACCTGTAATCCCAACACTTTCGGAGGCCAAGGTGGGTGGATCACCTGAGGTCAGGAGTTCCAAGCAGCCCAGCCAACATGGTAAAACCCCATCTCTACTAAAAACACAAAAATTAGCCAGGAGAGGTGGTACATGCCTGTAGTCCCAGCTATTCAGGAGGCTGAGGTAGGAGAATCACTTGAACCTAAGAGGTGGAGGTTGCAGTGAGCGGAGATTGCACCACTGCACTCCAGAGTGGGTGACAGAGTGAGACTCTGTCTTGAAAAAAATAAAAATGCTTAAACATCTGAAGTGTCTTTTTCTTTCACTTTGACTTAGGTCAATCATCCCAAACATTCATACTTGAACCAGAGAGAGTGGATGTGGTATCCAGGCTCCTGGGCCTGTAGAAACAAAGGAACTAAAAGCTCGTATTCTGTAATTACTGAAAATGTTAAGCCTAGGTGAGCATATTTTTCCATTTCATCTAGGAGAATATGTATATACACATATATATGAGAGATATGCACAAATATCCTGTTTTTAGAAGCTGTTAGCATGCTGCTTTAAAAAGAAATCATTATTTGGCTGGGAGTGGTGGCTCACGCCTGCAATCCCAGCACTTTGGGAGGCCAAGGTGGTCAGATCATGAGGTCAGGAGATTGAGACCATACTGGCCAACATGGTGAAACCCTGTCTCTCATAAAAATACAAAAATTAGCCTGGCGTGGGGGCGCATGTCTGTAGTCCTAGCTACTTGGGAGGCTAAGGCAGGAGAATGACTTGAACCAGGAGGCAGAGGCTGCAGTAAGCCGAGATCGCGCTACTGCACTCCAGCCTGGCGACAAAGCAAGACTCCCATCTCAAAAAAAAAAAAAAAAAAATCAAGGAAATGCCCAGATGAGACCTATTTGGAAAACTGACTAGGCTGGCTGTACTCTAAACCCCTAAATATTACCCCACAAGTGCTAAAATTTCATCCAGATCTGGCTGATGGTAGAGCAGTTCTCATCTCTGCTAGACTTATGTGCTAAAGTAAAATATTTTCATATACCAGGAGAACCATCAGAAGCTAGTGAAAGTGATGCATACAAGCATTTCCTCAACTCCTTAAATTTTAGTTTATAAAACAGTTATGATTCTACATGAGAGTCTTTCTCGGGCCTTACTCGTATTGAGTTCAAAGACATCTCTTAGCCAGGCACAGTGACACATGCCTATAACCCCAGCACTTTGGGAGGCTGAGACAGGAGGATCACTTGAGGCCAGAAGCTGGAGACTAGCCTGGGAAACATAGTAAGACCCCACCTCTACAAAATCTAAAAAATTACCTGGGCTTGGTGGCATGCACCTGTAGTCCCAGATACTTGAGAGGCTAGAGAGCAGGAGGATCACTTGAGATCAGGAGGTCAAGGCTGCAGTGAGCTGTGATTGCACCAATGCACTCCGACTTGGATAACAGAGTCAAACCCTGTCTCAAATTAAAAAAAAGAAGAAGACGACATCTTTCACTCCAGCAGAATTTACAAGGCAGTGTGGGAGATAAATGAACAACCAGAAATTGCAACTAGAAGGAATGGTGATAGGGAGAAGGGAGCAGGTGAGGAAGAAGGACATAAAACTAAGTCTGGGGGAGATAAAACATGAACTGCATCTTAAAGAAGGAAGAAGAGCCAACTAGGTGGAGAAAGTCTATTTCCAAGGTCAAGAAAATAGCATGTGAAGAGGCAGGGAAGAAAGAGAGCCAGTGGGACACCAGGAAGATAGTCAGGTATGCGTAGAAACTGAAACCAAAGTGGGAGATGTGGCTGCAGCATTTGGCAAGGACACATTTTGACAAATATATATACAATGATGGGACATTTGTTCATTATCCTGAGCATATAGGGAGTCACCAAGGGATTGGGAACAAAAAAAAAGTGGCACGATTCTATGTACGCTTGAGAAATACACTGTGGCTACCTGAGAGGGAGATTAGATGGGTGCCACACCAGGGGTGAGCAGACTAAGGGACTCCTTGCAGTGACTAAAGCAAAGTGAGACAATGGCTAAAGCTATGACTAAAGCAAAGGTGAGGACTTGACAGTGGGGATGGCGAGGAGGCAACAGAAGATAAAGTAGAGTAGGTGACAGCAAGGCCAGGGCTATTCTAGCCATCTGGCTTGGATAAATGGACATGAGTCATTTGGACAAACATATAGTGAGTTCAGTTTTTAGCTGTGAAGTCCAGGTACTACTCAGGAGGCCATTCATTCATTTATCTTTTTTTTTTTTTTTTTTTTTTTTTTTTTTT
>NW_016813238.1:931246-934918 GCF_001698545.2 Rhinopithecus bieti
AGAAAGAGAGAGAAAGAAAAGGAAGGAAGGAAGGAAAAGAAAAGAGAGACAGGGAGGGAGGGAGGGAGGGGAAATGTGTTATTTTGAGAAGAGGAAATTGACGGAGAAAAAAAGGAAATGGCATCCCCATAGAGAACTGGCCACTCTGCAGAGGTGTGCAGGGGAAGCGCCAATCCACACTGTGTTCTGGGCCACTTCAGCACTTCTTGAGGTGATTCTCAGGTCCTGGATCCTGTCCTCAGATATGGGGACATATCCCACCATGCTTTTGGGGACCCTTTGAAGTATGTTCTTCAGAACAGGGAAAGAGAGCATTGTGAAGGTGGTGCTAACATGTTCCAGAGGGGAAAGAACAAGTGGCTGACCTTCATAGAAAGCAGTAGAACCTCCAGCCTGACTACTTGTGTGGGGAAGAGCTGGCTAGAGCAGTCTCTAAGAAGCCTAGTGAGCACAGGTGCCTGCGAGGGTCTTCAGGGAACAGAACAGGTTGGCTCCAAGTTTGTATCTTTGCAGTTGAAAGGTGCTATGTGAGCTCCACTTGTTGTTCCCAAAGACTACTTCTAGGAGCACTTCAAGGACTGGCCATGTGCTCTGCCATTTTAGCAGGACTCACCACAAGGAATGTCCTTGGAGGTAAGGAGAAAGAATATTTATTGATACCCTGCCGTGATCAGAAACTTCCTCTAAAATATTGAGAAATATTGTCACTTTCATAAGCTATTACAAAGAGACAACTTCTATATATTATGTCATAAAAGCTCAGATGCTAGAAATGAGACATTAGCTTGTGTTAGGCAGGAATCTAGACCCAACATGGCGGCGTTACCCGGCGTAGCAGGCCTTTTGTTAAAGACTCCCTTCACCCTTGTACACACCCGCAGACTTACATGCGTCAGAGTTCCGGCTGGGCAACCACACTCCCCATGACCTGCAGCTCACCTGCATTCCACAAGTTCGTAAACAGCAGTTTCAGTTGACAGTTTCCAAAGACCCCTTCCTCATGACCCTTACTCAACTCCTGCCCTAGTAGTTTCAAGACCCACCCAGGCCCTGTTTGCACAACCAGCTTCCCTACCTCTCAGGCTACAATAAGCCCCTACCTTCCTCCCTCAGCACAACTTCCTCGGCCCACGCCTTTGGACCGAGGAACCTCACCCGCAAGCCCTAATAAAAGGCTATTCTCACTGCCATTTACCTTGTGTCTTCGTTCCCGGTTCGGCTCCAGCCTCAGTTTACCTTTACAGCTTGGAGTACCCATATCTTTAGGATCTGCTGGGTTAGTGGTCCTAATTCCAAAAGAGCCCACTGTTGACTGGGACACAGCAGGATCCTTTTGAACTAGCTAGCAGTCATGGCTGCTCCCCTGGGGACTTTGGAAGAGCTGCTCCATGAATGTGCTCAGGGAAGTGGCTCTGTGCAGCACCAGGGGTGGACTGTGGTGGCCATGGAAGTGCTCCCTTGGATCTACCTTCATGAGACCTGTCAGGGCACAGGCACAGCTGATGGACAGCTTCCAGGAGCTGCGCTTTAGATACACCACAGGGTTTATTCCAGGTCTCCCTTCCCCTAGGCTCCTCCCATCTAATGACCATGTACAGCAAAGGTACAAGAATCTGGCCTTTCCTGCCCAGTGGGATAATCCTCTACAGGGTTTGTATGGCTCCAGGACTCCCCACTAGCCTGGTCCAAAACTTATCAGAAGTGTGCTGAGATATGACTCATTTGCTACCTAGTCCTTCCTTCTTTCACTGCTTTCACAGGTGGAGGAAAACTCTCTCCAACTGTGTTTTCCTCTGCACTCACACTACCATCACAATCATCAACACAGAATAAGCCTTATGTGACCAAATGTAGGGGTTTTCCCCACACACCAAGAAGTGGACACCAGTTGGGTGTCTTCCAATTCAGTTCCAACACTACCTACATGGAGATAGCTCCATATCCCACAGGTGGTAGTCTCAGTCCCCAAGACTGCCCCGCCGCCCCATACCCTCAGACACCAATCACAAGTCCGGTTCTCCAGAACTTCTGACCAACAGACTTCAAGTTACAGTTCCCACAGCCCCTCTTTGGGTTTAATTAATTTGCTGGAGCAGCTCACAGAACTCAGGGAAGCACTTATTTACATTTACTATTATACTTTATCATAAAGGGCATTACAAAGGACACAGATGAAGAGATGGTACGGGGCAAGGAGCACAGAGCTTCCATGCCCTCCCTATGCACACTATCCTCCAGGAACCTCCATATGTTCAGCTATCTGAAAGTTCTCCAAAGCCAGTTCTCTTGGGTTCTTATTGAAGCATTCCTTCCCCAGCATATAAGGCAGGACCCTCTCAAGGCAGGGTCTTAAGACCCACAATCAGAAAGGCAGGGGAATGTCTGAAATGCTTGTTTCCTGGTGCCATAAAGAAATAGCACTTGAACATAAATTTAATTTTCTCAGCAAGGCCATTTTATGCTTTCTGCAGAAAGGGTACACTCACCAGCAGTTTTACCACGAGAGTACACCGAACAAAGGAGACCGGGTCATTTATAACCTGATGCATCCACCCTACTGCTGTGTCCAGTTTCCACTGGCTGGAACGGGACCTCACATTCTGTATTTGTACTGATTGGCTAGTAACTTAGAACTTTTAAAAAGAGGCAAAGGCAGAGGAGAACAAAGGAAGGAGGAAGTAACTTGTGGAATGCTGAGAAAGGTGAAAACACCTTCAAATAAGGAAGAGGAACACGCTATGACCTAATGCTTGCTTGGACCAGTATAAGCATGCCAGGGCAAATATTTAGGCTAAATTGTGGGAGCTAACAACATAAAGTACATTGATTTCTTTATTATGGTTAGCAGATATTTAAGAATGTTAGCACAGGTCTTTGAATAAATTTTGCTTCTAAGAGAAGTTACTATTTATTCCTAATTAGACAGGGAGGAAAATCTTTGAAGAGAAACCTCTACTTTACTTTTCACAGGAAGATTACAATCGTGCCTTGGGGCAGGTGAAATGAGGGCAGGAGAGATCTGTTTCCTGAGGTCTGCCCTTCAGGCCCAACACACCCAACATTATAACAAAAGACTGTACCAAGAGCTACGAGAGTTATGAGCCAGGAGCCGTGGATGAAAACCAATATATATGAATTTTTTGCCTTTGCAAAAAATTGTAAGAGAAAATTCTGGCCAACTCCATCTTGCCTTTAACCTCCAAACTGCCCTTGGTCATTCCTGGGCATAAGTCAGCCTAACTTTGGAAGACAATAGCTCTTCCCAAAAACTAAACCACTCTTGTAAAACTAACGAAAGGCTACCAGGTTAGGAAAATCAGAGGGGCCTGAATTCTACTAAGATGTAGGTGTAGTTAAACAATTACCGGCCACTATTCCAGAGGTCCCAAGATCTGCAACTTCCCCAGTTCCTCCTCTGTTAATTACTATGTTAATGATAATTAACATCACTATTGTGGAATCTAAGGCCTTTTGAGATGTCTTTTCAGGCTTTTGCATTTCTGACAACCAGATGGTTCCACCCAACCTGTGACTCAAGCAGTCCTGTTGCCCCCACACAGAAGCAGACTTAGTGCACGAGGACCATTTTCCTCATCCCTACGATTGCATTCCCCAACCAATCAGCAGCACCCATTCCCTAATCTCCTGCCCACCAAAATATCTTTGAAAAAC
>NW_016813238.1:935007-951501 GCF_001698545.2 Rhinopithecus bieti
TATATATATATAAAATAACACAAAAGGAATCTCACAGGTACTGAGTTTTTGTTTTGTTTTGTTTTGTTTTTGAGTCAGAGTTTTACTCTTGTCCTCCAGGCTGGAGTGCAGTGGTGTGATCTCGGCTCACTGCAACCTCCACCTCCCAGGTTCAAGCAATTCTCCTGCCTCAGCCTCCCAAGTAGCTGTGATTACAAGCATGTACCACCATGCCTAGCTAATTTTGTATTTTTAGTAGGGATGGGGTTTCACCATGTTGGCCAGGCTGGTCTTGAACTCCTGACCTCATGTGATCTGCCTGATTCAGCCTCCCAAAGTGCTGGGATTACAGGCATGAGCCACCACACCCAGCCAGCGTTCTGAAAGCTCTCTCTCTGCACTTCTAGCTTCCCTTTATCCTTTAAAGGTGCTTTCCCCCAACAATTCCCTTGCGTCTAATCCTATTGTTGTATCTTCCCTTCGGGGGACACCTGCACTGACAGAACATGTTATATGTTGGTTTGGGACAAAATACGATTTCCAGTTGTCATGCTTACACGTAATTTGTTGCCACCATATCAGCTGGAGAAAAGTCCTTCCCTATACCTTTAAAATGCTTGTTCACTTCCACTTGGAAACTGTGAATGGCACCAATGCCAGGCTAGTGGTTTTAGAAAGTGGCTCTCCAGATCTAAAATGTTTTCATGGGTGAACTCCCTGTGTCCTTGTATTTCCCTATTAGCTTTTTAGACTCTTCTGATTTCCACAAAATAGAAGTTGCATATGGAAATATGCAGTTAGATGGGTCACCTGACTCCAATTTCAGCCCTCAGTCTACCACCTGAAAAAGCCCAGGAGATCTCAGAATTCTCCTAGTCTAAATTGATCCTTTTATTATAATTATTTTTTCTTGAGATAGAGTCTCACTCTGTCACATGGGCTGTTAGATCAATGACTCAAAACACAGCTTCTTGGTCTTCCTCTGAATCTGCAGTACAAAAGATTTTCTGCTATCTCTATTTCTGATAGCCTCTTCCTATATTGATACTTTCTTTTTCTTTTTCTTTTTTTTTTGAGATGGCAGAGTCTCACTCTGTTGCCCAGGCTGGAGTGCAGTGGTGCAATCTCGGCTCACTGCAACCTCTGCCTCCCGGGTTCATGCCATTCTCCTGCCTCAGCCTCCCGAGTAGCTGGGACTACAGGTCACCGCCACCACGCCTGGCTAATTTTTTGTACTTTTAGTAGAGATGGGGTTTCACCATGTTAGCCAGGATAATCTCGATCTCCTGATCTCGTGATCTGCTCGCCTCGGCCTCCCAAAGTGCTGGGATTACAGGCGTGAGCCATGGCGCCTGGCTTGATACTTTCTTTACTAACATACGTAGATTGCTTGCTTTAAAAATTCAGCCAAATATTTGATAACATCAAATTAATTTAACTCTATCACAAGTTGGGTTCACAGGCAAGCAGACATTGAGATGGAATCTTAGCATCCAGTGGAAAATTACAGTCTCTGATTACCCTCAACGATTAAACAACTAGAACCTTACTATAGTCATGCAAGTCTTCACTCAAAACACAAGGGCATAGCAGTAAGACTGTGATCCTTAGCTGTCACCTATGGAGTGGGCACTTGGTATTTGAGGGGCACTTTTTGAATAAATCATTTCAAAAATTTTCTCAAAAAAACCTGTAATTTAAACATTTCTTTGAGATTCTAAGTATTCTAGTAATCTATTGTATTTCTACCCACCATGGAACCCACATTCCCCTCTGCAAAATATAAATTTCTATTGTATTCACCCCTCACTCCTGAACATAAATTTATCCTCACAAATTTCTGCCCAGATGACATTTTGATGGCTATTTACACATCCCCATCTCAGACAGCACAGTGTACATAATTTGGCCCCTAATGGATCCCCTATGAAAAGTCCTTTAATCAAGGGAATAGATGAGTCCTTATTTGTCTTGAACGTCTCTACTTCCTCCAGGACAGAAGTGATCAGTGACCACAGCTGGTTCAGGAATCACAGGATCTTGCAAAGTTGTCTACGATTGACATGAACTGGCTGGATTCTCACTCCAGGTCTATCACCTTCTTATTTGTTAATGAAATATTTGTCTTCAGACATTATGACAGATATCCAATGAGTTTCAGAAGGTTTGAAAATGATGGACCCTTTAGACATGAATAGCCTACATGGTGAACTTACAGAGGCGACGCCACTGGTCAACAAACAGCTGCTCTACCAAAAAAGCCTGGAGTTACAAAGTGAGTGAACATTTTTGCAGAGCTAGAAACGAATTCCAATAAGGCTAAAAACCTGCTACTGCTGGTAGGGAAAATCCTAACTATTCACAGTCAAATACTTTTGTTGCGAGGTTATTTAGGTTGATGTTGATAACGGAAAAGTTCCCTTGTCCTCCTGGCAAGGCGTGCGACAGGGGTGTGGCTTGCTTCTTCAGTGCCCCGCTGCTCAAACCTCCAGGGGAATATACAGACGGGTGGGCTGTGGGGCTGCGACCCCATGGCAGTGTCTAGGGGTGAATGTTTACAGCTGAAGCCCCAGTGGGCGTGTTACAGGGTGCCCTTTTAGTTTAGCCGTCCGCAGGCGGTTTATGTTAGCTCAATTAGATCTCTGCCTCATCGCAAGGACAGAGGGCTTTCTGTATCCCGGGGTTCCTGTCTTGGTGTACCAGAAGAATCAGATCACACATGGGCTTGGAGGATGACTGCAGGGTTTTGAGTGGAAGTAGCTCTCAACAGTTAGGGGAGCCAGAAGGGAGATGGTTTTCCCCTGGAGTCGGGCTGCTCCGCAGCACCTGCTCTCCTCCGACTGCCCCAGCCAAACTCTGCGTCCTTCTGGTGGGTGGCCTGCCCGCGTGCCAGCGTCTGTCATGTCTTCTTCCGCCAACACGTTCCTCTCGATGTCCAGCGGCATGTGTGTCTGCTTCCTAGGGTCTCGGAGTATTTATACATACCGGATGGGGGCGGGAACAGGATGGGGGCGTGGCAGGCCAGGGCGGTCTTGGGAAATGCAAAATTTGGGCAGGAAAACAAAAATGCCTGTCCTCACCTAGGTCAGTGGGCACAGGGCCAGGGGTAGAACCCTAGCCAGGGACCACACCCTCCTGTACCCAGCACTTCCCTTCCCCACTTCCGTATCATTTAAAGGGACCCCGCCCTTCCCTCCCCGGCACTCCCCTTCCTCACTTCAGTATCAATGTCATCACCCTGGACTGACACCAGGAATCACTGTAATGTGGGCTTAATAAGAACAGAGCTCAGCTGGCCGCGGTGGCTCACCCTGTCATCCCAGCACTTTGGGAGGCCGAGGCGGGTGGATCGCTGGAGCCCAGGAGTTCGAGACTAGCCTGGGCAAGATGGCAAAACCCCATCTCTACAAAAATATATATATAAATTAGCCAGGTATAGTGGCGCGCGCCTGTAGTCCCAGCTACTCTGGAGGCTGAGGTGGGAGAATCACTTGAACCTGGGAGGGGGAGATTACAGTGAGCCGAGATCGAGATCGCGCCACTGCATTCCAGTCTGAGCAACAGAGGGAGACCCTGTCTCAAAACAAAACATAAACAAAGCAAACAAACAAAAATCGGAGCTGACAGTCAAGGTGAATTTCACGTTTGCCTGTATTCAGTTTTAGCATTATATAAACCAAAAGAAGAATGCCATAAAGGCTACAGGCAAATAATACAGAGAAGTATTACTGGAAAAGGAACCAGAAAGGGTAAATATCTTCTAAACGTATGATGGGACAGAAAGATAAATGTCTTTTACATATAGTTAATGTCTGTTTGATTAGTCTTATTTACATTCTCCTTTTAAAAGGTCTTACATTTAGCATCTTAGATAGAACCCAGAAAATTTAAATATTTAATAGAAACTTAAAATTTCTGTATCAGAGAACAGAAATATATTTTTCTCACACGTGATTAGTCAAATTGCCACTATTAATCGTATTAATGTTCTGTTAAATAATAGTATTTCTGTAGCGAAAAGCAAACAGTATGGAAAGATAATTTCAAACACCTAGTTTTCATATTTTTGCGTTAAAGTAATAACATATTTTGGTATACTTTATCATTTTTTGTTTTGTTTTGCTTTTCTGACCTGGTATGTTACTGCCCTGGGTTGGCCCTCTAAGAAGCTGGCCACCTACTTCGGGCCTCAGGTGTCAGTCGCCCCCCGACTCCCCAAAATCACCCAGCTTGGAGGTCTACAAGCTTCCCGCTCTGCGAGCGCCTACGCCTGCGCACCCTCAGCCGGACGGGAGCGCCCAGAAGTCTCCGGGTGCCGGTGGGAGGCCTTGTGGACTGCGCCGCGCATGCTCGGCGGTGTGACGGCTCCGGACTACATTTCCCACAGGATACTGCGATCCGGCCAATGTAGCCTGAAACTACATTTCTCAGCGGCCCCTGGAACGACCTCAACCTCTACCTCCTCGCCAGTTCATTGTGGTCGTTGACCCGGCAGCGACCTTAGGAGTTTTGCGAGGTAGAAGTCAGCCCCCGGCTCAGAGGTTAGAGCAGCCCCGCAGGGCAACCTGAATTTCTGCAAAGGAACACAGTTAGCACCGGAAGTTCTGCAGACCTGGGTCGGCGCGGAACCTTAACTGAGACATGCGTGAGCGTTGGATGGACCGGGAGAGGATCTCGGGCCCGCGAATGCGGGAGAGGCAGGGAAAGGGAGGGTGTGTGGGACAGGGCCGGTGTGCACCCGCGAAGACTGGGTGCATGGCCTCCATGCGAATCTGAGCTATTAATATTTGTTACTATTTTGGATAAAATCACTGTAATTGATTTATGTAAAGGAGCAAAAGACTCTTCAAGTCTCAGTTTAAAAAGGAAACGATAGATATGATACCTTGTGCATGCAGCGGGAAGAAATGGGAGTGCCAGGAAGCCTCTTCTTGTTTGGAAAAAACTTTGTAAGTATTTACACCTTTTTTAAAAATGAGAGCAATATCATCTGAAAATTATCAGTGCAGGGAAAAGGACTTCAAAAGATCTGTTGTGCAGATTACTTTCCTAATGACAAAATTATGTAAGAAAGGAGAAGAAGATGACAGCTGTAAACATTTCCGTCAATCTCCATATTGCACAGAAATAGGACCCAGGCTTTTCTTAAGGTTCTTCAATTTTGCATTATCCCACAGCAGTAGTTCTCTCTCTAGCTGCTAGGGGACAGAGGAAATTTAAACATCAGAGAATCTTTTCTGTTGGTTTTTTGTTTGTTTTTAAAGAAGAGTTGCTCTTAATTTTTTAGTTAGAATTAAAAGAAAGCATGCCAGAGAAACACGTTTTAAGTAAAAAGTGGAAACAGGTCGGGTGGCACGGCTCATGCCTGTAATCCCAGCACTTTGGGAAGCTGAGGCGGGTAGATTGCCTGAGCTCAGGAGTTCGAGACCAGCAACAGGGCAAAGTGGTGAAACCCCGTCTCTGCTAAAAATGTAAAAATTAGCCAAGTGTGGTGGCGCGCGCGTGTAGTCACAGCTACTTGAGAGGCGGAGGTGGGAGAAGTGCTTGAAACTGGGAGTCAGTGGAGGTTGCAGTGTGTGGAGATGACGCCACTGCAATCCAGCCTGGGCGACAAAGCAAGGCCCTGTCTCTAAAAAAAAAATAGATACATAAATAAGTGGAAACAAAGTGTTTCTTTAATTAAAATGAAATAAAGGTTGTATAATGTTTATGTAATAACTCCAATGCAGTCAGGAGTTCGAGACCACCCTGGCCAACATGGCAAAACCCTGTCTCTACTAAAAATACAAAAATTAGCCAGGCGTATTGGCAGGCCCCTGTAATCCCAGCTACTCGGGAGGCTCCCAAGAGGTGGAGGTTGCAGTGAACCGAAATCACACTACTGCATTCCAGCCTGGGCAACAAGAGCGAGACCCTGTCACAAAACAACAACAACAACAAAAAAGAAAAAATCCCTTATGATGCCTAATTTATAAATTAAACGTAATCATAGGTGTGTATGTATAAGAAAAAGCCTAGTATATATGGGGTTCGGTCAGACATCTACTGAGGATCTTTGAGTGTATCTCCCCCCTGTGAAAAAGAGGGAACTACCATAATAAGAGTTAACTCGACCCCACGCTGTGGCTCTCGCCTGTAATTCCAGCACTGTGGGAGGCCGAGGCGGGCGGATCACGAGGTCAGGAGATGTAGACCATCCTGGCCAACATGGTGAAACCCCCTCTACTAAAAATACAAAAATTAGCTGGGCGTGACTGCGCCTGTAGTCCCAGCTACTCAGGACGGAGGCAGAGGCAGGAGAATCGCATGAATCTGGGAGGCGGAGGTTGCAGTGAGCCAGGATGGCGCTACTGCACTCACTCCAGCCCTGAGTGACAGGGCAAGACTCCGTCTCCAAAAAAAAAAAAAAGAGCTAACTCATGTTAAGCAAGTACTCTGTGAAGTTGGGGTGGGTTTGTTTTTTTTTTTTTGAGGCCGGAATCGCCCAGGCTGGAGTGCAGGGGCCGGATCTAAGCTACCTGCAAGCTCCGCCTCCCGGGTTCCCGCCATTCTCCTGCCTCAGCCTCCCAAGTAGCTGGGACTACAGGCGCCCGCCACCTTGCCCGGCTAGTTTTTTGTATTTTTAGTAGAGACGGGGTTTCACTGTGTTAGCCAGGATGGTCTCGATCTCCTGACCTTGTGATCCGCCCGTCTCGGCCTCCCAAAGTGCTGGGATTACAGGCTTGAGCCACCGCGCCCGGCTGGGGGTGGGTTTTCTTATTCTTCAGGACAACCACATGTTGGAGCTGATATTCCTATTACTATTTTAGTGGTGAGAAAACGGAGCCGTATTAGTAACTGCCTGATCATTTTCTCCTATGTTCTCTATCTCCCATGTCCTGACCAACCTCAGATTTATACTGCCACCATTAAAGAAGCTCTGGATTGGGTGATGTGGACTCTTTCTTAGGCTTAGAACGTGGGAATGGAGTGCGGAGAATCTGTTCAAAAGAAGACTGCAACCCAATTTGAGACCTAGATCAACATTCCCAAAATGAGGGCCTAGTGGGAAAGCTTGTGTCTGATTCTGCCTTCCTTAAGAAGTGCCACTCCTCTGCATCCAACTCTGTACAGCTTAGTTCACTGGGGCTTGAATTCCGCTGTTCTCCACATTTTGTTTGAGGGTGTTAGTAGCACAGTTCGGAAGCTGAAATGGAGGGACAAGAAGGTTTATTAATGTATGTCATTGAGAACACTAAAGCCTCCTTTACCTCTTTCTGGATTTTCTAGAGTTTGAACTTCTCAGATAGAGGAACCCCAGTGAAGACTGATCAGTTCTTCGAGTTCTCAAAGCATGGCCCACGTAAGCTGGTGTTTCTTCTTGAAATATTGGGATTTTTACATTATGTGGCTATTTTCCTTAATTGATCTGAAGCATTCTGCATCAGAGTGCACCATCTAATTGCCTACTTGATTCCTTCTGTGTGGCAGAAAGATGTCAAAGTATTGTTTCCTCCTTACAAGGTCCTCGTTTCTAATTGGTGTTCCTGAATTCATTGAGCAAATTACTGAGCAGGTAAATAGTAAGTCTTAGCTGAAAGGCTGTGATAGAGCAGTGAAGGACTGAAGTCCCATGGCAGAAGTATTTGAGCTTCCTACATCCAGCTGTGGTTTGATGAGTTTGATCTGTTGGCTTCATTTGGCCACACATCAGAAGATTTGAAGTTTTCCACAGAGCTGATAAGATGGAATTTTGTACTAATTGGTCTCGATATGATGAGATAACATGCTCTCTGAGGCTTTTAAGATTGATTGGGGATGTGATTGTGACGTGAAACATTGATATGATTCTTCTTGGGATGCCCGAGAGTGATACTACGTCAATTTTATTATGGAATGGGACCTGCCAGACTTGGACAACATGCGTTTGGTTCTGAGTCATTTTCACCCTAATCCACTAACTCAAGAATAGCCAAATGGCCAGGTGCAGTGGCTCACACCTGTAAACCCAGGACCTTGGGAGCCCAAGGTGGGAGGATCACTTGAGCCCAAGAGTTCAAGACCAGCCTAGGCAGCATAGCAAGACCCTGTCTCTACCAAAAAAATTTTTTTTAATTAGCCAGGCATGGGGGCACCTGCCTGTAGTCCTAACTACTTGGGAACCTCAGACAGAAAGATACTTTGACCCCAGGAGTTCAAGGTTGCCGTGAGCTATGATCATAGCACTGCACTACACACTGGGCAACACAGTGAGACTCTATCTCAAAAAAATTTAAAAAAACAACAGTCAAAATATTAAGTGAAGGATATTGTGTGACACTATAAGTGTATTATTGTCAGTAGTAGATTAACAAATTACCAGAATTGGGGAAACCTGAGGCATTTGGTTCAATCTTCATTTATAAGTATAAAATCATTACTTTTTTTTTTTTTTTTTTGAGACAGTCTCGCTGTGTCACCCAGGCTAGAGTACAGTGGCACAATTTCGACTCACTGCAACCTCCACCTCCTGGATTCAAGTGATTCTCCTGCCTCAGCTTCCCAAGTAGCTGGGATTACAGGCATCTGCCACAATGCCCAGCTAATTTTTGTATTTTTAGTAGAGACAAGTTTCACCACATAGGCCAGGCTGGTCTCAAAGTCCTGACCTCAAGTGATCTGCCCACCTCAGCCTCACAAAGTTACTAACTCAATATAGATCCACAAGATAACTTTTATGTCACTATGGAAAAAAGTGTTTCTTAATACAAGGAAAAACACTTATGGTCTGACATAATGAACTTGAAGCTTGAGGAGTTATTCAACAAATTTGTGTCATGGCTATTTTCTAAGGCAGATTTTATTCTACAGTTGGAGAAAGAAATCATAGCTATCTTCCTCTTAAAGGGAGAGTAATATAGAGACTAATCCTTTTTGAGAATTTGTTTAGTTGGATACCTAGCAGGCAATATCTTTGTATATACTCTTTTACATAAAAGGGAAACTAGGATTATTTTGTCCATTTCACCACAGATATGGAGTATTGTGATATCCTACAATATATAGGACATTTTGTCCATAGCAGCAGGATTCTTCTAGAACATGCAGATACTATGCTCATCCACTTCCCATGTTATAAGCTTCCAGCCTGTTATTGTTCCCTTACTACATCGAAACGTTTATTTCATCTCCTTTCACCTTGAAAGCATTTTCTTTGATTTCACCAGAAATATGTGGGTTTGCAGTTTCAGGGATCAGTGACATTTGAGGATGTGGCCATAGCCTTCTCCCAGCAGGAGTGGGAGAGTCTGGACTGTTCCCAGAGGGGCTTGTACAGAGATGTGATGTTGGAGAACTATAGGAACTTGATATCAATGGGTAAGTGTACCTTTCTCAAATACTTGAGAATCTGCTCCCTGTTATACTTTCTCCATTATAGATTTTAGGGCTATCTTAAGAACTGAACACAATTTCTTCTTGTTGCCAGAGAAATCATTTGAGCTTTGTTAGGTTGGAAATGATCCAATGGCAGGATTAGAATTCTGGATTGTTTATTGCAAAACATTGACAAAAGAGACCAGGTTTTCTATTATGTTTTTACTCTGAATTGCTCTGAACGTTCTGTAAAAATCTGACCCACCTTGCAGGCAAAACAGCTAGACAAAGGGTCTTGATTTGTTCTATCTGAAGAGCCTATATAACTTATATGCCGGCAGATTGGATAAACAAATCATTTAAAACTGGAGCTACCTGATTTTATTTCGTATAATATAATCTGATTTTGTGGTTAAAATTCATCATCTCTGAACTTTGCATTTAAGAGTAAATGCAAATCAAATCTATATCCTATAGATGTAGATGTCTAAGGAGACTTTGTTTTTCTCTTAGCAAAATAACAATAATAATGTTAGTAACACACAGTGTGCTTACTGTGTGCTGGTTCACTGTTCTCTGCTCTTTATATTAATATATATTTGTATTAACTGATTTTTATCCTTACAAGCACTCTATAGGTGCTAACCATTTTAGATGAGAATTCTAAAGCACAGTGTATTTAAGTGAGTTATGCAAGACCACACAGCCCATAGGTGACGGTAGCAGAAACTTGAACCCAGGCACTTAGGTTCCACAATCCGTGTTCTCAATCACAATGTCATACTTTTTTTTTTTTTTTTTTTTCTTTTTGAGACATAGTCTCACTCTGTTGCCCAGGCTGGAGTGGAGTATAATGATCTCAGCTCACTGCAACCTCCACCTCCCAGGTTCAAGCAATTCTCTGGCCTCAGCCTCCCTAGTAGCTGGGATTACAAGCATACACCATCATACCCAGCTAATTTTTGTATTTTTGGTAGAAACAGGGCTTCACCATGTTGGCCAGGCTGGTCTCGAACTCTTGACCTCAAGTGATCTGCCCACCCTGGCCTCCCAAAGTGCTGGGATTACAGGCATGAGCCACTGGGCCCCGTTTTTTATCAAGACACAAAAAATAAATAAGTATACACTTATCTATGTTTATAATAGATAGATAGATAGATTTCATTTAAAATAAAACCTTTCAGCCGGGCGTGGTGGTTCATGCCTGTAATCCCAGCACTTTGGGAGCCCAAGGTGGGCGGATCACAAGGTCAAGAGATTGAGACCATCCTGGCCAACATGGTGAAATCCCATCTCTACTAAAAATACAAAAATCAGCTGGGCGTGGTGGCACATGCCTATAGTCCCAGCTACTCGGGAGGCTGAGGCAGCAAAATCCCTTGAACCTGGGAGGCAGAGGTTGCAGTGAGCTGAGATCGCACACTGCACTCCAGCCTGGTGACAGAGTGAGACTCCATCTCTAAATAAATAAATAAATAAAACCTTTCTCTACCTATCTGGAATTATGAATCCTCTTACTCTTCTCATCTCTGAGATATAAAGGTCACTGTCATTTGACCTTTCATTTATGGCAAATTTAACCAAAGCTGAAAGTATTTTTGAACTCATATTTTATTTCTTTTCCACGTTCTTATCTCATAAGCAGGACATTCCCTTTCTAAACCACATGTGATTGCCTTATTGGAACAATGGAAAGAGCCTGAGGTGACAGTGAGAACAGATGAAAGAAGATGGTGCACAGGTGAGTAAGAGCATGGCAGGTAGGGAGGCCATCGTTGCTGGAAACAGCCCAGCTGTCAGGCCGGAGGTGCATCTCTGCCATGTTTGGAAGTTTCCCTTCAAAGCCCTACGGCCTGGGTAGAAAAAGGCTGAGACTTGGGTAAGAAAGAGATAATCTCACCAGCCTCTCCAAAGGAACTTCATTACCCATTTTAATACTCACTCACGGCCGGGCGCAGTGGCTCAAGCCTGTAATCCCAGCACTTTGGGAGGCTGAGACAGGCGGATCACGAGGTCAGGAGATCGAGACTGTCCTGGCTAACACGGTGAAACCCTGTCTCTACTAAAAAACACAAAACAAAACTAGCCAGGCGAGGTGGCGGGCGCCTGTAGTCCCAGCTACTCGGGAGGCTGAGGCAGGAGAATGGCGTAAACCCGGGAGGCGGAGCTTGCAGTGAGCTGAGATGAAGCCACTGCACTCCAGCCCGGGCGACAGAGCGAGACTCCGTCTCAAAAAAAAAAAAAAAAATACTCACTACCTCTTGTTTCCCTCTCGGTTTATTACGGACTTAGTCACATTCCCAGTGCATTATTCCATGTGCGTTTTGAATTTCACTGCTTTCACCTCCTCTTTTGCATTTGGATTATTCCCATATTCTTAGACAGTAATATTTGAACAGAGACAGGAACAAGAAGTGAGAGTTCAGGCCGTGTAATTATGTAAGACATGCCAAGCAGAGGGAATAGCAGATGTGAATGCTTTGGGTGGGAACGAGTTTTGTGTGTTTCAGGAGCACTAAGTAGGCTCGGGCAGAATTAATGGGAGAAGAGTAGGAAGAAAAAAGCTAGCATGCTAGCAGGAATTTGAATTTGTTTGTTTTGTTTTGTTTTTGAGTGAGGCAGTCTTCTTTTGTCACCTAGGCTGGCATACAGTGGTGCAATCATAGCTCACTGCGGCCTCGACCTCCTGGGCTCAAGCCATTTTCCTGCCTCAGCCTCCTGAGTAGCTGGGACTACAGGCACATGCCACCACACCTGGCTAATTTTTTTAATCTTCGGTAGAGACAGAGTCTCACTGTGTGGCTCAGGCTGGTCTTGAACTTCTGGGCTCAAGTGATCCTCCTGTCTTGGCCTCCCAAAGTACTGAGATTACAGGCATGAGCCATCGTGCCTGGCCGGGAATTTGGATTATTTTCTAATGTAACTAGAAACTATGACCTAATTTACATTTTTCTAATTTTTGAATTTTGGAAAATTCTATTAAATAGGAAACAGATACCAGAAAAACAATATCAAAATGTATAGCTTGATGAGTTATTATAAGGCAGATACCTTTGTAACCATCACTCTGGTCAAAAGATAAAACATTTTACAGGGGCTGGGGACAATGGGAGGGAGAGTATTAGGACAAATATATAATGCATGCAGGGCTTAAAACCTAGATGACGGGTTGATGGGTGGGTGCAGCAAACCACCATGGCACATGTATACCTATGTAGCAAACCTGCACATTCTACACACATATCCCAGAACTTAAAGTAAAATAAAAAATTTTAAAAACAATTTTTATAAAATAATGTCAGGCTTGTAGAAAAGTTGGAAAGTTGTACTAAGAGTTTTCATATACCCTTCAACCCGGATTCTCCAAATGAAGAGAGAAAACTCTTTTACCTTCCCTTAAGGCTTATGCCCTGTACCTAATCACACTCACCTTTCTCCCTCCCTGATTAATCACCTCTAGCCACTTCAAACTTTGTCAGACATCCCATATTCTCACTCCCAGTCTTACCTGCTCTTCTCAAATCAGCCTGCTATGCTTATGGACACCTGCTGGTTATTTTGGGGTTCTCAGGTCTGTCAGACACCCCACATTGTCCCCCTCTGCTTTTTCCTGCACAGATGCCTAACCACACAAGTCTTAGCTGTAGTATTTTGTCTCTGTCTGCTAGAATTTTGCCATTTTGAGGGTACCTCTTCCTGTAGTTTTTTTGTATATGTTATCTGTAGTTTTGTTTTGTTTTTTTTTAACAGTTTTGCTATCCTGTTTGCTCTGTTTTTATGGGGGTATTTGTTTAAATTCAAAAACAATGCTACCACTTCCACCATTGTGGTAGTCCGTTTTCACGCTGCTGATAAAGATATACCCGAGACTGGGTAATTTATAAAGAAAAAGAGGTTTAATGGACTCACAGTTCCATGTGGCTGAGGAGGCCTCACAATCATGGCGGAAGGCAAAAGGCACGTCTTACATGGCAGCAGACAAGAGAGAATGAGGACCAAGTGACAGGGGTTTCCCCTTAGAAAGCCATCAGATCTCATGAGACTTATTCACCACCATGAGAACAGTATGGGGGAAACCTCCCCCATGATTCAATTATCTCCCACCAGATCCCTCCCACAACACGTGGAAATTAGGAGAGCTACAGTTCAAAATGCGATTTGGGTGGGGACACAGCCAAACCCTATCAACCATCATCCTAGTTTATGTTTTTAGATAATTACTGCAAGTATTTGCAGTGGGTAATCTGAATGGGGGCAAGAGCAGTGCAAGCTGGGGTTCTGAGTGGTTTGGATTAGGATGTTAGTGGTGGACAGTGGTGAGAAGGCAGGGTGTTCATCATACATTTTTAATGTAAAACCCACAACATATTGGTGGATTGTAAATGGATATGGAGGCGAAGAGGGAAATCAGGAAGGATCAACAGGTTTGGACTTGAGCAGCTGAATGGGGGTACAGTCATGTGAGATGGTAAAGAGGGAAGGGCAGGTTGGAGGGCAGATCTAAAGGTGTCTGCTTTCCATATGTTAAGTTGGAGATGACTACTATTCATCCAAGCAAAGATGCCGAGTGGGCTGTGGAATATGCAAGTCTGGAGCTCAGGGAGAGTTTAGGCTTACACATGAGAACTTGGGATGCAGCCGTGCCTGGTGGCTCATGCCTGGAATCCCAACACTTCGGGAGGCCAAGTGGGGAGGATCACTTGAGCCCAGGAGCTGGAGACCAGCCTGGGCAACATAGGGATATCCCATCTCTACATAAAATGTACAAATTAGCCGTGTATGGTGGTACACACCTGTAGTTCCAGCTACTTGGGAGGCTGAGGCAGGAGGATGGCTTGAACTCAGGAAGTCAAGGCTGCAGTGAGCTATGATCACACTGATATCACCACTGCACTGTAGCCTGGGCAACAAAGAAAAACCCTGTCTCAAAATAAATAAATAAAAACAAAAATTGGGATTCATTGGCATTTGGCTGCTATTTAAAGCCATGGCACTGGCTGAGGTCCCCTAGAGAGTCAGTGCAGGTAGTGACTATTTTTTCTTTTTTTCTTTTTTTTTTGAGATGAAGTTTCACTCTTGTCACCCAGGCTAGAATGCAGTGATGCGATCTCGGCTCACTGCAACCTCCACCTCCTGGGTTAAAGCGATTCTCCTGCCTCAGCCTCCTGAGTAGCTGGGATTACAGGTGCCTGCCACCAAGCCTTACTAATTTTTTATATTTTTAGTAGAGATGGGGTTTCATCATGTTGCCCAGGCTGGTCTTGAACTCCTGACCTCAGGTGATCCATCTGCCTTGGCCTCCCAAAGTGCAGGGATTACAGGCGTGAGCTACCGCACCCAGCCAGTAGTGGCTACTCTTAACATTTAGAGGTCTTCTAGAGGAGGCTGCAAAAGAGACTGCCTCTTTTAAGGTAGAATTAAAACCAGAAAGTGGTGCCACCAAAGACAAATGAAGAAAGTGTTTCAAGATAGAAGAGTAGGCCAGACACAGTGGCTTATTCCTATAATCCCAACACTTTGGGAGGCCAAGGCAGGGGGAATCACTTCAAGCCAGGAGTTCGAGACCAGCCTGGGCAACATAGCAGGACCCCCATCTCTACAAAAAGTTTAAAACTTAGCCAGGCATAGAGTCATGCCCCTGTAATCCTAGCTACTCATGAGGCTGATGCAGGAAAACTGCTTGAGCCTAGGCGTTTGAGGCTGCAGTGAACCATGATCACACCACTGCATTCCAGCCTGGGCAACAGAGCAAGACTGCATCTCTTAAAAAGAAAAAAAGAAAAAAAAAAAGATAGAAGAACGATCATCTGAAAAGTGAACTAAGCTAAGCAGTGATGAGAATTGACCACAATATATATATATATTTTTTCAAGACAGAGTGCCACTCTTGTCGCCCAGGCTGGAGTGTAGTGGCACAATCTTGGCACATTGCAACCTCTGCCTCCAAAGTTCAAGTGATTCTCCTGCCTCAGCCTCTTGAGTAGCTGGGATTACAGGCGCCTGCCACTATGCCTGGCTAAGTTTTGTATTTTTAGTAGAGGTGGGGTTTCATCATGTTGGCCAGGCTGGTCTCAATCTCCTGACCTCAGGTGATCCGCCCACCTCAGCCTCCCAAAGTGCTGGGATTATAGGTGTGAGCCATGGCTCCCAGTCTGACCACAATATTTAGCCTTGCTAAAGGAAATTTTCAGGGGCATCTAGGGGTGAAAGCCTAACTGGTCTGGTAAAAACAGAATGGGAGACAAGCCAGTGCCAAGAATGAGCACAGCAGTCCTCTTAAGGCATTTGGTTCTGAAGAGACGGAAAAAAAGAAAAGAAAGAAAGAAGGTCACATTCTGAAGTACCGGGTGGACAGGACTTTGGGGGACACTATTCAAACCAATACACCTTGTATCCTACCAGTCTCCTTATATTCCTTGGAGGATTTTCTTTTTTGTTTTTTATAATGCTTAATATCTGGAAGTATTATACCCTTCTTAAAAGTCTGAATTTGGGAACTTTTTTTGCATTTTGCCAACTGAGTTAAAAACTCCTTAACAATCTTCACCAAGATTCACTAGTCCTTAATAATTTACCACTGTGCTCTATATCTGTATATACAAACATTTTTTGCTGTACCATTTAAGTAAGTTGTACAATTGCAAGACTTTATTCCTAAATACTCCAGAAGGTACTAAGAATTAAGGATATGATTCAAACACACAAAAACCGATTTCACCTGCAGTGCCCACCGGAGGTTCATCTTAGGCTCAACTGCGCATTCAGACTAAGACTGCCTGTGGTTGTCTTGGCTCCATCTGTTCCGCAGCAGGAACCCCAGCTTGCCGGCAGGGCAGCCTCACCTATTCTGTCAGGCTGTGTCCTTACAGTGGTTCACGCGGGATACACTCGCATAGCCATCCAAAAGTAAGGCACAGATAGACGAGACACACACCAGGTGAGTTTGCGAGCTGCCACGACTTAAAGAAGTTACAAGCATTTCACAGAACTCAGTACCCGTACCAATTCCATGGGCATGGTTTCCAGGGTCCCCACAGAAGACATGCCATTTAAAAGAGATTCTACATTTAGGGAAGCTCAGAGTATGGAGTTCCCATCAGGTACTTACAGAGTTCCACTCAGTCCACATGCAACTTACCTATCAGTGTCTCCTCTTCCCTCCCCTCCCCTCCCTTCCCCTCC
>NW_016813238.1:955119-1005826 GCF_001698545.2 Rhinopithecus bieti
AAAAAAAAAAAAAAAAAAAATAGAGTATCATTTGGATCATTTGATGAGAAAATGGTTGTACAATAGCATTTATGACTCTAGGCATTTGAATCCTAGAGTATAGACAAATCCTAAGAGAATGATTACGATCAGAATTTATAGTTCACTTCTAGGCCAGGATCAAAGACTTATACCCAAATGCAACCACATGGACAGATCCCATCCCTAATCCAAAGAGCCTACAGAACCAGATATGGAAGAATTATCCCAATTGTCTAATTTCATGACTTCTTATTTCTTTCCTAAATCATTTTAGAGTTTTTAAAGATTTCAGAGGTCTTTAAAGATGCAAGTACAACGTTCTTCTCATAAGAATAATGTTTCTTGCTTGGAAGGCATGGTACTTTTTCTAAACAATGTATTTTGAACCAGTTGCCTATCGAGTTTCATGGACATGAATTTGTGTCTTTGCGACATTGTCCAGATCTGTTACCTGGATTACAGTGCGAATATGGTTCTCCCCATTTTGAGGGTCCTTTTGTGTAGCATGACATTAAAAGGCTCGGAGGTAGAAGAAAACAGTCCAAAGTTCTCTTTCAGTGGTGACTGAAGTTTTGTTTTGTTTTGTTTTGTTTTGTTTTTGAGATGGAGTCTCACTCTGTTGCCCAGGCTGGAGTGCAATGGCACGCTCTCGGCTCACTGCAGCCTCCACCTCCTGGGTTCAAGCGATTCTTCTGCCTCAGCCTCCCGGGTAGCTGGGATTACAAGTGCCTGCCACCATGCCCAGCTAATTTTTGTATTTTTAGTAGAGACAGAGTTTCGCCATATTGGCCAGGCTGGTCTTGAACTCCTGACCTCATGATCTGCCCACCGGTTTCCCAAAGTGCTAGGATTACAGGTGTGAGCCACTGCACACAGCCTGACTGAAGTTTTTTGACACAAACTAAGGTCCGGTTTCTCTTCTTTTTGAATTAAGTTATCTAAAGGTTTCTTTTTCTGACAAGGGAGATGAATGGGCCACAGTGATCCTAGGAGATAACGGGAACCATCCTAAAGGCAGGTATTGAGTTCAGTGAGATAACATCTAATCCAATTTTGCAGTTGGTTTTTGTGTACAAACCCAGTGCTTTAGTGGCCACCCCAGTGATCTCATCCTATGGCCTTATCAAATAATATGGTAATACTTTAAAAGGTGGTAAACAGTTTTGTATGAATATATCAGAGGAGGCAATGTGTATCTTATCAGGAGACATCTAATGTCTTCCTGTGCTCCTCGTTAAAAGACTGTCTACTAGATTACAGTGATAATGGTCCAAGTCCACATTATTGAGTTCTGTTTCTCCTTGTGACTAAACAATAATCTGTGTGATCTTACTTTATTCTCAAGGAGTATGCATTTCTTCAGTTTAGCAATATGTCTTGTCATGGTTTTAACAACAAATGATAATTGTCATTGGAATTGTAAAATATAATTCTTTGTATGGAGATATTTTATTATTATTATTTCTTTTGTATAGGAGGCTGGACTCAGTGGCTCATGCCTGTAATCCCAGCACTTTGGGAGGTGAGGTAGGAGGATGACTTGAGCCTAGGAGTTGGAGACCAGCCTGGGCAATGTGGCGAGACCCCATCTCTGTAAAAATTACAAAAACATTAGCTGGGCGTGGTGGCACATACCTGTAGTCCTAGCTACCCAGGAGGCTGAGGTAGGAGGGAATCACCTGAGCCTGGGAGTTTGAGGCTGCATTGAGCTGTGGTTGTGCCACTGCACTCCATCCTAGCCAAGAGTGAGATCCTGTCTCGAAAAAAAAAAAAAGAAAAAAAAAACCAGTAGGAAACCAAGGAATGAAGTGCTGGAAAATAAAGACATGGACATCCTTAGACAAAGTTAACAGTTTACCATATTCCTGATAAAGTGGCATTTTATTTTAAACACGGATAGGATAAGAAAGCTCCAGTCTACAAATAAAACATGCCGGAAGATTTTTAGGCAATGCTGCCACCTGCACATGGAACGAAAAGGTGAGAAAATTTGTAAGAACGTCAAGGTGCTAAAAGGGGGAAATTAGGTCAGTATGGGACAGAGGGAGCTGTGTCTTGATATGAGGCGTGAGAGGTGCACAGGGACCATATTATTTGTGGAAAGATACATGGATTTTAATGTAAGTGCCACAAGAAACCCTCAGAAGGAACAATAAAATATGGATTATAAAAATTTCACCTGCATCAGAAACATTTGTTAGAAAGGTTGACAGTATTGATGCTCAGGAACTTCCCCTATATCTGATTCAGAGGGCCTGGATGCTGCCTGAACATCCATTTTTTAACAGGCTCTTCAAAGATTTTTATGCACACCTAAATAAAAACTGTGTCACTAATCACCAACCTTACTATTTTACATAAATACTTGTTCATCTCTGTATTCCGTTTTTTGAATTTCATAATGGTATTTTAATATTACTGAGCTATTTATTTCTAGTTAGTGTTATTTTCAGTTTTTCTCTTTTCTTCCCTAGAATTTTTTTTCATATAGAACAATAAGATACTTTAAAATTTTCTTTCAGATTTGCAGTTGGAAGATGATACAATTGGCCGTAAAGAAATGCTCCCCTCTGAAAACTGTCCATCTTTTGCCCCACATCAGAAAATTAGTAGACAGAAACCACATGAATGTCAGGAATATGGAAAGACTCTTTGTCAAGACTCAAAGCCTGTTCAACATGAAAGAATACATAGTAGTGAAAAACCCAACAGATGTAAAGAATGTGGGAAGAACTTTAGTAATGGACGTCAACTCACCGTACATCAGAGATTGCATGTTGGTGAGAAACCCTACAAATGTGAGAAATGTGGGAAGGCCTTTATCAGAGGTTCAGCCTTTCTTAAGCATAGAATTCACACTGGTGAGAAGTCACTCAAATGTCAGCAATGTGGAAAGACTTTTAGTGGTAACTATCAACTTACAGTACATGAGAGTATTCATACTGGGAAGAAACCATGAGTGCGGGGAATGTGGGAAAGCTTTTCTAGCATGTGGAAAGCTTACCCAGCATCAGAGTATTCCCAATGGTGAAAAACCCTATGAATGCAAAGAATGTGGGAAGGCCTTTAGTACTAGCTCACCCCTTGCTAAGCATCAGAGAATTCATACTGGCGAGAAACCCTATGAATGTAAGGAGTGTGGGAAGGCTTTCACTGTGTATGGACAGCTTACTCGACATCAAAGTATTCATACTGGTGAGAAGCCTTTTGAATGTAAGGAATGTGGAAAGGCCTTTAGACTTAATTCCTTCCTTCATGCACATCAGCAAATTCACGCAAGGATAAAGCCCTACAGATGCAAGGAATGTGGGAAGACCTTCAGTCGTGCCTCATATCTTGTTCAACATGGAAGACTTCACACTGGCGAGAAGCCCTATGAATTTAAGGAGTGTGGCAAGGCCTTTAGTACTGGCTCATACCTTGTTCAGCATCAGAGGATTCATACTGGGGAGAAACCCTATGAATGTAAGGAATGTGGCAAAGCCTTTATTAGTCGCCATCAGCTTACTGTACATCAAAGGGTTCATACTGGAGAGAAACCCTATGAGTGTAAGGAATGTGGCGAGACCTTCAGAGTGCACGTACATCGCACAGCATCGGAAAATTCATACAGATGTAAAGCCCTATGAATGTAAGGAATGTGGGAAGACTTTTAGTCGAGCCTCGTACCTTGTACAACATGGCAGAATCCATACTGGTAAGAAGCCCTATGAGTGTAAGGAATGTGGCCAGGCCTTCAGTTCTGGCTCATACCTTGTTCAGCATCAAAGAATTCATATTGGGGAGAAACCCTATGAATGTAATAAATGTGGGAAAGCCTTTACCGTTTATGGACAACTTATTGGACATCAGAGTGTTCACACTGGTGAGAAACCTTTTGAATGTAAGGAATGTGGGAAGGCCTTTAGACTTAATTCATTCCTTACCGAACATCAGCGGGTACACACTGGTGAGAAACCCTTTAAATGTAAAAAATGTGGGAAGACCTTTAGATACAGTTCAGCCCTTAACGTGCATCTGAGAAAGCATATGGGTGTTATACCCTAAGAGTTTGAGGAATGTGGGAAGTGCTTCGTGTATGGCTCAAACATTGTTGAACATCAGGGAATTTATGCTGGTAGGAAACTTGCAAATATGAAGAATATTGGCAGGCCTATTCTCATCTTTCTTATAATTCATAATATAATTCAGAAAACATAAGCATCTTCATTTGTCATTTCTAGGTTTGTAATACCAATATTTATACTGGTGGACCATTCAGAAAAAGTGGGAAACATTATTACTTAATGGTTACAGCATTGACAGCATGAAATTTTATATAATGTATTTATTCTAATGTGATTGTATGAACAAGTGAATAAAAAAACTTGTACCTCCTAAACCATTATTGAACTTCAAATAATTCATCATTATTTTTTAAAACCAGTTAACAATGTAACAAAAGCCTTTAGCCATGGCACTCATGTTAATTATCATCATTGTTATTCTACTGCCTTGAAGCCCATTTGGTATTAGGCACCACACTTATCACCTGAGGGCATATGTTTAAAATGGTGATAATATTAGGCCGGCCGCGCAGTGGCTCAGCCTGTAATCCCAGCACTTTGGGGAGGCCGAGAGCGGGGGATCAGCAAGGTCAGGAGATCGAGAGCCATCCTGGCTAACCCGGTGAACCCTGGGCTGTCTCTACTAAACAAATATAAAAACTACCGGCGAGGTGGCGGGCGGGCTTGTAGTATCCCAGCTACTCGGGGAGCTGAGGCAGGAGAATGGCGTAAACGGAGGCGGAAGCTTGCGTGAGCTGAGATCCGGCCACTGCACTCAGGCCTGGGCGACAGAGCGAGACTCCGCGTCACAAAAAAAAAAAAAAAATGGTGATAATAGGCCCGCGGAGGCGCGCGCGTGGCTCAGCCTGTAGTCCCAGCACTTTGGCGAGGCCCGACCGACGGGCCAGATCACCGAGGCCACTCAGCGAGATCGAGACGGCATCCTAGCTACACACGGTGAAACCCTCGTCTCCTACTAGAAAAATAGCAAAAAACTAGGCGGCGAGGTGCGGCCGCCTGTAGTCCGCAGCCTACTCCGAGGCTGAGGGCAAGAGAATTGGCGTACATAACCGGGAGGCGGAGGGCTTGCAGTGCGAGCTGAGATCCGGCCACTGCACTCCAGCCTGGCTACAGAGCGAGGACTCCATCTCAAAAAAAAAAAAAAAAAAATGGTGATAGATAGAACCTACATTCTTCATTTCAAAATAAAAATAAAAACCTATGTTCAATAATATTAGTTAGGCATTATCTTTTTTTTTTTTTTTGCAGTTTACTATGAAATTTGAGAGTAAAATCCTGCTAGTTGCAGTTAATTAGAAAGGCGTCTTTATTGCATTCCTCCATTTTAGATTTGAGATCATTCTTCAGATACAAACTTTGTGAAAGAAAGGACATAACAGATATTGGTGTTAGATGGCATTTATATGCAGTTGATTGAACTTTTGACAGATACCACTGTCTTTTAATGTGTGAGAAATATTGAGATAGCCTATAGTCCACATTCTTTGCAAAATCCTCAGGGATAAATATGAAATCAAAATAGTGATACGGCAAAATAAATGACGCACTTGAAATTTCTTGACAGCTTTGACTATGAGACGAATTTCAGGCATAGAGAACGTAGTAGACAAGGAATTTATACAAATTATCACCATTTTGATACATTTTGCCTTTTTAAAAATTTATTTATTCTAATTCTTTTTGAGACCGGAGTCTCAGCTCCTGCCGACGGTGGCCGGATCTCAGCTCACTGCAAGCTCCACCTCCCGGGTTTACCCCATTCTCCTGCCTCAGCCTCCCGAGTAGCTGGGACTACAGGCGCCCGCCACCTCGCCCGGCTAGTTTTTTGTATTTTTTAGTAGAGACGGGGTTTCACCATGTTAGCCAGGATGGTCTCGATCTCCTGACCTCGTGATCCGCCCGTCTCGGCCTCCCAAAGTGCTGGGATTACAGGCTTGAGCCACTGCGCCCGGCCGCCTTATTTCTTTTATCTCTGCTGCTTTATCTATACATACTTATGTCTACATTTGAGAAATTGTAGACTTCACCATTACACTTTTGAGTCTCTTGCTTTTGAGCCCCACCTTTCTACACAAATTTTGTTTTTTTGAAGAATCCAAGGAAAGTGTGTCATAGAATGCCTTGCATTCTGTATTTGATTGTTTCTTTATGCTGTCAATTACACTCTGTATTAGTCTGTTTTCATGTTGCTGCATTTTGGTCAAAGCCCTTGAACAAATCTCTAGGGAGTTCCAAACTTTCCCACATTTCCCTGTCTTCTTCTGAGCCCTCGAAACTGTTCCAACCTCTGCCTGTTACCCAGTTCCAAAGTCGCTTCCACATTTTCAGGTATCTTTTCAGTAACACCCCACTCTACTGGTGTTATTTACCAATTTACTGTATTAGTCTGTTTTCATGCTGCTGATAAAGACATACCTGAGATCGGGCAATTTACAAAAGAAAGAGGTTTAATTGGGCTTACAGTTCCATGTGGCTAGGGAAGCCTCACAATCATGGCAGAAGGCAAGGAGGAGCAAGTCACATCTTACGTGGATGGCAGTAGGCAAAGAGAAGGGAGCTTGTGCAGGGAAACCTCCCTTTTTAAAATCATCAGATCTCGTGAGACTTGTTCATTATCACGAGAACAGGGCAGGAAAGACCCATCCCCATAATTCAGTCACTTCCCACTGGGTTCCTCCCATGACATGTGGGAATTGTGGGAGTTAACAATTCAAGATGAGATTTGGGTGGGGACACAGCCAAACCATATCACCCTCTGTCTCATGTTTTTTCTATATATTGGAAGTTACAAATATTTCACTGGGTTCTGAAGAATACTTCCAAGGTGATGCCACATATATCTAGAAACATAGTATTAGGTTTTCCCATAATTAGTAATACTCTTAAAATTTGGTTAAGGCAGTCGGTGCTGGAGTTTTCCATTATAAGGCTCTCTTATGTAATTAGTAATCTGGATAGTGATATTTTTAACTTCTCCATTGGGAAAGTGATTACATGTATGTATAGGTTTGGGATTAAAGAGGTAGCCAAATTTGAAATTAGGGTCTATTCAGGAAAAGAGGATCATGAGATGCCTATATATCAGAACTTTAGATAGGATGGCAAAACTATAATTTGAGACATTAATTTAAAAACAACAAAATTAGAAAATTAATGTCTCTACAGGAAACCAGGATTGAAAGCCAGAATTTTGCTTTGTTCACTTCTTTATCCCTACCACCCATACAATTGTTGTCCCAGTGAATGTAATTAATAAAGCTGTTAAAAGAAGGCATGATCATATTCAGTTGTTCCAGGACAGGTTCTTTAAGAGAATTATCTTTCTCCATGGAGTTACTTTGTTGAAACCAGTAGCCCACAAGCTTGATTTAGTTATTTCACAATGTATACATATGTTAAAACATCATGTCTATGCTGTAAATATGTACAATTTTTGTTTATCAATTATACCTTAATAAAGCTCAAGGAAAAATCAACAGATCACACACATATGTTTATGTTTCTTAATACTCTTCTATATCATTTGCTATGGTTTAATGTTTATGTCCCTCCAAAATTTATATGTTGAAATCCTCACCCCCAAGGTGATGGTATTAGGAGGCAGGGGCTTTGGGAGATGATTAGTTCTTGAGGGTGGAGGCCTCATGAATGGGATTAGTGCCCCTATAAGAGAGGCAGGAGAGACCCCCTCACCCTTTCCACTATGTGAGGTTAAAAAAGACAGTTATGAGGAGCAGGCCTTCACCCAACACTCAGCCTGGACTTGAGAAGTACATTTCTGTTGTCTTTAAACGACCCAGTCTGTAGCATTTTGTTATAGCAGCTAAAATGGACTAAGACACTAGTGTGCCATATATGTATAATTCTTCCAATACCAAAGAGCATTGATCAGTGTACATTTCAAAACTGTTTTGACTGTTGTGGTTCCTTTTCACTCACACATTATTAAATCAGCCTGTCAATTTCTATGGAGGGGGAAAAGCTTCTGGGATTATAATATAGATTATATTGATCTACAGATCAATATCCCCATACTGCACTGATTATAGATCAATATGGAGATGATTCACAGTATAACTCTGAGTCCACCAATCCATGCACATATCTCTCCTTTTGTTAGTTCCTTAATTTCAGCAATGTTTTATAATATTTAGTGTTCCAGTCTTTCACATATTTTGTTAAACTTATTCCCTAGTATGTCATAATTCTTAAAATTTTGGCACATGCTATTGATGAACAACCAGAAAATGACCTTTATTATATAAGAATAATGTTTTTTTGCACATTGACTTTCCTGTCACCTCATCACATTCATTTATGAGTTCTAGTAGCTTTTATAGATTTTTAAGGATTTTCTCCATGAAAAACCATGTCATTTGTGAACAAAGACAATCTTACTTCTTCCTATCTAGTCCAAATTTTCTTCTCTCACTGAATTTCCTAGGCCATCCAGTTAAGTGTTGAATAGCAGGAGCAAGAGTGGCTATTCATGGCTTTTGTCTAATCTTAGGGGGGAAACATCCAGTTATTTACTATTAACTATAAAGTTAGTCTTTTATTTTTTGTAAATGTCCTTTGTCAGAGTGAAGAATTACCATTTATCATTAAAATGAGTTTTATATTGTCAAATGCTTTTTCTTCATTGTTTGAGATTGTTGTATAATTTTTCATGTTTATTTTCTTCATACTGTGGTTTACATTGATTTTGTTGTTGTTGTTGTTGTTGTTGTCGTTGTTTTGAGGCGGAGTCTCACTCTGTCACCCAGGCTGGAGTGCAGTGGCCGGATCTCAGCTCACTGCAAGCTCCGCCTCCCGGGTTCACGCCATTCTCCTGCCTCAGCCTCCCGAGTAGCTGGGACTACAGGCTCCCGCCACCTCTCCCAGCTAGTTTTTTGTATTTTTTTTAGTAGAGATGGGGTTTCACTGTGTTAGCCAGGATGGTCTCGATCTCCTGACCTCGTGATCCGCCCGTCTCGGCCTCCCAAAGTGCTGGGATTACAGGCTTGAGCCACCGCGCCCGGCTCGTGGTTCATATTTCTATCAGCATTTTGGTCACACCATTTAACCATTCTCTACAAGTTCCAGACTTTCACTCATCTTCCTGTCTTCTTTTCTTCTGAGCCCTCCAAACTCTTCCAACTTCTCTTCCAACTTCTGCCACCTGTGACTCAATTCCACAGCTGCCTTTTTTTTTTTTTTTTTTTTTTTTTTTTCAGATGGAATCTCTGTTGCCTACGCTGGAGTACAGTGATGTGATCTCAGCTCACTGCAACCTCTGCTGCCTGGGTTCAAGTGATCCTCCTGCCTTAACCTCCCAAGTAATGGATTACAGGCACCTGTCACCATAAACAGCTAATTTTTGTATTTTTAGTAGAGACAGGGTTTCACCATGTTGTCCAAGCTGGTCTTGAACTCCTGACCTCAAATGATCTGCCTACCTCAGCCTCCCAAAGTGCTGGGATTACAGGTGTGAGCCACCATACCTGGCCTCTTCAGGTATCTTTATAGCAACACCCCACTCTTCAGTACCAGTTTTCTGCATTAGTCCTTTTTGTGTCCTATAAAGGAATATCTGAAACTGGGTAATTTATTTTTAAAAGAGGTTTATTTGGCTCGTGGTTCTGCAGGCTGTACAAGAATGGTATCAGCATCTGTTCAGTTTCTGGTGAGGCTTCAGGAAGCTTTTACTCATGACAGAAGGTAAAGGGGGAGCAGGCATCTCATATGGCAAGAGAGGGAAAAAGAGAGATGGCAAGCACTTTAAAACAACCAGCTCTCACATGAACTAATAGAGTGAGAACGTACTCATTAGCATGAGGAAGTCACCAAGCCATTCATGAGGGATCTGCCTGCATGACCAAGACACCTCCCACTAGGCCATACCTTCAACACTGGGGATCACATTTCAACATGAGATTTGAAGGGGACAAAACATCCAAACTACATCAAACCCATCAAAAATTACAAAGGAGACTAGGTGTAGTGGCTCACGCCTGTAATCTCAACACTTTGGGAGGCCGGCGCAGGAGGATCACTTGAGCTCAGGATTTCTTTTTTTCTGAGACAGAGTCTCGCTCTGTCGCCCAGGCTGGAGTGCAGTGGTCACTGCAAGCTCTGCCTCCTGGGTTTACGCCATTCTCCTGCCTCAGCCTCGCGAGTGGCTGGGACTACAGGCGCCTGCCACCTCGCCCAGCTAGTTTTTTGTATTTTTTTAGTAGAGACTGGGTTTCACCATGTTAGCCAGGATAGTCTCGATCTCCTGACCTCGTGATCCGCCTGTCTCAGCCTCCCAAAGTGCTAGGATTACAGGCCTGAGCCACTGCGCCCAGCCAAGCTCAGGATTTCAAGACCAGCCTGGACAACATAGCAAGACCACATCTCTACAAGAGATCACAAAAATTAGCCAGGTACTGTGGTGCGTACCTGTCGTCCCAGCTACTCAGGAGGCCGAGGGGGGAGGATCACCTGGGCCTGGGAAGTGAAGGCTACAGTTAGCTGTGATTGGACCACCAGCCTGAGTAACAGAGCAGGACCCTCTTTCAAAAAAACAAAATTACAAAAGGAATCTCAGGATCACAGATCTACAGTAGACTCAGCAAACACCATTTTTGAGCAGAAAAACCAGCCCCCAAGGGAATGTCCACAGAAGAAACACAAACTCATAGATTATGTAATATGTTGTTTAAGTTCTCCCGGAGTGTTTGGGGAATGAACTAATATGACATACTGAAAACTAAAAGAACTACAAATCCAATACCAAATTAATTATCCATGGATACGAAGGCTGACGTGACTGAAACAAGGGAGGGCCTGGAAAGAGTAGTAAGTGATGAGGTCAGACAGGTAAACAGGAATAGCATGGAGATCATTTAAACCATTCAAGCCATTCTAAGGATGTTGTCATTTTCTTTTGTGAGTTCACTAGTGCAATCAGAAGCAGCCAACTGATTCCATTCCATATTTTGGAATCGTTATATTCCCCATCTTCACCATCATGGATTATCTAGAAGCCACCTAGTGTCTGAGTTATACATCCAGAACTGTGAAGGGTCTGAAATGTTACTCTACACTTACAAATGAATGAATGAGTCTGCCAGTTATATACACAGGACTTCTGGATCAGGAAACCTTTTACTTACACAGTAGTTTGTGTTGGTTCCTCCATACCTCATTTCCCCATGGGGCAGTGCAGTGAGGTGTCCTTGCATGTGCAGGGCTTTGCATCACAGGACGAAAACCCCAAAATCATGTAATTCAAGGCTTATCTGGGAGCTACTCACTCATCTCCCCTCCAGAGATCCAGTGGAAGAGAGACCTACCTTTTGCTCTGAGATGGATGTAAATGAATTCTCTCCTTGAGAAGGAGGGAAAGGTTTCTAGCCCAGAATGTAAGAAATTGGCTCCATGGAGATAAAAGGGGTCCCTAAACCATTACCCTTAGAATGGGGACAATACGGTTTTGGGGAGAGGAGAAAATATCTTTACAGCATGTCAATTTTCCTTGCTCAGGAGATCCACACAGTGCAGAAAAACCAAGAAATCCAGGGAAGATTGTCTTCCAACATGCAATCTGCAAAAGCTTCAAGCCCTTCGTGCCAGTTATTAGTTTGCCATGGCATGACTAGTGTTCCATTTTCCAGTGTTACCTGGATGTTGCTATCTTTAAACATGATCAGATTTGACAAACAATTCCAGATTCCCATTTAATATATCTGTTGCCTGCAATCAGTTCTGGTACCAAATACTTTTTATAAGTTAGAGTTCAATTTCAGGAAACAAAATGTTTTAAATATTTAAGCAGTAAATGATATAACACGAATTAGGGTCTAACAAAATCATTAAAATAGTGATGGAAATTAACGCTACATTGGACTTTCAGGAATTACTCCTAGAACAAGACAGCCAAATTTATTCCCCATGAAAGATGCTACATCTGACTCAAACAAGAAAGTCACAATTTGCTTGAATAAAAATTGAACTTTAATATACTCTCCTATATATACTGAATATGGTAAATTTCTCCAAGTTTTAGAAAATAACAATAAGTTTTATAAAATTAATTAAAATTTTAATTCCTGTCTCTCCTTATTTTATTAAAAACAATTCCACTTTATGAAAAGTACCAACAACAATAAAACATATATTTCTAATTATCACTTAGATTTGGCAACTATCAACTTTAATAGCTCCTATATTGTGTTTAAATGTGTAATACATTTATTCATTGTAAAAGAGGATGTCACAGACAGCTTTTAAATTTTCCCTTTTCTGAATCCCTGGTCACATATTCTCCTTCCGAAGCACGAACTAATATTAATCTGGTGTGTATCCTCAGGCCACTTTTTACATAATTTTTTTTTTTGAACAATATGTAGCATTGTGTCATGAGGGTTTATTTTAAACTCATGTAAACTTTTGCATGCAATTATTCTGCAGTGTCATACAGATGATGACACAGAAGATTTTGCATCCTTTTTTTTTTTTTTTTTTGAGACGGAGTCTCGCTCTATCACCCAAGCTGGAGTGCAGTGGCTGGATCTCAGCTCACTGCAAGCTCCGCCTGCTGGGTTTACGCCATTCTCCTGCCTCAGCCTCCCGAGTAGCTGGGACTACAGGCGCCCGCCACCTCACCCAGCTAGTTTTTTGTATTTTTTAGTAGAGACGGGGTTTCACCATGTTAGCCAGGATGGTCTCAATCTCCTGACCTGGTGATCCTCCCGTCTCGGCCTCCCAAAGTGCTGGGATTATAGGCTTGAGCCACTGCGCCCAGCCTGCATCTTATTTTTTAAAGAAGTATCATTATGTGCATACTTACTAAGAACCAGGAAATATAAAATTAAATAAAAAGAAGTATACTGTCCAGGTGCAGTGGCTCACCCCTGTAATCCTAGCAGTTTGGGAGGCTGAGGTGGGTAGATCATGAGGTCAGGAGATCGAGACCATCCTGGCTAACACGGTAAAACCCCATCTGTACTAAAAATACAAAAACTTAGCTGGGTGTACTGGCACGCACCTGTAGTTCCAGCTACTCAGGAGGCTGAGGCAGAAGAATCGCTTGAACCCGGGAGGCGGAAGTTGGAAGTTGCAGTGAGCCGAGATCATGCCCCTGCACTCCAGTCTGGGCATAGAGCAAGACACCGTCTCAAAAAAAAAAAAAAAAATACTGATTTTTAGTCTTACAGTGTATATTAATCCGCATTCTCTCTAATGCTCAATTGTAATTTTGGCCATGGGTGTACCTTCAAGCTCACTTCTGTGTCTCTGGAAATGACTCTATTAATTTTCAAAACATTATTAAACTTTACAAACACAGAAAGCTTTTCTTAACTATAGAAAAACACATGCCCACAACATATATTAACAGTTGTTAACATTCTGCCATATTTACTTAAGAATAGGATTTTGTTGAATGATTTTAAAGTTGTAGACATCATGATAATTGACCCTAAATACTTAAGCACATAGACGACTTCATCCTTTTGAGTATTATTCATGGAATCTGATATTCCTAAAATCAGTCTTTAAATCCATTAGACCAGAGTCAGCGAACTTTTCCTGTAAAGTGCCATACAGTAAATATTTTAGGTTTTGCGGGTCATAGTGTCTCTGTTGCAACTGGTCAAGTCCAGCACAAAAGCCACTATACATAGTACATACATGAGTAAGCATATCTGTGTTCCCATAAAACTGTATTTACGAAAACAGAGCGTGGGCCAGATTAGACCTGCGGGCCATAGCTTACTAAACTCTGCACTAAAGTCACAATTTATTTTTATGCCCAAATTATCACAACTCATGCCGGTGGGAATCCCTTCAAGCTGGTGACTGTGTCTTTCCTTTTATTTGTTCTTTTAAAAATGGAGATGAGGGCCGGGCACGGTGGCTCATGCCTGTAATCCTAGCACTTTGGGAGGCTGAGGTGGGCGGATCACGAGGTCAGGAGATCGAGACCATCCCCATCTCTACTAAAAATACAAAAAATTAGCCAGGCATGGTGGCGGGCGCTTGTAGTCCCAGCTACTCAGGAGGCTGAGGCAGGAGAATGGCATGAATCTGGGAGGCGGAGCTTGCAGTAAGCCGAGGTCGCGCCACTGCACTCCAGTCTGGGAGACAGAGCAAGACTCTGTCTTAAAAAAAAAGAAAAAAAATGGAGATGGAGTCTCACTATGTTGCCCAAGCTGGTCTCCAAATCCTGGGCTCAAGCGATCCTCCCACCTCAGTCTCCTAAAGTGCTGGAATTACAGATGTGAGCCACCGCACCCAGCCATACTTGTCTTTGAAAAGATCCTAATTTGTTAACAAATCATTGCTTTCTGACTCAAGTTGGCCCAAATCACCTTGTAATCCCCCTGTACCATTCTTAGAGGTAGTCATTTCTTCAAGAAGTGCTGGTTAATTTTATGGGGAACATTTAAAGGCAGAATGTAATGGACTGAATGTTTGTGCCTCCCCGCAAATTCATGTGTTGAAACCCTGATCTAATGTGATGGTACTTAGAGGTGGGACACTGGGAGGTAATTAGGTTTAGACAAAGTCCTAAGCATGGAGCCCCCAACCCTGCCACCATATAGAAGGGCACTAATTCTCTTCGTCTCTCTTCTCTATGTGTACACACTCAGGAAAGGCCTTGTGACCACACAGCGAGGAGGTAGCCATCTGCAAACCAGGGAGAGGGTCCTCACCAAGAACCCGACCGTGCTGGGACCCTTATCTCTGTGTGTGTGTGTCTCACTCTTTTGCCTAGGCTGGAGTGCGGTGGTGCGATCTCGATTCACTGCAACCTCTGCCTCTTGGGTTCAAGAGATTCTCCTGCCTCAGCCTCCTGAGTAGCTGGGACTGCAGGCACACACCACTACGCCTGTCTAATTTTTGTATTTTTGGTAGAGATGGGTTTTCACCATGTTGGCCACGCTGGTCTCAAACTCCTGACCTCAAGCGATCCACCCACCTCAGCTTCCCAAAGTGCTGGGATTACAGAAGTGAGCGACGGTACCCAGCCCACCCTCCAGAATTCTGGGAAATAAATGTTTATTGTTTAAGCCACCCAGTCCATGGTATTTTGCTGCAGCAGCCTGAGCAGAATAATTAACATAAGACCAGAACTTGGGCACTCTGGGTCCTCCTTGAGCTTTGGATCAGGTGGCTCCTATACCAGTTCAGTTCACAGTGCTAATTCATATGCTTAACTGAATTTATTTATTTTACGTCCATTGAAAAATAACAGTGATTATGACTGTTTGGGGCTTTATAATGTTTTCTTTTCCCTTAGGCTATAAATCTTGAGTCCTAGTTAAAGCTACCTGTCTGCTTGTTGCTAAAATGTAAATAAAATACTTTCAAAGCAACATTACTGAAGTTTCTACAAAAATAAATGTGCTGAGTTATTTTAATTTTCAAGAAAATTAACATCTCCCAGGGCCAGATCAAAAGCAGAGCCATGTTTTAGCCACCCTGAGAGAAGACACCCCCACCATAAATTTAGTTCAGATGTGGAGACTGATGGGAACACACACACACACACACACACATAAACACACACACACACATACATAAACATACACATACACACATATACACATGCATACACACACATACACATGTATACACATACACACACTAAGAAGGATTAAAAGGTTATTACTTACATAACTGAGGTGTCTAGGAGGGCAGGTCTGACAGAAAATGGCTTAAGAGGGCTGGGAGCGGTGGCTCACGCCTGTAATCCCAGTACTTCGGGAGGCCCAGGTGGGCGGATCACCTGAGATCAGGAGTTCAAGACCTCTCTCTACTAAAATTAAAAAAAAAAAAAAAAAAAAAAAAATAGCTGGGTATGGTGACGGGTGTCTGCAATCCCAGCTACTCAGGAGGCTGAGATGGGAGAATTGCTTGAACCTGGGAAATATACCATGTTTTACATATTTTAGTAATCAATCAAACATCCAGGGTGAGCTGTAATAATGAGTCTGACTCCAGTTTTTGGTGCTTGCTCACAGCTCTTAAGTCTCACCTCTCTTTCTTCCTCTCTCACATCTGGACAAACTGATAAGAAAACTGGCCCCATCCCCTAACTGCAGTAAAAGCCCAAGACAATTTCCTTCCCTGCCTCTTAGGCCATTTTCTTTTTTCTCTTTTTTTTTTTCTTTTTTTTGAGATGGAGTCTCGCTCTGTCACCCAGGCTGGCGTGCAATGGTGTGGTCTCAGCTCACTGCAGTGTCCCCCCTCAGTGTTTGGTGCTTGCTCACAGCTCTTAGGTCTCACCTCTCTTTCTTCCTCTCTCACATCTGGATGAACTGGAGTCAGACTCATTATTACAGCTCACCCCAGATGTTTGATTGATGACCAAAATATACCATGCTTACATAACTGAATTGGAACTTGTTTACAGTAAGCCATTATAGCATTCTAAGAGACCCAAAACCTGAAGCCTGCAAGGAAGGCACAGTTTTCACTGAGCGCCATCTGCAAGAGCCCAGCATGCGTATTCAGAGAAATGAAATGAATACTTGGTCATGATCAGTAATGTCTGGGATTCTCAAAGGGTAAGAAGTGCCTTGGTGGCCAGGTGCAGTGGCTCATACCTGTAATTCCAGCACTTTGGGAGGCCAAGCCAGGAGGATCGCTTGAGCCTAGGAGTTTGAGACCAGTGTGGACAATCTAGTAAGACCTCGTCTCTACAAAAAAATTGAAAAGTTAGCCAAGCACAGTGGTACACGTCTGTAGTCCCAGCTACTCGGGAGGCTGAGGCAGGAGAATGGCGTGAACCCGGGAGGTGAAGTGAGCTAAGATCATGCCACTGCACTCCAGCCTGGGTGACAGAGCAAGACTCCGTTTCAAGAAAAAAAAAAAATAAAGAAAGAAAAATTGAGATCTTAATTAAACTGGGTATCTGAGCTGGGCACAGTTCAAATGGGAGGTCAGGAGGCTGAGGTGGGAGGTTCACTTGAGCCCAGGAGCTTGAGATCACCCTGGCAACATAAAGAGAGCCCGTCTCCACAAAAAAATAACAAATAAAAATAAAGTAGATGGGCCGGGCGCGGTGGCTCAAGCCTGTAATCCCAGCACTTTGGGAGGCCGAGACGGGCGGATCACAAGGTCAGGAGATCGAGACCATCCTGGCTAACACGGTGAAACCCCGTCTCTACTAAAAAATACAAAAAACTAGCCGGGCGAGGTGGCAGGCGCCTGTAGTCCCAGCTACTCGGGAGGCTGAGGCAGGAGAATGGCGTAAACCCGGGAGGCGGAGCTTGCAGTGAGCTGAGATCCGGACACTGTACTCCAGCCTGGGCGACAGAGCGAGACTCCGTCTCAAAAAAATAAAAAAATAAAAAAAAAAAAATAAAGTAGAATAAATTGGCTATCTGGCACCTATCAGGGACATGAGAGTTCCACTGGATAGCTTTACCAAGAACCCAGAATTGTGCATTCTGGGAAGTGAAATGTGTGCCACTGTTATTATCAGTCATATCTAACACTGAAGGAAATAAGGAGTTATTAGGCCTTGTATTGTGGCCATAGTATATGTAGAGACATGTGTGATTTACATTTATATGTTAAGTATCTGTAAGATAGGAGATTCCAAGAGTTGTGTACTCTGAAGTGGACAACTCTTAGGCAATGGCCCAATAGTTTGCAAAAAATGTGAAGATGAGGCCATTTGTTGACCACGTCATCCAGTGCTAAGATGACTGCCTGAAGTTTGGCCAATTGTGTTGACTCTTGGGACATCCTGTTTAAGAGATGCAAAGTAGCAAGATTCCACTAATTTAAAAAACAACACAAAAAAATAAATATTTATGATGGTTGGCAGTGTCGTTCATACGGTCTGCAAACTCCTATTGCTGCTTACTTGGTTAATCCCAAGGGTCTCCCCAGGTAGCCAACTGGTCTAGGAGAGGGGGTGACTTCCTCCAGTACCACGGCATGTGGCAAGAGACTGAGGACAAAGGAGACCACCTCTCCTGTAGGTGGAATATGCCAGAGGGCCCAGATTTGGCTCTATCCTCTATTAAGGAGGCCTCGGTAGCCATGCCAAGTTTGTAGGTTGCTGTTTCTTGACTCAAAACAAATGGGCAGCTAAGTATTAGGTCTGTGAAAGTCTCTATTTCTAGAAGAGCCTAGTATATAGCTAGTCAGTTTGTTTTAATGGAGTCACACCATGGGTTTGAAAAGGGCAGTTTCTTGTATCAGAAGCCCTTGGGAAACTTCTGGCCATCACAGGTGATCTAGAGACTCAAGGACGCATGAGAAGAGGTTGCCAAAGCCCTGGCAGTGAAGGGATCTCTTAGGCCGCTAACAAATGTGTCTGTTGATGTCAATGTGGACAGATTTTAAAGACTTTGCTGGGGGAATCACCCTGTCTGATGTTATGGGTTATTATATAGCTAAGGATACAAAACACTGTACCGGGTGGGGATAATCAACATAGGTCTACAGAACAGAATAGAGTACCCAGAAACATGCAAAGAAACATAACCACTGATTTTTGACAAACCAGTAAAAGCAAATAAATAAAGGCAGATAAGGCTTTTCAACAAATAATGGTGGAGCAATTGAACATCCATAGACAAAGGAAGTGAACATCAACTTAATCCCATACTTTCAACACAAATCACTCAAAATGGATCACAGACTAAAATATAAAATATAAAAGTACAAAATGTTCAGAAGAAAAGACAGGAGAAAATCCTCAGAACTGAAGGCTAGGTTTACCCTAGGTTTAATGGGTTAGATAAACCCATTAAACAAAAGAAAAAATATCCAAAAACAAGAATATCAGTTTCCACATTAAAAAACTAACAAAGGAAGAGAAATGCAAAGCGAGCAGAAGAGACTATACAGTAAAGATTAAAATGGAAGTCAATTAAATAAACAAGAATGAACTGTAAAGAAAATCAGTGAAACCAAAAGCCTTAAGAACAATACAACTTACAAACCTCTAGCCAAGGAACAAAGAAGCACATAAATTACTCAGATTGGGAATGAGAGACATGACAGATTCTACAGATATTGAAAGGAAAATCATGAACCCATTTATGCCAATAAATCTGGTAAATAAAATAAAATGAACAAACTATCTTTGAAGACACAAACCACTAAAGTTCACTTAAGAAAAATAAATAGGCTGGGCACGGTGACGTGGCTCAAGCCTGTAAATCCAGCCACTTTGGAGGCCAAGACGGCAGATCACGAGAGTCAAGGAGATCGAGACCGATCCTGCTAACATGTGAAACCCCGTCTCTTTACTAAAAAATACACAAAAGCCTAGCCGGCGAGCGCTGGCGGGCTGCCTGCTAGCTCCCAGCCTACTCGGAGGCTGGGCCAGGAGAATGGCCTGTAAACCCGGAGCCGGAGCCTTGCAGTGGCCCTGAGATCGCAGCCACGCACTCCAGCCCGGGTGACGAGCGAGACTCTGGCTCTCAAAAAAAAAAAAAAAAAAAAACAAGAAAAGAAAAATAAATATATATCCCTATATTTATTTTTAAATATATAAATGTATATCCCTATATTTATTTTTAAAATCAGATTTGTAATTAGAAACCTTCCTACAAAGCAAACTGTGGCTTAAATGGCTTCAGTGGTATATTCTACCAAACATTCAGGGAAGAAAACCTAAAAACGCAGAAACTCTTCCAAAAAAGTGGAAGCGTAAGGAATGCTTTCCAACTCAATTAGTGAAGCTATTAAAGTGATACCAAAACCACACAAAGGCATTACAAGAAAACCACAGATCAATATCCTTCATGAACACAGATATAAAAACTTCAACAAAATTTTGGCAAATCAAACCCAACAATACAAAAAAAAAGATAACACATCAAGAAAATGTAGATTTACTCTCAAAATGTAAAGTTCACTTGATATTTGAAAATCAATGCAATTTACCATTAAAAGACTTTAAGGCCAGGTGCGGTGGCTCAAGCCTATAATCCCAGCACTTTGGGAGGCTGAGGCGGGTGGATCACCTGAGGTAGGGAGTTTGAGACCAATATGGAGAAATGCCGTCTCTACTAAAAATACAAAATTAGCCGGGTGTGGTGGTGCATGCCTGTAATCCCAGCTACTCAGAAGGCTGAGGCAGGAGAATCACTTGAACCTGGGAGGCGGAGGTTGCGGTGAGCAGAGACCATGCCATTGCATTCCAGCCTGGGCAACAAAACTGAAACTCCGTCTCAAAAAAAAAAAAAAAAAAAAAAGACTTTAAAACAGGTAAAATGTGATTGTAGCAGGTAAACTCTAAAAAGAACCCCAAATCTCTACTTCCTGGAATTCTTACCCTTGGGTACCCCTCACACATTTTATAAGGGTTAATCTGTAAAGCCCATATAAAACAGAAAAAGTGTGGACATATAACTTCCAATTTTAGGTTATCAAGGGCACTGGTCTCCTTCTTGGGTAGACTCTCCTGCTCTTGGATCACTTTTGTGTTTGAAAGAATCCATGTGATGAGCATCCCTATGGAGAGACCCATGTGGCAAGGAACTAAAGCTTCCTGTCAACTGCCATGGAAAAGAGATTAGAATTGAATCTTCCAGCCTCTAGCAAGTCTCCCGAGACTGTGGCTCCAGAGACAGCTTAACTGCAATTTCATGGGGGATTCTCAACCCAGACCTACCTAAGCTGTCCCCAGATTAATGTAATATTCTAAAATATGTAAACAAATGTAGAGTGACAGAAAGCAGATCAGTGGTTTCCTAAAGATGGGTAGGTGGGTAAGGAGGAAGAGATTACAGAGGGCCCAAGAAAACCTTAATTTCATGGCTATAAACATGTACCAAAACTTGTATATGTTAAATATGTGTACTTTAAACTTCAATAAAGCTGTTTTTTTAAAAAAAAAAAAAAAAACTTCAAAAATCCCCATTTCCTAATTATTTTACTATTATCTATGCTTTAGAGGTTATTTACATTTATTGCATCTATTCAGTGGAAACAGAATGCAATGGTGTGCTATTGCACATGTCTTCCCAACTCCATATTCAGAGACATCGTGTTGCAGCTTGAAATTGGCCAAGACAGAAGTATTTACACCTAGGGTATTGGTAAACACTACAAACCAGAACTTGATCTGTTGTTTTATTGGCCATGTAGACTTAAAAAAGTAGAGAATATGTTAATAATTCAGATTAAACTTAAAAGTGTTTCATGTCTCTAGTTTTCCATTGTGAACAAAATTTTGAGGAAATAATTCTTCCAATATTCAAAATTATCCTATAAAACAAAAAAGTCACTGGCATTATTGATGAATGACTGCAGTTCCAAAAAATTTCTTTACTATTTCAATATCAACTAATATTTACTTTTAAAATAGGCAAGAGATATGAGTAGACATTTTACCATAAAAGTTATATGGGTGGCAGATAAAAACATGATTTAAAATATGCTCAAAATCGCCTTTCCGGTGGTGACGACCTACCCACACGAGAACATGCCTCTCGCAAAGGATCTCCTTCATCCCTCCCCAGAAGAGGAGAAGAGGAAACACAAGAAGAAACGCCTGGTGCAGAGCCCCAATTCCTACTTCATGGATGTGAAATGCCCAGGATGCTATAAAATCACCACGGTCTTTAGCCATGCACAAACGGTAGTTTTGTGTGTTGGCTGCTCCACTGTCCTCTGCCAGCCTACAGGAGGAAAAGCAAGGCTTACAGAAGGATGTTCCTTTAGGAGGAAGCAGCACTAAAGGCACTCTGAATCAAGATGAGTGGGAAACCATCTCAATAAACACATTTTGGATAAAATAAATAAATAAATAAAATAAAATATGCTCAAAATCATAAACCCTTAGAGAAATGCAAGTTAAAACTACAATGAGATATTATTACTCCATCCCTAGTAGCATTATGAACATTAAAAACACAGATCTTAGCAATTGTTGGTGATTATGTGACAAAACTGGAACTCTTGCTCACAATCGGGGATGTAATTTCATGGGGGATTATATCATTTATGCCAATAAATCTGGTAAATAAACTAAAAGGAACAAACTCTCTTTGAAGACACAAACCACTAAAGTTCACTTAAGAAAAATAAATATATATCCCTATATTTATTTTAAATTTTATTTTAATATTTAATATTTTAATAAATTTAAAATAAATATATATCCCTATATTTATTTTAAATTTTACATCCCAGGGGATGTAAAATGGCATAATAATTTTAGAACACAATTTGGCACTTTCCTAAAATGTAAAATATTCACCTACCCTGCAACAAAGGCATTGCACTTTTAGATAATAACACAAGAGAAAGAATATTTCCACACAAAGACCTATACACTAATGGTTACAGTAGCTCAATTTGTAACAGACAAAAACCCACACGCAACTAATAGAAGAAAAGGTGGGAGTGCCAGAGGAAAGGCAGAAACAAGGAGGAAGAGGGACTATTTTTAAGAAATGGCCAAAACTACCCAAAGACTTTTCTTTTTTTTGTACCCGCACTACACAGATGTAAAAAGACATAAATATAAACACCCAAGAAGCTCAATGAGCTCGAAGAAGAATGAATTCAGAGACTCATGCTGAGACACATTATAATCAAACTGTCAAGACAGAGACATAAAGAAAATACTGAAAGCAAAAAAGAAGTGACTCATTACATTCAAGGGATACTCACTAAGATTATCAGATTTCTCATCAGAAACCTTAGAGGGCAGAAGGCAGAAGGCAGTGGGCTGACATGTTCAAAGTGCTAAAAGAAAAGAACTGACAACCAAGACTCCTAAATCTGACAAAACTATCCACCAAAACTGAGGGAGAAATGAAGACATTCCCAGTTGAGGGAATGTGTTACCAAGAGAACTGCTCTGCAAGAAATGCTAAAAGGAGTCCTTCCAGTTGAAATGGAAGGACACTAGACAGTAACTCAGTGCCATGAGAAGAAATAAGGATCTCTAGTAAAGGCAAATAACCTGGGAAAATTTTAAAGTTCATATTATTGTAACTTTGGTTTGTACTCCACTTTTTATTTTTTACGTGATTTAAGAGATGAATGCATTAAAAAATTATTAATCTATGTTTTTGGACACACAATGTATAAAGAGGTAATTTTATGACATTACTATCTAAAAGTGTTGGGGATGGAGTTGTATAAGATCAGAGTTTTTCTGTGTTATTAATGGTAAGCTGGTAAAAGTTCAAATCAGAGTATTACAAATCTAGGATGTGAAATGTAATCTCCATGGTAACCACAAAGAAAATCGTTATGGAATATACACAAAATGAAATGAGAATGAAATTAAAATGTTTCACTTTTGAAAAATCAAACACACAAAATAGAGAGTAGTATAGGAAATAAGGGACAAAAAAACTAAAATCACATAGAATAAATAGCAAAATGACTGAAATAAGTCCCTCCTTATCAGTAATTACCTTAAATATAACTGGATTAAATCCTCAGAGCAAAACACAGTAACTGGCAGAATGGGTTAAAAAACAAACAAACGCCGGGCGCGATGGCTCAAGCCTGTAATCCCAGCACTTTGCGAGGCCGAGATGGGCGGATCACGAGGTCAGGAGATCGAGACCATCCTGGCTAATACGGTGAAACCCCGTCTCTACTAAAAAAATACAAAAAACTAGCCGGGCGAGGTGGCGGGCGCCTGTAGTCCCAGCTACTTGNAAATAAATATATATCCCTATATTTATTTTAAATTTTACATCCCAGGGGATGTAAAATGGCATAATAATTTTAGAACACAATTTGGCACTTTCCTAAAATGTAAAATATTCACCTACCCTGCAACAAAGGCATTGCACTTTTAGATAATAACACAAGAGAAAGAATATTTCCACACAAAGACCTATACACTAATGGTTACAGTAGCTCAATTTGTAACAGACAAAACCCACACGCAACTAATAGAAGAAAAGGTGGGAGTGCCAGAGGAAAGGCAGAAACAAGGAGGAAGAGGGACTATTTTAAGAAATGGCCAAAACTACCCAAAGACTTTTCTTTTTTTTGTACCCGCACTACACAGATGTAAAAGACATAAATATAAACACCCAAGAAGCTCAATGAGCTCGAAGAAGAATGAATTCAGAGACTCATGCTGAGACACATTATAATCAAACTGTCAAGACAGAGACATAAAGAAAATACTGAAAGCAAAAAAGAAGTGACTCATTACATTCAAGGGATACTCACTAAGATTATCAGATTTCTCATCAGAAACCTTAGAGGGCAGAAGGCAGAAGGCAGTGGGCTGACATGTTCAAAGTGCTAAAAGAAAAGAACTGACAACCAAGACTCCTAAATCTGACAAAACTATCCACCAAAACTGAGGGAGAAATGAAGACATTCCCAGTTGAGGGAATGTGTTACCAAGAGAACTGCTCTGCAAGAAATGCTAAAAGGAGTCCTTCCAGTTGAAATGGAAGGACACTAGACAGTAACTCAGTGCCATGAGAAGAAATAAGGATCTCTAGTAAAGGCAAATAACCTGGGAAAATTTTAAAGTTCATATTATTGTAACTTTGGTTTGTACTCCACTTTTATTTTTTACGTGATTTAAGAGATGAATGCATTAAAAAATTATTAATCTATGTTTTGGACACACAATGTATAAAGAGGTAATTTTATGACATTACTATCTAAAAGTGTTGGGGATGGAGTTGTATAAGATCAGAGTTTTCTGTGTTATTAATGGTAAGCTGGTAAAAGTTCAAATCAGAGTATTACAAATCTAGGATGTGAAATGTAATCTCCATGGTAACCACAAAGAAAATCGTTATGGAATATACACAAAATGAAATGAGAATGAAATTAAAATGTTTCACTTTTGAAAATCAAACACACAAAATAGAGAGTAGTATAGGAAATAAGGGACAAAAAAACTAAAATCACATAGAATAAATAGCAAAATGACTGAAATAAGTCCCTCCTTATCAGTAATTACCTTAAATATAACTGGATTAAATCCTCAGAGCAAAACACAGTAACTGGCAGAATGGGTTAAAAAACAAACAAACGCCGGGCGCGATGGCTCAAGCCTGTAATCCCAGCACTTTGCGAGGCCGAGATGGGCGGATCACGAGGTCAGGAGATCGAGACCATCCTGGCTAATACGGTGAAACCCCGTCTCTACTAAAAAAATACAAAAAACTAGCCGGGCGAGGTGGCGGGCGCCTGTAGTCCCAGCTACTTGGGAGCCTGAGGCAGGAGAATGGCGTAAACCCGGGGGGCGGAGCTTGCAGTGAGCTGAGATCCGGCCACTGCACTCCAGCCTGGGCGACAGAGCAAGACTCCGTCTCAAAAAAAAATAAAAAATAAAAAAAAAATAAAAAACAAACAACAACAACAAAAAAACACCCATGATCCAACTATATGCTGTCTACTAAGTTTCACTTTAGATCCAAAGAAAGACACAAATAGATTGAAAGTAAAAGAATGGAAAAAGGGCCGGGCGCGGTGGCTCAAGCCTGTAATCCCAGCACTTTGGGAGGCTGAGATGGGCAGATCACAAGGTCAGGAGATCGAGACCATCCTGGCTAACATGGTGAAACCCCGTCTCTACTAAAATACAAAAAACTAGCCGGGCGAGGTGGCGGCGCCTGTAGTCCCAGCTACTTGGGAGACTGAGGCAGGAGAATGGCATGAACCCGGGAGGCGGAGCTTGCAGTGAGCCGAGATTGCGCCACTGCACTCCAGTCTTGGCGACAGAGCGAGACTCCGTCTCAAAAAAAAATAAAAAATAAAAAAAAAATAAAAAACAAACAACAACAACAAAAAAACACCCATGATCCAACTATATGCTGTCTACTAAGTTTCACTTTAGATCCAAAGACACAAATAGATTGAAAGTAAAAGAATGGAAAAAGATATTCCATGCAAATAGTAACCAAAAGAAAGCAGGGATGGACATACTGGTATCAAACAAAATAGACCTTAAATCAAAATGAGGTTCCATAAGACAAAGAGAGACATTACATATTAAGAATAGATTCAAGACAGCAAGGACATCTAACAATTATAAGCATTTATATACCTAATAACAGACCATCAAAATATACGAAGCAAAAATGGACAAAATTAACAGAAGAAATAGACAGTTCTACAACAATAGAGACTTCAATAACCCACTCTCAATAATAAATAAAACAATCAGAAGGCCAATAATAGAGGACTTGAACAATACAATAAGCCAATTAGATCTAACAGAAAATATATAGAATGCACTATAACAATAGAATACACTTGCACATGGGATACACTCCAAAATAGACCATGTTAGGCCATAAATTAAGGATCAATAGATTTAAAAAGATATATATCATATAAAATATCTTCCCTGATCACAAGAGGATAAAGTTAAGAAAACATGAAAATTCACAAATTTGTAGAAAGTAAATGACACTCTTAAATAATCATTATATCAAAGAAATCACAAAGGAAATTATAAAATAGAGATGAAAGAAAATGAAAACAATATACAATTGTAGGATACAACAAAAGCAGTACCTAAGGAAGAAATTTATAGCTACAAAGATTATATTAAAACACAAGAAAGATCTCAGATCAAAAATCTAACTTTACAACTTAAAAAAACTTAAGAAAAACTTTATAACTTAAGAAACTTAAGAACAATAGGCCAGGCACGGTGGCTCAGGCCTGTAATCCCAGCACTTTGGAAGGCCAAGGCGGGTAGATCACGAGGTCAGGAGTTCGAGACCAGTCTGACCAACATGGTGAAACCCTGTCTCTACTAAAAATACAAAAATTAGCCGGGTGTGGTGGCACGCACCTGTAATCCCAGCTATTCAGGAGGCTGAGGCAGGAGAATCGCTTGAACCTGGGAAGCAGAGGTTGCTGTGAGCCAAGATCGTGCCACTGCACTCCAGCCTGGGCAACAGAGCAAGGCTGTCTCAAAAAAACAAACAAACAAACAAACAAAAAACAAAAAACAAAAACACTAAGCCAAAAAGCTAGCAGGAGGAAGGAAATAATAAAGATTAGAGCAGAGATAACTAGAGAATATAAAAGCAATAGAGAAATTTTAGTTAGAAATGACTAAAAAAAAAAAAATCAAATTAATAAAATTAGAAATTAAAATGAAGACACTATGATAGAGTCTATATAAATAAAAAAAATTCCAAGAGAGCTATGAACAATTGTATGCCAACAAACTGGATGACCTAGAATGGATATATTCTGTGAAACACAAAATCTACCAAGACTGAATCATGAAAAACTAAAAGGCTGAGTACCGTGGCTCATGCCAGTGACCCTAGCACTTTGGGAGACCAAAGCAGGAGGATGCTTAAGCCTAGGAGTTTGAGACTGGCCTGGGCAACAGAGAGAGACCCTGTCTCTATAAAAATAAAAATTAGCTGGATATGATGGTGCATGCCTGTATCCCAGCTACTCAGGAAGCTGAAGTGGGAGAATCGTTGAGCCCAGCAGGTTGAGGCTGCAGTGAGCCATGATCATGCCACTGCACTCCAGCCTGGGTGACAAAGCGAGACTCTCTCTCTTTCTCACTTTCTCTCTCTCTCAATGATGAAGAAGAGGAAGAGGAAGGAGAGGAAGAGGAAGAAGAATAAGAAGAAGAGGAAGAAGAAAAATAAAATAAAAAAGAAAAATTTGAATAGGCCTATCAACAGTAAAGATAGAGAATCAAAAACCTCCCAACAAGTAAAACACAAAAGCCCTGACCTGACAGCTTATCTGGTGAATACTACTATACACTTAAAGAACTAATACCAATCCTTCTTAAAATTGTCCACAAAACTGAAGGAGAGCACACTTCCTAACTCATTTTATGAAGCCAGAATTGCCCTGATGCCAAAGCCAGACAAACATAAGAAAACTACAGACCAATATCCCTTATGAACACTGATGCCAAAATCCTCAATCAAATATTAGCAAGCCAAATTAAGCAGCATGTTAAAAGGATTATACACCATGTCCAAATGGGATTTATTCCTAGAATGCAAGGATGGTTCAACACATGAAAAACAATCAATATACTATTCCATATTAACAGAATAAAGGAAAAAAAAAATCATCTGTTTTGATGCAGAAAAGCATTTGACAAAATTCAATACTATTTCATGTAAAACAAAAAAAAACTCAAAAAATGAAATAAAAGGAAACTATGTCATTGTAATAAAAGCCATATATAAAAAACCCATAGCTAACATCATTCTCAATGGTGAAAAACCAAAAGCTTTCTGATCAGGAACAAGGCAAAGATGTCCTCTTTCTCTATTTCTGTTCAACATACTCTAAGTCCTAGCCAGAGTAACTATGGAAGAAAAGAAGTAAAAGGCAGCCAAATTGGAAAGGAAGAAATAAAATTATTTCTGATCACAGGTGATATTACATGTAGATAATTCTAAAGTTTTCACACACACACACACACAAAGACTGTTAAAATTAATAAATGAATTCAGCAAACTAGCAGGATAAAAAAATCAACACAGAAAAATGACTTACATTTCCATACACTAACAATGAACAATCTGAAAAGGAAATCATGAAAACAGTTCCATATACATTAGCATCAAAAGTAATAGAATGCTTAGGAATTAACCAAGGAGGTGAAAACTTGTACAATGAAAACTACAAAACACTCATGAAAGAAAACAAAGACATAAATAAATGGAATGAAATTCCATATTCACAGATTAGGTAACTTAATATTATTAAGATGTCAATACTACCCAAAGTGATCTATATATTTAATGGAATCCCTACTAAAACCCCAATAATATCTTGTGCAGAAATACAAAGATTCATTCTAAAATTAATATGGAATCTCAAGGGACTCTGAACAGCCAAAAGAATATTGAAAAAGAACAAAGTTGAAGGTCTCACACTTCCTAATGTTAAAACTTACTACAAAGCTACAGTAATCAAAACAGCATGAAATTGGTGTAAGGACAGATATACACACCAATAGAATAAAAAAATGGAGCCCAGAAGTAAACCCTCACATAGATGCTCAAATGATTTTGGACAGGGGTGCCAAGACCAACCAATGGGGAAAAGACAGTCTTTTGAACAAATGGTGTTAGGAAAACAGGATATCCACATGCAAAACAATGAATCCGGACCCTTACCTAACACCATATACAAAAATTAACTCCAAAAAGTGACTCAAAATGAATCAAAGACCTAGATGTAAGAGCTAAAACTATAAAAACTCTTAGAGACATAGGTGGCAATGGTTCCTTAGATATGACACCAAAGGCAAAGACACCAAAAGAAAACAGACAAATTGAACCTCATGAAAATTTAAATTTTTTTTTTTTTTTTTTTTTTTTTTTTGAGGCGGAGTCTCGCTCTGTCGCCCGGACTGGAGTGCAGTGGCCGGATCTCAGCTCACTGCAAGCTCCGCCTCCCGGGTTTAGGCCATTCTCCTGCCTCAGCCTCCCGAGTAGCTGGGACTACAGGAGCCCGCCACCTCGCCCGGCTAGTTTTTTTGTATTTTTAGTAGAGACGGGGTTTCACCGTGTTAGCCAGGATGGTCTCGATCTCCTGACCTCGTGATCCGCCCGTCTCGGCCTCCCAAAGTGCTGGGATTACAGGCTTGAGCCACCGCGCCCGGCGAAAATTTAAAATTTTCTAATCAGACACTATGACCAGAGTAAAAAGGTCCACAGAATGGGAGAAAATACCTGATAAGGGATTAGTACTCAGAATATACAGAAAAGTTGTAAAACTCAACAACAAAACAACCCAATTCAAAAATGGAGATAAGGAGGGGTAGGTGAAAAAAAAAATGGAGAAAATACTTGAATAGAAATTTCTCCAAAGATATACAAATGGCCAGCAAGCACATGAAATGATACTTAAAGTCACAAATCATTAGGGAATGCATATCCAATGAAATACTACCTCACACCCATTAGAATGGCTACCACCAAAAAAAACAAAAACAAGAGCTGGTGAGGATGTAGAAAAAAATTTTTTTTTTTTTTTTTTTTTTTTTTTTGAGAGGGAGTCTCACTCTGCTGCCCAGGCTGGAGTGCAGTGGCATGATCTGCAAGCTCCGCCTCCCAGGTTCACACTATTCTCCTGCCTCAGCCTCCCAAGTAGCTGGGACTACAGACACCTGCTACCACACCCGGCTAATTTTTTGTATTTTTAGTAGAGACGGGTTTACACCATGTTAGCCAGGATGGTCTCCTCTCCTGACCTCGTGACCACCCGCCTCGGCCTCCCAAAGTGCTGGGATTACAGGTGTGAGCCACAGAACCTGGCACTGAAAAATTGAAAACTTTGTTTACTGTTGGTAAGAATGTGAAAGGGTGCAGCTCTGTGGAAAACAGTGTATGGCAGCTCCTCAAAAAACTAAAAATAGATTTACTATATCATCTAGTAATTCTACTTCTGAGGATATACCCAAAAGAGTTGAAAGTAGGGTCTTGAAGAGGTATTTGTGCACTCATGTTTGAAGCAGCATTATTTGCAATAGGCAAAAGGTGGAGGCAACCCAAGCATCCATTGACACATGATAGATAAGCAAAATGCAGCACATACAAGCAAATACTAATCAGCCTTAAAATAAGAAATTCTAACATATGCTCCAACATTGATGAACCTTGAGGATATTATGCTAAGTGTGAAATAAGCTAGCTACAAAAAGACAAATACTTATTATTCTACTTACATGAGGTACCTAGAGTGGTCAAATTCATACAGACAAAAAGTAGAATGGTGGTTTTGATGGGCTGGGGAAGGGAGAATGGGCAGTTATTGCTTGGTGAGTATAGAATTTCAGTTTTGCAAGATTGAAGAGTTCTGGAGACGAATGGTGGCGATGGTTGCACAACAGTACAAATCTACTTAATACCATTGAAGTATACACTAAAAATGGTTAGGATAGTAAATTTCATATTAAGTGTATTTCATCAGATTTTTTTAACATTTTAAAATAAACCATAAAAAACCCTGGTGCACTCACCCAGAATAGCACTACTCAGTGTAAAAGGAATGAACTATATATACACATAGCATGGATGATTCTCAAGATAATTATGCTGCATGAAAGAAACCAGATAAAAAAAAAAAGAGTATAAATACTTTATGATTCCATTGTGTTAATTCTAGAAAAGGCAAACAAATCTAAAGTAAAAAATGTAAATCAATGGTTTCCTGGGGAAGGCAAGAAGGGACTGTAAAGGGGCATGAGGTAGCCCTGTAGGTGATGGATATGTTCATTATCATGATTAAGGTATTGGTTCCCTGAGTGTACATAATAAATGTACAAAACTTAACAAATATGTATAATTATTGCATGACAATTACATATCAACAAAGCATTAAATCCAATTTGGCAACCCTATATTGACTCTGCCATCTCTTTCTTCTTGCCTTGGGAGCAAAGAATGGCTGGCTATGTCATAGATGCTACAATTCCTATAGTATAGGATCTGCTTTTTTCTCAGTCCCTGTTTTCCTGCTAGCACAGCACTGGCCTTGAGATGTACAGCACAGAGATGGTAACCCACAAAACCAAAACCTTTAGATTATTTGCTCTGCCAGTAACATTAGTCATAGGACAGAGGTCTACAGGTCCTGAGAATTTCTGCAAACCCTGAATCCTGCACAGCCACATTCAAGGGAGCATTCATGGATGCACCTTTAGAACAGGTCTATTTCTGCTGGTTTGCTATAATCTCGCCTATTCCCTATTAATCACATCCATGTTTCTGTACAAATTATGGTCCCAGCTGGGCCTAGTATGTCTTACAGTTAAGAGATACCTGCCTAAGGCTGAACTTCACGCCATAAGGCTCCTTGGCAGGTGCTAAACAGCATCTGCTTTACAGTGTTGGGGAATATGGGGCACCCCCTGGGAATAAGGGACCCAATTCATGCTGTTCCCACATGCACTAGAGTTTGTCACAACTGCCCCCTCTTCGGGGCAGATTCCTGCCATTCAGACTACAATATTACACTCATAAATTCCTACACTTTCTCCTAGGAGGCCTTGGTGGCAATGCAAATGAGGCCAAGTCTGGATTGACAGTTGTTCTCTATCATCCTCCTGTCCCCTCCAAGATAACCTGGAGACCCCTTCAGTTTGGTAGATCTTAATTCTGTTCTTGAACCACCTCACACAGTGATCAGAACATGGATGATTAAAGGCGGCTTTATCATAAGGCCATTATCATCGCATGAACCAGGGTGATGCACAGGAGATAAGCTGTTGTGCAGAGTAACAGGAAGGCTGGACAAATCCTTCAGAGGCATGAGACCAACAATGTCCCAGAAAAAGGGAAACCTTCTCTAGGACAAGCTGTCGGCAAAACCCTGCTCAGGACTTCACAGCCACAGGCTGGTCATGTCCACAGCTAAACCAGCCACACAGGGCGGGAACGACATCTTCCCATGGCTTCAGACTACTCCTTATTCCCTTTAGGGATTGGAAAGAGAGAGGAGAGGTCTGCCTTCCCTGAGCACAGTGGAGTGGTGGACACATTCTCTGGAGAGCTGCAGTGTGTGGTGCTGACATGGCTTCTATCACAACCCCAGCAGTGAAAAAACGCTGATAAAATCCATGGTAAGAGAATGTAACTAGTCCCCAGAAAGCTTCCAACAAAGCTAGCATTCCTAGGGAACCTCCCCAGGGTGGGTGCTTGGATGAACGAGGTTCAACTTGTAGTTGACAGCACCCTCATAAGGTCTGTTCTCAGAGCTTATCTCTGGTGTGTGCTGTTGCATTGAACAGGGAAGGAGCACATTCTCCATGCTCCTTTCTCTGGTATGAATCTTCTGATGCCGAATGAGGGTAGGCCTTTGGTTGAAGGCTTTCCCACATTCGCTGCATTCATAAGGCCTATCTGGTTTGTGAACTTTCAGGTGCTGCCTCAGATTGGACCTCTGCCTGAAGGTTTTCCCACATTCACTGCACTCATAAGGCCGCTCGCCAGTGTGAAGTCTCCGGTGGTTATGGAGGCTGGAGCTTTGGTTGAAGAATTTCCCACATTCACTGCACTGGTAAGGCCGTTCGCCAGTGTGAAGTCTCCGATGGCTATTGAGGCTGGAGCTCTGGCTAAACAACTTCCCACATTCATTGCACTCATAAGGCCGCTCACCAGTGTGAACTCGCTGATGTTTCATGAGGTCAGAGCTTCGGCTGAAGGCTTTCCCACACTCGCTGCACCGATGAGGCCGCTCGCCAGTGTGAACTATCTGATGTTGAATGAGGCTGGCGATGTGGCTGAAGAATTTCCCACATTCATTGCACTTGTAAGGTCTTTCTCCAGTGTGAACTCTCCAATGTTTAATTAGGCTGGAGTTGCAGTTGAAGGATTTCCCACATTCACTGCACTCATGGGCACTTCTGCCCGTATGAACCCTCTTATGATGAATGAGGTTGGAACGCTGGCTGAATAACTTCCCACAGTCGCTGCACTTATATGGCTTTTCACCAGTGTGAACCCTCTTATGCTGAATGAGGTTGGAACTTCGGCTGAAGAATTTCCCACAGTCACTGCACATGTGAGGGCTTTCACCAGTGTGAACCCTGCGATGTTTAACAAGGCTGGAGTGCTGGCTGAAAAATTTCCCACATTCGCAGCACTCATACGGTTTTCCTCTATTGTGAACTTTCTGGTGTTGAGTGAGGTCAGTGGCATAAGTGAAGACGATTCCACATTTGCTGCATTCATAAGGCCTTTCTCTGCTGTGGATTCTCTGGTGCTGAACAAGAGTGGATTTGTCATTGAAGGCATCCCCAGAGTCACAGCACTTGTTATGCCTTAGTGCAATGTGAAAATCCACCACACTTTTGGTGGCCTTGTGCGGCTCCCCATCGCTGGGAGTGACCTCATGCTGCAGAAACCCTGCTGTGGCCACAAAGTCCTCCCCGCCCTCCCTGCAGGTGGAAAGCTGATCTGATGTGTGGTCTCCCCAGGTCTTTACAGGCAAAGCCTGGCCCTCCTCCCTTCTGATAGGGTTGTGTACGTTCTGCTGCACCTGCTTCTGGGGAAGGTTTGCACTGAACTCAGAGCCTTTCACATATGCCTCACACTGAAACGGTTTCTGCCTGGGATGTGTTGTCTGGTGTTCAGCCAAATGCAAAATATCTTTCAAACGTAGGCCACATATGTCACAGGGGCAGGTCTTCTGGGGGCACAGAGTTGCCTGGGGACTCCTGTCCTGTGCCACTCCTTCTACAGAAACATTATGCTCAGAAGGTAAGTCCTTGCCCTCTGTTCCATGGCAAAAATCTGAAAGCAGAGAAATGCTGGTGAAGTTCGTATAAACTTTAATAGAAGGAAAGACCCCCATCACCTATGCTTGGCTGACCCAAGAATGAGTCCATGGGATTGTTGGCAACACAAGAAGGCTCAGGTCAGGGTAAGGAATAATCTGCTCTGCCATACTGTGCCTGGCCAGGTCACAAAATACGGGAGGTCTTATCAGGACCAGAGACACAAGGATGGGGGACAGTATTGGGCAGAGAGGCAAGGTCTCCCACTCACTTCTCTTTAAAGGCCTTTTGGCAGGGCCTGGGCTGCTGGTAACCTGTGAGGGCTATGCAGTGCGAGCATCTAGACCCAGTAAAACCTGCAACTGAGTAGCTGGTGTTCAAGCACATCAAGGAAAAGCATGTATCTCACAACATATTAAGCGTAGGCGGGTGTTGGAAAATGCTGCAGAGGAAGCTGAAAGAAAGAAACAGAGGCCAGAAAGGTGGGGCATAGGCAAGAGGCCCAACTCAGAATAGCAATGGTAAGCGGATAATGTGTCAAGCATGGGGAAGGAAAAGCAGAGATGCGGTCTGGCTACTGGCTTTGGTATCAAATGATGATGAATAGGAGAGAAGATGCTGGTATGATGTAAACACAGTGGTGATGTCACATCCTCCCCCAGCTCCCGTCACTGCTTACCAGAACCAGGCCTGCCATAAGCCCCTCTGGCCATGGCTGAAGTCATATCCACACTGTCAGGCACCCAGGGCTCTTTCCCCATCTCCAGCTGGGAAACGATGTGGGACCTGAAAGATATAAGTCCTAAGGGGAAAGACAGAGTGGGTGAGTGGCCAGCACCCGCCCAGTTGAACTACCCCATGACAGACTACAAGACAGGAAACTCCGTATGACACGGGGACATCGGGTGGTCATGGCAAGAGGTAACCACGTCAGTGATTGGAATTCTTGGCACAGTCTAGTTAAGGAAATATTAGCAAGAGGAAAGGCACAGAATTTAAACCACAGAACTGTCAGATCTGGATAATCACCCAGGAGGGAATGGCCAAGTCAGAGGGAGTCACGCAGCTGACTGCAAGACCCCTCATGCCTGGAGCTTCCCTGCAAGGCTTTAGGCAGCAGGTGTGGGGGCTGCTCAGGGAGAGGAGGGAACAATGTACATAGCTCAGCCCCAGAAGCCACAACACACATACCAGGAAAGTGGGGATGGAAGCAGTGCCAGTGGTCTGGCTGTGGGAAGGGAAGAGCCATTTCTTGGGCAAAGGGGACAGGCAGAGATGAGCTCGGGACACCAGGGTAGGGGTGACAGCCTTACCCAGCGAGGCTATAAGTGCAAAGTTTTCCAGCATCACATCGCAATACAGGAGTCTCTGAGCCTCATCGAGGAGCCCCGACTCCTCCTGGGAGAAGTAAATGGTCACGTCCTCAAAGGTCACGTAGCCCTGCCATGATGGGGACAGTTTGTTCCATGATCAGTCTCTGTCCTTGGGACTCGCTGCTCATCCCCTGCTCACTCTCCTCCCCAGCTCCACAGCTCCAGGAGGCAGTAGGCCCTGGTTCTGTGGACGCCTCATGTGACCACTGTGTCAGCCCAGAGCAGCAACAGGCAGGGGACAGAGAGGCTCCCTCCAAGCTCTGGGCCTGAAGTCCATGGCCCAACTCCCTCTTCTGGCAGCCTCTTCCCCTAGTGTCACCAGTGTCACACTTCTCAGATACAAATGTGGGCTTCTCTCCCTTAAACCCCAGTCCAGAGCCCTGGGGTGAACAGCTCACACTCCCTCCCACGTGCATTTCACTCTTTGGACTGCACCATCCTCACAGCTCCAGACCTCACCATGGCCTCCCATTGCCATTGCCACCCTCTCCTCATCCTGGTCCCTATCATAGCCATCTCCATGGGCTCCCATGTGTCACTCTGCACACAGCATCCAGAGAGTACCTGGCAAACACAGCCACCATCCCAGCCTGCCCCAGATCTTTGATGGCCTCCACTGCCAAGGGCAACACCCAGATAACAGGGAGAGGGAGTGCTCCACCCTTGCCTTGGAGCCCCCCAGCTCCCCTGGCCTGGCTTCAACCTAAGCCACCCACAGCACACATGGATGTCACATACCCTTGGCCTTCTTTGTTGCACATTCTGACCGTGTCATCACTCACACTTATTGAAAAAAGGAAAAAAAAAAGCCAACCTCTCTGGCCATCCTACCCCCACCCAAGGCCAGCAACTCTGCCAATTGACCCCTCTTGGCCCAAGTTAATCCCCCAGCCTGAGGACAAACCCCATCAAGGGTCACCACAGAAGCCTGGTGAGAACATAGGTGAGTGTGTAAGCACCAGCCCAGGCCTCACTGCAATATTACCTCCTCTACTGCTAAGCCTCAGCATCCATCTCATTCACATCCACACCCTTTGGGATGATCTGGCCACCTGCCAGACCCTCTGATACACCCACATAGCGCCCCACCACCACCACCATGACCACTACTGTTCCTCACCTGTCTTTATGATGCCAAACAAGCCACGGTCCCCAAGCAAGAACCCGGCTCTCAGTTTTCCAGCCCCACCTTCCTCTTTTTTTTTTTTTAACATCATTGTCACCATGACCTGAAGTTTCACCTCCTAAATCTGACACACAGCTACGCTCCCGTCCACACACCAGATGGCACATTTTGGATGTTTCTAACAGTTGAAATAAACAAAGACCAATGAAATGAGGAAAGTCAAGGCTCCTTACTCAAAGCTCACTATAGCAAGAGAGATTCAACGCAAGCTGGGAGTGGGAAAGTTTTATAGCGAAAGAAAAGGAAGGCTTCAGGCATGCCCTGGTTGGAGGCTCCTGTTCATAGGTGAGTGACCTAGAAGTGGGCATCCTATGTGATTGGTTAGGGTGCATATCTGCCTTTCTCTGGTTGGTCTTAAATCAGAAGCAGGAGGAAACATTAGGAAAGCTGTCTGTTATTAATCAAACCCTGGCCATTTGGGACCGCTCATTACACAAGTTATTGTTTTAACTTCCTGGATTGTCAGTCCAGATAGCAATCTGGCTTCCTGTGGGTTTGACAGACAGCAGGCTGGCTTCCTGCTGTATGGGTTGTTTATTGTAGATAAGGGGGTTGGTTTCCTGGGCAGGTTCTGGGGCAGAGTTCTATTTGTGTACATCATCTGGCCATTGTTCTCATGAATATCCAGCCTCTCATAACCTTAACAACTCCCTCAGAACACCCTGTGTGTTTAGCTGCCCACTCTTCAACTCCATTTGGGAGTCTCTGGGAAATCACAGGCTCAACCTGGTCAAAACCTAACTTCTACTGCTTCCACGGAAAATTCCTCCCACAACCAACTTCTCAGTTCATGAAGCTAGATTCACCAAACCAAAAACCATGGATTCTTCCCTCGTCTTTCTCACCCTCCACATCGGAAAATCTGTTCAGCTTGACTTAAAAGGCATCAAGTTCCCAATCATGTCCTCTACCTCCAGTCCCCACTCTGGTCCGGACAGCAGCAGCACTGGCCTGGGCTATTCCATTAGGCTACTCCTCAGCTTCCCCGCCTGCGGCCCACCCCCATTCAGTTCTCCACTCTGCATCCACAGGGAGCCTATTAAGACCTGAGTCACAACATCTTCCTCCTCTGCCTTAAACCTTCCATGGCTCCCAACACCCTCAAAACAGAGGCCCAGGTCTCCAGCCTGCCGTTCTAGGCTGTCTTCAGCCCACCTGCTCTCTGGTTCCAGCAGACATAACAGGGACTTGGGTGAGGTTCCTTGAACACTCCCAACTCAGTCTCCACACCATGCCCAACCCCACCCCCCAAGCTTTTGCGTATGCTAGTTCCTGCGCCTACAAAGCCCTTTCTCCCTTCATCCCCATTACATTTCAGAAACGGAAGCCACTCTATATAAACCCTGCCCTGATTCAGGATCCTAGCTGGGAGCGACTCCCTTCCAGGGTCCCCTGACTCAAAAGCAAGGAAATGGAAAAGGTGAAAAGTCCTAGAACAAAGCCATCTTTTGCGTCTCAACGCCGGGAACAGGAGGGTGGGGGACCGGCAGCCGAGGGCCTGGCAGCCGAGGGCCTAACGCCCAAGCACTCACCTGCGCGGGATCCCGCAGGGCCGCCTCCGCCATCGGAGTCTGTGGTCAAAGCAGGGCCCCACGATGCGGGCGACCACGGGGCGGGAGAAGGGGGTCTCGTAGACTCAGGCTACCACCCACCTGGCCGTGCCCCAGGCGAGGTGTGACCCCAGGTTGAGGGTCGTACTCCTAGCCTCAGTCTCCCCCGTGCAAAATGCGCGCGGCGCCCGGGGCGCAGGCTCTGGGGCGCTGAGAGCGCGCAGCTCCGCCGGGCAACCCCCTTGCAAAGGGTCACGCCTGGTGCAAAGGCGCGGAGGGGGTCTCCGGCCTCACTGTCCCCGGCACGGTCCGGGAAAGCCGGCGCAGCAGCTTCAAGGGCGCAGCCGCACCCGCCCCGCCCCCAGCCCGGGGTCCCCAGCTCCTGGGGACTCAGCCTCCCCGCCGGGAAATGACCTGCAAGGCTGCAGCGCAGGAAGTTCCGGCCCCTACCCAGGCGGCCGGGAGAGTCGCGGTCTCCCGGACAGTCATTGGCCTGGCGCCAGCCGCCGGTGCACAGGCAGGGTCTGGGGATCGCGAGTTTCTGCCCAGCCTCTCGTCAGGCTGGGGGTCCAGGACCGGAAGGAGAACGGACCTGGCCGGGTCTCCACCGCCGCTGCCTGCAGCCCTTTGGCCTTCCCCTTAAAGGGGCCGCTCCCGAGCCTGCGGCCGCCAGCGCTAAACCCCGCCCATCAAAGGCCCAGGCCCGTGCTCTTCCTGCGCGTGTGGGCATCGGCAAGCCGCTTCACCCCTAAAGGACCTAAATTCACACTGGAAATGGGGATAGTACCCAATGGGCGGGGTCTTTGCGTAGTAATATTAAATGTAGCTTTCATTCAGGGCTTCTCAAACCAGCAACAGCCGCATCACCTGGGGACTGGCTGAAAATGCAAGTTCTGGGGCAACAACTTAAATCTAAGGACTCAGAAATTTTGGGGATGGGATTCAGCCTTCTCTACTTTTGGGGGAGTGGGAGGTGGGGGATGGGTCTCGTTCTGTTGTCCAGGCTGGAGTGCAGTGGCCTGATCATAGCTCACTGAAGCCTCCATCTCGGGCTCAAGTTATCCTCCTGCCTCAGCCTACCAGGTAGATGGGACTACAGGCGCGCACGATCATACACAGCTAATGTTTAAATTTTTTATGGAGACTGGATCTCCCTGTGTGGCCTAGGCTGGTCTCAAACTCCTGAGCCCAAGCAATCCTCTCGCCTCGGCCTCCCAAAGTATTGGGATTGCAGGCGTGAGCCATGGTGCCAGGCCTCCTTCTCTGTTTTAACAAGCCCTCTGGGGACTCCAATGCTGGCTCCAACTTTAGAGCAGGGATTTTCATTGAAATTCAGTAAATAAAATGGGAAAAATAACACTACACGTTGCATGGTGAAACCACCTTTGCAAAAATTGTAACTAAGAAAATTGTGACAGTGAGAGATCTGACCTAACAAACTCCATCTTGCTTCTAACCTCCAAGCTGTCCTTGTTCATTCCTGAGCATAGGCCTAACTAACTTTGGGAGAAACTTATAGTTTAACTTTGAAACAAAGATAACAGCCCTTTCCCTCTAGGCCAGGAACGGTGCTTCCACCTGTAATCCTAGCACTTCGGGAGGCCGAGGCAGGTGGATCACGAGTTCAGGAAATCGAGACCATTCTGACTAACACGGTGAAACCCCGTCTCTACTAAAAATACAAAAAATTAGCCAGGCGTGGTGGCGAGTGCCTGTAGTCCCAGCTACTCCGGAGGCTGAGGCAAGAGAATGGCATGAACCCGGGAGGCGGAGCTTGCAGTGAGCCAAAATGGCCTTCAGCCCAGCTGGACAGAGCAGACTCCCTCTGTCTCAAAATAAATAAATAAATAGGCCGGGCGCGGTGGCTCAAGCCTGTAATCCCAGCACTTTGGGAGGCCGAGACGGGCGGATCACGAGGTCAGGAGATCGAGACCATCCTGGCTAACACGGTGAAACCCCGTCTCTACTAAAAAATACAAAAAACTAGCCGGGTGAGGTGGCGGGCGCCTGTAGTTCCAGCTACTCAGGAGGCTGAGGCAGGAGAATGGCGTAAACCTGGGAGGCGGACCTTGCAGTGAGCTGAGATCCGGCCACTGCACTCCAGCCTGGGGACAGAGCCAGACTCCGACTCAAATAAATAAATAAATAAATAAATAAATAAATAAAACAGCCCTTTCCCGAAACAAACCCTCTTCTTGCCTGGTGACCAGACTGCCTTTGTAGGATTAACAAAAGCCACAAGATTAGAGATCATGGTTTAGGAGTCATGCAGCCAGGGGCCAGGGGCCACAAGATTCTAAACCTTCCCAATTGCTCCTGGGGATAACATCACTATTGTAAAACCTAAAATTGGTGCTCGAGATATTTTTCAGACCCAGCACTCGATGGATCAGCTAGTACCACCCAGATTGATAAACTGGGTCATCTGGTCCTGTGCTCCCCTCCCAGGAATTTACTCCGTGCAATTAGACAACTTCGACTCCCTATGATTTCATCTCTAACCCAACTAATCAACACTCCCCACTACCTCCCTGAAGTTTCAGGGAGATCAAGTTGAGTAATAACTCTGTTTCTCCCATGGCATGGCTGGCCCTGTGTCAATTAAACACTTTGTTTACTGCAATGCTGTGGTCTTTTTGTAGCCAGCAAGAAGAACCCACTGGGTGGTTACAATGGTAGATAACAGGGCCCAGGACACAATTCCTGCTGGGTGCATAAAAGCTATTGTCATTACCAACATCATCATCACAAGACTCTTACAAAGACTGCCATGGGGTGGCAGGGAAGAGACACCTCTGTGCAGTCTTTTGGATATTTGTCAAAATATACAATGACTCTAACTCAGCAAGTCCCGACTCAGAGGGAATAGTTATGATTTTTTGTTTGTTTGTTTTTTGAGATGGAGTCTCGCTCTGTCGCCCGGGCTGGAGTGCAGTGGCCAGATCTCAGCTCACTGCAAGCTCCGCCTCCCGGGTTTACGCCATTCTCCTGCCTCAGCCTCCGGAGTAGCTGGGACTATAGGCGCCCACCACCTCACCGGGCTAGATTTTGTATTTTTTAGTAGAGACGGGGTTTCACCGTGTTAGCCAGGATGGTCTCAATCTCCTGACCTCGTGATCCGCCCGTCTCAGCCTCCCAAAGTGCTGGGATTACAGGCTTGAGCCACCACACCCAGCAATAGTTATGATTTTTACATGAAAGCACACCATAGTAACATTTGCCTACTTGATTTTATTATTTTCTTATAGCTGCATTTTTTCTAAATTGATAAAATCATATATAATTATTGTATGCAACATGATGTTTTGAAATATATATACATTGTGGAATTGATAGGGACAGGAGGCAGGGAAATTCTGGGAGGAAGAGGCCGGGTCCATCAGGCTGAAAAGCCTGATACCACGGCCCAAAGTGAGAACTTCCATCCCTGTTTTCCCACTCAAATGTTGCCTTTTCCAAAACCACCCATGGCTCACCCTGCCGCCCATACTATGCCCATAAAAACCCCAGGCTCAGCTGGCAGAGAGAAGAAAAGCAGCTGGACATTGGAGACTATAGTTGGATGTTGGAGAGAAGTGGCCTGACTTCAGAGGGACAGCTTGACAGCGTAGCTTTGGAGAGGATGGCCAGGGATGGCGGAACTTCAGGGGATGATTACCTTCCTGCTCCATCCCCTTTTCAGCTCCTCTTCCTGCTGAGAGCCACTTTCACCGGCAATAAAATCCCCTGTGCATTTACCATCTTCAATTTGTTTGTGTGACCTCATTCCTCCTGGACGCCAACAAAAACTTGGGTGCCATGAGTGTGGGTGCAAAAGGCTGTCACACTGACCCTCCACTGAGCTGTTAACACTTAAGCTATCCATGGATGGCAAAGCTAAAAGGGCACTGTAACATTTCCTCAAGGGCTTCAGGGGTTATAGTCACCTTCCCCTAGATGCTGCCATGGGGCCAGTATGGAATTCGCTCTTGCTGGCACCCAAAAGCACTCACCCTGTCTCCTGCACCCGCTCACCTGTGCTCCCCCTCCCACGAGGGGTGGAACCACAAGTGGGTGGAGTTCGCCCCTGCCAGCGCCCGTGCACTCTAGTTCCCATCCAATAAGGGGTCAGGGAAATATCCTGCTTCAGAATGACTAAATCAAGCTCATTAACATATGCATCACTTCACATTGTTTTGTTTTGCTTTGAGACAGGGTCTCATTCTCTCACCCAGGCTGGAGTACAGTGGCACTATCACGGCTCATAGCAGCCTTGACCTCTTGGGCTCAAGCCATCCTCCCACTTCAGCCTCCTGACTAGTTGAGACTACAGACGTGCACCACCACGCCCAGCTAGTTTTTTGTACCTTCTGCAGAGATGGAGTTTCACCATGTTGCCCAGGCTGGTCTCAAACTCCTGGGCTCAAGCACTCCTCCTTGCCTTGGTCTCCCAAAGTGCTGTGATTACTGGTGTGAGCCATGGTACTGGTCTTAGTTATCTTTTTTGTGTTGAGAAGATTTAAAATCTCTTTAAGCATTTGTCAAGAATACAACATAACTACAGTCACCAGGTTGTGCAATAGATCTCTTGAACTTATTCCTCCTAGCTACGTGAAATTTTGTATCCTTTGACCAACATTACCCCACTCCCACCACCTGGCAGCCTCAGTCTCTGGTAACCAACATTTCAATCTATTTCTATGAGACAACTTTTTTAGGTTCCATATATGAGTGGGATTATGTAGTATTTGTCCTCTGTACCTGACTTATTTCACTTAATATAATGTCTTCCAGGTTCAACCTTGTTGTAACAATTGACAGGATTTTCTTCTCTTTTATGACCGAATAGTATTCAGTTGTATCTCTACCACATTGTAAAAATCCATTTATCTGTTGATGGGCACTTCAGTTGCTTGACTATTGTGAATAGTGCTGCAATGAATATGGCAGTGCAGATATCTTTTTGACATACCAATTTCAATTCCTTGGGGTGTATACTCAGTAGTGGGATTCCTGGGTCACATGGTAATTTTATTTTTATTTTTATTGATTTATTTCTTTGGGACAGGGTCTTGCTCTAAAACCCAGTCTGGAGTGCAGTGGCATGATCATAGCTCACTGCCATTTTGAACTCCCAGGCTTAAGTGATCCTTCTGCCTCAGCCTCCTGAGTATGTGGGACCACAGGAATGTGCCACCACACCCAGCTTATTTATTTATTTATTTTTGAGACAGGGTCTAGCTTTGTTACCCAGGCTGGAATAAAGTGGTGCAGTCTTGGCTCACTGCAACCTCCATCTCCCGGATTCAAGCAATTCTACTGCCTCAGCCTCCCAAGTAGCTGGGACTACAGGTGTGTGCCAACATACCTGGCTATTTTTTGTATTTTTAGTAGAGACAGGGTTTCACCATGTTGACCAGGCTGGTCTCTAACTCCTGACCTCAAGTGATCTGCCTGCCTCAGCTTCCCAAAGTGCTGCCATTACAGGAGTGAGCTACTGAGCCCAGCCACTAATTTATTTTTATCTGGAAAAGAAAAGAGGTTCATTTGGCTCAAAGTTCTACAGGCTGTATAGGAAACATGACTTGAGCATCAGCTTCTGATGAGGCCTCAGGAAGCTTCCACTCATGATGGCAGGCAAAGGGGACCTGGTGTATAGAGATCACATGGCAGGAAGTGAGAAAGAACTGTTATTACTGTGGGGTCAGCACCAACGCATTCATGAGGGATCCACTCCCACGAGCAAAACACCTCCCGCCAGGCCCCACCTCCAACACTGGGGATCAAATTTCAACCTGAGATTTGAAGGGGACAAATATCCAAATTGTATCAGGTGGACAGTGTGGTTGATGCTTTCCCTGCTTCAGAGGGAATTGGACACAGGCTCTGGAAGAGAAGATACAAAGTGCCAAGACCAGCTCAGTCGGGGAGACCCTAACCCAGCGGCGCTAGAGGAGTTAAAGACACACAGAAATATAGAGGTGTGGAGTGGGAAATGAGGGTTCTCACAGCCTTCAGAGCTGAGAGCCTCGAACAGAAATTTACCCATGTATGTATTAACAGCAAGCCAGTGATAAGCATTGTTTCTATAGATTACAAATTAACTAAAAGTATTCCTTATGGGAAACGAAGGGATGGGCTGAAAAAAAGGGATGGGTTGGGCTAGTTATCTGCAGCAGGAGCATGTCCTTAAGGCACAGATCGCTCATGCTATTGTTTGTGGCTTCAGAACGCTTTTAAGCGGCCTTCCGCCCTGGGTGGGCCAGGCGTTCCTTGCCCTCATTCCTGTAAACCCACAACCTTCTAGCGTGGGCATCATGGCCATCAAGAACATGTCACAGTGCTGCAGAGATTTTTTTATGGCCAGTTTGGGGGCCAGTTTATGGCCAGATTTGGGGGCCTGTTCCCAACACAAAGGGGTGAGGAATGAGGTCGAGTGTTCTGACACAGTTTTAGCAAATGCAGGTACAGACAACCAGTCTGGGTGTAACTGAAATGCATGCTTCATGTAGATGCGCTCAGCTGAGACACCTGGTGTGTGTGGGGAGGGTGGGTGCAGGTTAGCCTGAGCACGATGGCAGCTCAGGATTTGGACACAGAAATGATTTGCAGGTGCCAGAGGAGGGTCAGTGTGCTAGTAACCTACTGCTGCACAACAAATTATCCAAAATTTATTGGATTACCCAGGAATTACCCAGGAATCCCACTACTGAGTATACATCCCAAGGAATTGAAATTGGTATGTCAAAAAGATGTCTGCACCGCCATATTCATCGGTCTTCTGTGCCTGGCTTAAAACAACACCCTTTTATTATCTCTCTGTTTCTGTGGATCGGGAACCCAGGCATGGCTCTGCTGGGTTCCCTGCTTCATGGTCTCTCCCAAGAATGCAATCAAGGTGCCAGCCAGGACAAATATCTCATCTCATGGCTCAACTAGAAAGGGGTCACTTCCAAGTTCACTCATTTCATACGACCTGTGGGACTGAGGGCCTCAGTTCTTCCCCGGCTTTTGGCCTGAAGCTGCTTTCAATTCCTTCTCTCGTGGGCCTTGCAGAACAGAGAGCGTTCCAAGAAGGCAGTTGAGTTTGCCACAAGACAGAAGTCACAATCTTTTGTAATGTAATCATGGAAGCCACCTCCCACCACCTTTGCTATATTCTTTGGGTTAGAAGCAAAGTCATAAAGTCGGGCCCACACTCAAGGGAAGGAAATGACACAAGGACACCCAAACAAGAGGTGGAGGTTGTTGGAGGCCCTCTTAGAAGTCTGCCTGACACCAGTGGGGAGGTCCCGGGAGAAAAATATCTCAAACTACCCTTCCCCCAGGTCTGGACTGTCCTTGAGAACTATTTAAAGAGAGAATCTTTTAAGTGAATTAAGTGGCAAAGAAAAAAATATATAAAAATGCCAATATTCCAAAAACTTTCTGGGGAGTTTGTAATGGTTTATAAGCACTGTGCTTAGTTTCTTATGAGACTGCCTTTTAAAAACAGTAATTAATGGGCTGGGCATGGTGGCTCATGTCTGTAATCCCAGCACTTTGGGAGGCCGAGGCGGGTGGATCACCTGAGGTCAGGAGTTGCAGGCCAGCCTGGCCAACATAGTGAAACTCTGTCTCTACTAAAAATCCAAAATATTAGCTGGGCGTGGTGGTGGGCAGCTGTACTCCCAGATACTCAGGAGGCTGAGGCAGCAAAATTGCTTGAACTCAGGAGGCAGAGGTTGCAGTGAGCCAAGATTGCGCCACTGCACTCCAGCTTGGGCAACAGAGTAAGACTCCATCTCAGCAAAATAAAACAAAAAATAGTAATTAACGGAAAACAGGTAATTCACCTGTAATTTATCAAAACCAAAGGTTCCTCACCCCAACCCCTACACGGGGTCCAATTCAGTATTTTGTCCTCGGGGAAAAAATGAGAGTGTTCTAGTTTTCTTTTGCTGCATCACAATCATCCCAAAGTTTCGTGGCTTAAAGTGATGTGGGGCTTTTTGTTGTTGTTGTTGTTTGTTTTTTGAGACAGAGTCTTGGTCTATCACCCAGGCTGGAGCTCAGTGGTGCAATCACTGTTCACTGCAGCTTTGACCTCCCGGGTTCAAGAGATTCTCCTGCCTCAGCCTCCCTAGTAGCTAAGACCACAGGCTCACACCGACAGACCCAGTTAATTTTTTTATTTTTCTGTAGAGACAGGGTTTTGCCATGTTGCCCAGGCTGATCTCAAACTCCTGGCCCCAAGCATTCATCCCACCCGAGCCTCCCAAAGTGCTGGGATTGCAGGCACGAGCCACTGCTCCAGAATCAAAACAATGTTTATTCTGCTCACAAATCTACAACTTGGATAGGACTCACTGAGGCTCATGTTTGCTTCACTCAGCATCAGCTGGGCCACTTGAAGACAGGGGCTGGAACCTTCTGAAAGCTCTCTCATGCACAAGTCTGGCAGTTGATGCTGGCTCTTAGACGGGGCTGTGGCCAGGATACCTACAGGTGGCTTTTCTGTGCATCTGCTTGGGCTTCCTCACAGCATGGAGCCTGGGTTCCGAGGATGAGCATCCTGAAAAAGAGAGAGCCAGGCAGAAGTTATCCCCTTTTATGACTTAGCCTTCAAAGTCACCTGGGGTCACCCCTGCCACAGTCTCAGGCCTGCTGGATGGAAGGGGTGGGAACATAGATCCTGTATCTCCATGAAGGAGATCAAGGTCATCGAAGTCATTGTATGGAGGGCATGTGGCATGGGATATATCCGTGCATTCACCTTTGGAAAATACAATCAGCCACAGAGAACAAACAACCCCACCACCATCCCACCCCTGAGTTTTCACGGGTGTCAGTGACAACAAGCATCATAGGATGAAAGGAAGTCAGCAGTCATGAAAAAATAAGGCAGCAAGAAATACAATCCTTTCCGCCTCATCTCCCATGAGAGCAGGAGGTTGGGAATGAATCCATCTGCCTGAACTAGAAAAGAGACTTTATGCAAGGTCACTGGGCCGAGCCTGTGGGTTTGGGCTTCTCAGCTGGCCTGTTACGATGAAGCTTGTTCTCGTCTATTGCTGCACACCAAATTACCATAAATTTAGCAGCTTCAAAAAACACCCGTTTACTGTCTCACAGTTTTGTAGGTCAGGAATCCAAGCAGGCTCGGCTGGGTTGTGCTTGTGTTATTACAAGGCTGAAATCCAGGTGTCCGCCAAAAATTCTGTTAGCCGGGGCTTCTATCATCAGCTCTTCTATGCGGGGCGCTGCTAGGGAGGTCCTGACCACCAGAGGGCACTAGAACCATAATCCTGGTCCCAGGGAACTTTGCTTGTGCTCCAGCCGCTTTCTGTCAAAATGCGGTCCAGCCACCAGCCGCAGCAGCGTCTGGGAACTTGTTTGAAAAAGCAGAACCGGCCGGGCGCGGTGGCTCAAGCCTGTAATCCCAGCACTTTGGGAGGCCGAGACGGGCGGATCACGAGGTCAGGAGATCGTAGACCATCCTGGCTAACACGGTGAAACCTCCACTAAAAACACAAAAATTTAGCTGGGCATGGTGGCGGGCACCTGTAGTCTCAGCTACTCAGGAGGCTGAGGCAGGAGAACGGCGTGAAGTGAACCCGGGAGGCTGGAGCTTGCAGTGAGCTGAGATCTGGCCTGCACTCCAGTCCGGGGGACAGAGCGAGACTCCTCGCCTCAAAAAAAAAAAAAAAAAAACAAAGAAAAGCAGAACCACAGGACTTAAAACCATACCCACTGAATCAAAATCTGCATTTTGTCAACCCCCCGGCCCCACTCCCGCCCACCCAGGCAATTCGTGTACAACCTTGAGGGCCAGGCTCTAACTCAGTGGTTCTCCAACTTGGCTGCATGTTAGAACCACCAGAGGAACTGTTTGTTTGTGTGTTTGTTTGTTTGTTTATTTGTTTGTTTGTTTGAGATGGAGTCTCCCTCTGTCGCCCAGGCTGGAGTGCAATGGCGCGATCTCAGTTCACTGCAACCTCCGTCTCCCGGGTTCAAGCGATTCTCCGGCCTCAGCCTCCTGAGTATCTGGGTTTACAGGCTCCCTCCCGCCATTACGCCCAGCTAATTTTTGTAATTTTGTAGAGAGGGGGTTTCACCATGTTGACCAGGCTGGTCTCGAACTCCTCATCTCATGTGATCTGCCCAACTCGGCCTCCCAAAGTGTTGGGATTACAGGCATGAGCCACCGCTCCCAACCCAGCGGAACTTTTAAAATCCCTGATGCAAGGGACTACCCCCAGAGATTTTGATTGCATTGGTCTGGGGTGCAGCCTGCTGCCCGGATTGTTAAAAGCTTCCCTGGGGATTCTACTGAGCGGTTAAGGTTGAGAAGGGCTGCAAGCCTGGGTCATTGCACACTGTAAGAACCTTGTGTATGAATGGAACTGTGCTGTGGAACAACTCCATGCCACCTGTGTATGTAGGCACAGGAGAAACACATAAAGCCCTGACTCTCAAGGGTCTCCTGGAATGCAAGACCTCAGCCCTCAGGGGCCTTCAGATAATGGTGCAGTCAGGGCAAACATGGAACACCAAGGACGTGTGATCTCATTTTCCAGGTGCTTCAAAGACTCAAGTCAAACACCAACTGCTCAGAGAGCAAATTCTAGTTCACCCACCCCAACCCACGCTCGTGATGGGGCTTCACGGCAGTTTCCTGTAAGTGTTTGCTAGTCTCACCTTTCTAACTCCATTGTGGGCCCCCTGAGAGAAGTAATGAGTCGAGTCCCCCCTCAGTGGAGTCCCATTCGCAATTGCTTTTGTGACCTAGGAAGAAACCAGCTGATGGTGGAGTTGGTGAGTTGTGCTCCAGGAAAGAAGGTGCCTGGAAGACAGAGATCAGCGATGTTAGGAGGGACTCTAAAAAAATTTATTCTTTTCTGGCCGGGCGCGGTGGCTCAAGCCTGTAATCCCAGCACTTTGGGAGCCAGAGATGGGCGGATCACGAGGTCAGGAGATCGAGACCATCCTGGCTAACACTGTGAAACCCCGTCTCTACTAAAAAATACAAAAAACTAGCCGGGCGAGGTGGCGGGCGCCTGTAGTCCCAGCTACTCCGGAGGCTGAGGCAGGAGAATGGCGTAAACCCGGGAGGCGGAGCTTGCAGTGAGCTGAGATCCGGCCAACTGCACTCCAGCCCGGGCGACAGAGAGAGACTCCGTCTCAAAAAAAAAAAAAAAAAAAAAGAATTTATTATTTTCTATGTATATAGAACTTCATGGTTCCTGATGCACTCTTAGGTGCACTGTTGCATTTTTATAACACCCATCTGCATTAGATTACAGTAGGTTAGCTGTACAGATGAGGAAAACTGAGTGACAGAGGCGTAAATAGATACGCTGGAATTTGCATGAGTCAGGCAGAATTAGAACAAGAAATCACCTTCCTAAATTTCCTAATTTCCTTTGTGCAGTTTCCAGGATGTAGCAATACCCAGCTTCTGACCTCTCTTTCCTCACTGTTGAGAGCATTTCTGAAGGATTTTGTCTTCATTCTTTCTTTTTGTTCTCCTCCCCAAAATTGTGGATTTGTTTTGTCATTCTGGAACTCTCTGTTAATCTCCCACCAAATGTCCACTGACGTACTTGATTTCTCATTTTTGAAGGAACATTCACCAGGTGTAAATTCTTAATACGTGCTGGCAAAGACAATGATTTCATCACATTATAAGCTTCTTGCAAGAGACTTATTTCCCATTGCATCTCTAGCACCTTCGACAAATATTCGTGGAATGAATGAATAATGGATGGAGGGGATTTGCAAAGTTAAATGTGAGCGAGGGAGGAGGCAGAGACAGGAAATTAATCTGAGCCAGTCTGCAGGTGGTGTGGTGGAGATGGTTGTAACCTCTGGACCAAGAGCTGTGAACGACGGTGCACAAAGAAATACTGTCAGCACCACAGAGAGTGGGTTTTATCTTCTCAAATAATAGCCAACTTTCCTGCATCTTCTTCCCTTTTCCTGCTCCTCTTGAGGATGTATTCCCTGCTCAAATGAAATGCTGAAACCTGACTGGGCGCAGTGCCTCACGCCTGTAATCCCAGCACGTTGGGAGGCTGAGGTGGGTGGATCACCTGAGATCAGGAGTGAGACCAGCCTGGCCAACATGGGGAAACCCCATCTCTACTAAAAATACAAAAATTACCTAGGCATGGCTAGCCTGTAATCTTAGCTACTCGGGAGCCTGAGGCAGGAGAATTGCTTGAACTCAGGAAGTGGAGGTTGCAGTGAGCCAAGATCGTGCCATTGCACTCCAGCCTGGGCGACACAGTGAGACTCCATCACAAAAAAAAAAAAAAGAAAAAAGAAAAAAAAGGGGAAGGGTTAAACGGGCTGAAGAAATTAAGCAACCTTTGGGATCT
>NW_016813238.1:1010066-1015694 GCF_001698545.2 Rhinopithecus bieti
GTGTTAGCCAGGATGGTCTCGATCTCCTGACCTCGTGATCCGCCCGTCTCGGCCTCCCAAAGTGCTGGGATTACAGGCTTGAGCCACCGCACCCGGCCTTAAATTTTTCATGATAAAATTAAAAAATAAATTTACTCTGTGCTAATATATTTAGTTCTGGGAAGCAAAGTGTCATTGGGTATGTAAGATTCACACTTTAATTCTTCCATGTCACAAGCAATTCATTGAGCACCAGCCTTGTGCCAAACATTGGACTGGTGCACTGGAAATCTTATGACAAGGTCACAGCCTGCCCCTGTCCTGATAGTGTGCACAGTGGAGGGAAAGAGATGGGCACTTAACAAATAATTGCCCAGGTAAATGGTGACTTTCATAATCCATATAAAGAAGCCAGATGCCATGAGATATGATGGAAGAACCCATCTTGCTCTAGGCAATCAGAAAGGCTTTCTAGAGGAGGCAATGGTTAAACTGGGTGCTGAAGGATGAATAGGAGAGTGAGAGAAAAATACAGAAGCATTTGTTGTTGTTATGATTGTTTTTTTGAGACAGGGTCTCACTCTGCTTCCCAGACTGGAGTGCAGTGGCTCTGACTACACAGTGGCACTGATAGCTCACTATAAACTCAACCTATTGAGCCGAAGCCATCATCCTGCCTCAGCTTCCCCAGTAGTTGGGACCACAGGTGCACACCACTCTGCCTGGCTAATTTTTTTTGTCTTTTATTTTTTGCTAGAGACAGGGTCTTGCTATGTTGCCCAGGCTGGTCTTGAACTCCTGGCCTCAAGTGAGCTTCCCGTCTCAGCCTCCCAAAGTGCTGGGATTACAGGCATGAGCCACAATGCCAAGCCATACACAGGAATGTCTTAATTCAGCAAGCTTTTATGGTATCAATGCTATGTGATTAATTCCAAGTACTTTTCCTTGGGGAACTCTTATTCTACCAGGAGATTCCAAATGTGGTAAACACTTTATTACGATTCAAAGCGTTAATTACTCTAATGGAAAAAACCTATCTCATTGGGAACCAAGGAGAAAAAGAGTTCTTGGAGAGAATTATTGCTGAAGTATTTACAATGGAAGTTGCTGCTAAACTGGGTGTTAAAACACAGTTGATGTTCGCTAAGTGCACCAAAGGGACTGCATGAAGCAGTAGTGCTCCAGCTATTCAAAACCTCAAATGAGGACTTTGTTCCTGGAAGAAGGACAAGGGCCTGAAACTGGACTTTGGAAAGTGGGTGGATTTGTACAGAAAGGAAGAGTATTGTAGGCAGGTGGATCGCGCAGGTTTTAAGGGGGACCTTCTGGTGGTGTGTGAGAGACAGAGTGAATGGAGCTGAGGGAGCAAGCAGGGGCATATTTGGCTGGGTGTTTAGCTAGGGCAGGGTCGACATGGAACCCTTGGATGCCAAGACGAGGAGGTTGGAAAGGACCCTGACAGTGGGACCTCACTCCCAGTTGCATTCCCCTCTCACTGCCTCAACTTTAGGTGTGTGGAAGAGCAGACCCTGGTGGTCTCTCAGTACCAAGAGTCATCTTTGGTCAAAATTGCTGAGGATCAGGTCTGGCTGGGAGCACCTAGTCTGGCTGGAGGCAGAGGTGGCCAGGAGCCGAGCACTAGGGGAGAGAGAGCTCTCAGCATGGTGAAGACAGCGCTGTCCAGTTTACATATTTCTTTCTGGAGGAATCAAGTTCTCCCAACTTGATTCAGGACTGGTGACCCCCAAACTGGGACTTAGCATGTGAGGGTTCTTGGCTTTGCTCAAGAAAGAATTCAAGGGTGAGTCAGTGTGAGCCAGTGGTAGGGTAGAAGAAAAGAGGTTCATTGAAGAAGGCGTGTTACAGCTCCGTGACTGCTCCTGCAGAGCAGGACTACCCGGTCCCATAGGCAGAGAGCAGCAGCTCAAAGGAGTTCTGCAGTCAGATTTATGCCCACATTTAATTGCATGTAGACTAAGGGGCGGTTTATGCAGACATTTCTAGGGAAAGGGTAGCAGCTTTGGGGTCGTTATATCATTGCCATGGAAAGGGGTGGTGACTCTCGGGTGTGGCCGTGGCAATGGCAAACTGACATGGCGCACTGGTGGGCGTGTCTTATGGAAAACCGCTTCCCTCCTGTCCCTGTTTTAGCTAGTTCTCAATTTGGTTAGGTGTCTGAGCCTTACCTCTGGAGCTGAGCCCACCTCCTACCTCATGGGCGTACTGCAGCCAGTGTCATTGAGTCCCTGCGTATACCAGACAGATTCCGATATCTGCCTTCACCCAGTGAGGTTCATGACCATCTGGACATGGTGCATAGACAGTGATAGACTAGAAAGGCAGCAACGTCATCCACTATGCATTTGTCTTTGTTCTAATCACAAAATAAGTGTTTGAAAAATTAAGCATTATATTTTCAGGTGCCTTTCAAATTCTAGACACAGCATACATACATACATATATACATATATATATTATGCATAATACCTATGTGCTGTATTTACTTTTTTTTTTTTTTGAGAGAGAAGTCTCACTCTGTTGCCCAGGTTGGAGTCCAGTGGCACCATCTCGGCTCATTGCAAGCTCTGGCTCCCAGGTTCAAGCGATTCTCCTGCCTCAGCCTCCCGAGTAGTAGGATTTCAGGCATGCGCCACCACGCCCAGCTAATTTTTGTATTTTTAGTAGAGATGGGGTTTCCCCATGTTGGCCAGGCTGGTCTTGAACTCCTGACCAGCCTCCCAAAGTGCTAGGATTACAGACATGAGCCACTGCACCCATCCTGTATTTACTTTATAACTGTACTTACCTTAGGTAGTGAGTATATATAAAGTAGTGTTAAAATATACATATTTAACATTTAAATATCATGCAGCATTAAAAGACATGGCTGGGTCCAGTGGCTCCCATCTGTAATTCCAGCACTTTGGGAGACTGGCAGGCAGATGGAATGAACCCAGGGTTTTGAGACCAGCCTGGGCAAGATGGTGAGACTCCATGCCTACAAACAATACAAAAATTAGCCGGGCATGGTGACATGTGCCTATAGTCCCAGCTACTCAGGAGGCTGAGGTGGGAGGATGGCTTAGGCATGGAAGACCGAGGCTGCAGTGAGCTGGGATGGCATCACTACACTCCAGCCTGGGTGACAGAGCAAGACCTGGTCACAATAAATAAATAAATAAACAAATGAACAATAAAAGACACATAAATAAATAACTGTCCTTTGCTTGCATCCACATCCCATAATCAATCACTTTCATCTTTTGGCTCTTCTACTATTGCTTCATGTTGCTGAATAATTTGCATATTCTAATATCTCTTTTGCATTGTAATCAATATTATTGAAGGATAGTTTATATACAATAAAATGCATCCCTTTTTTGCTACTTATCGTTTTCACACACCTTCATTCCACATGTGTTTATTAGGTGTTTACAATGCTCTAAAAGTGCATTACAAATAAGTCATCAAACCACTAGCTTAGCATATTCACACAGGCATGTCAGCAGTGGGGAAAATAAAACAATTAATTATAATGTCCTGTTAATAATATCCTGTAGGCCATGTGTGGTGGCTCACACCTGTAATCCCAGCACTTTGGGAGGCCGAGGTGGGCAGATCACAAGGTCAGGAGATTGAGACTATCCTGGCCAACACAGTGAGACCCCATCTCTACTAAAAGAAATACAAAAAATTAGCTGGGCATGGTGGGGAGCACCTGTAGTCCCAGCCACTCGGGAGGCTGAGGCAGGAGAATGGCGTGAACCCGGGAGGCGGAGCTTGCAGTGAGGTGAGATCCGGCCACTGTACTCCAGCCTGGGTGACAGAGTGAGACCCTGTCTCAAAAAATAATAATAATAATAATAATAATAATAATATCTTGTAAATATCAAACAAAACACATTTTTTCCTTTGTCCTCATTGCAAACTATACTGCCTAGTCTACCCGTAAACAAAATTTTTTGTGGGTATTATAAGTATTTCCATCACTTTGGGATTCTTAGACTCAAAATTCTTGGCCCTACCAGTTGTAAACTTTTAAAATTTTAATTCTAATCGGTCATATAAATGCATAATAGAAAAAGTCAAAGAATTCAACAAGATTTCTAAACCCAGCAGCTCTCTTGTCTACCCCATGCCTTCCTGCCCCATCCCCCTCTCCAGAATTAGCCACTCTCTCTTTTAGTGAATAGTTCTATTTTCATCTCCTTTTTTTTTTCTTTTTTGAGTTGGAGTCTTGCTCTGTTGCCTAGGCTGGAGTGCAATGGTGCCATCTCTGCTCACTGGAACCTCTGCCACTCGGGTTCAAGCGATTCTCCTGCCTCAGCCTCTCAAGTAGCTGGGATTACAGGCATGCACCGCCACACCGGGCTAATTTTTGTATTTTTAGTAGAGACAGGGTTTCATCATGTTGGCCAGGCTGGTCTCAAACTCCTGACCTCAAGTGATCCACCCACCTCAGCCTCCCAAAGTGCTGGAATTGCAGGCATGAGCCACTGCGCCCAGCTCCATGTTTATAAATAGCAGGTTTATATACAGTCTTGAATTTGAGTGCTATATATTATGAACTTACTTTTTACTAGAAGATGATGAATTCGCTCTTTTCACTCCTCTCCCACACACATATTTCGTTCCCCTCTCTCCATCCTCCCAGAATTGTCAAGTCATGATTTTTATTAAGTTCAGCGATTATGTGAATGTTAGAGATGAGCTATGTCGTGTGTTGTCCTTACATTTCTTTCTCATGCAAACTTTTTGTTTTCCTTTACAACTGTAGTTAAGATTTGTCCTTTTCCCCGCTTTGAATAATTTAACCTCCAATCTCTGCTCTTCTGCTCCAATCTATACTTTCTTTAAGCCAGCTGCATGATTCTCCTGCTGGGACTTCACTTCACCATCTTGTCATATGGGTCCTTCATTTTCTCTTTCCTCTTACTCCCTTGTTTAGGGTGGAAATAGCTTCCAGGAGCTTCCTGAGAAAGATTGTTTGGGAGGAAATTTTTTGAGACGTTGTTTGTCTGAAAATGTCTAACCCGGTTTCCACTTGACTGATAATTTGATAAAAGTCTAGGTTAAATAGCATTTTTTCCCCAGAGTTTCCAATGTCCTCCCACCTGTGATCCTTTGACTGTGATCTGTTTGGCTTTTTTTTTCCTCTCTGGAAACCTCTAGAACTGATGTTCTGAAATATTATGACCATATTTTAACAATTGTGGGACACTGCAGGCCCTTCAAATTTCTTTCTGTTGTGGGGACATTTCTTTTTTTTTTTTTGAGACGGAGTCTCGCTCTGTGGCCCAGGCTGGAGTGCAGTGGCCGGATCTCAGCTCACTGCAAGCTCCGCCTCCCGGGTTTACGCCATTCTCCTGCCTCAGCCTCCTGAGTAGCTGGGACTACAGGTGCCCGCCACCTCGCCCGGCTAGTTTTTTGTATTTTTTTTAGTAGAGACGGGGTTTCACCGTATTAGCCAGGATGGTCTCGATTTCCTGACCTCGTGATCCGCCCGTCTCGGCCTCCCAAAGTGCTGGGATTACAGGCTTGAGCCACCGCGCCCGGCCTTTAATTTTTTTTTGAGATGGAGTCTCGCTCTGTCACCCAGGCTGGAGTGCAGTGGCCGGATCTCAGCTCACTGCAAGCTTCGCCTTCCGG
>NW_016813238.1:1019326-1025269 GCF_001698545.2 Rhinopithecus bieti
GGCCGGATCTCAGCTCACTGCAAGCTCCGCCTCCCGGGTTCCCGCCATTCTCCTGTCTCAGCCTCCGGAGTAGCTGGGACTACAGGCACCCGCCACCTCGCCCAGCTAATGTTTTGTATTTTTAGTAGAGATGGGGTTTCACCGTGTTGGCCAGGATGGTCTCGATCTCCTGACCTCGTGATCCGCCTGTCTCGGCCTCCCAAAGTGCTGGGATTACAGGCATGAGCCACCGCGCCCGGCAAGTCCTAGCCAATGGAAATTTTAAAAAGTGTTTGGAGTGCAGACTTCCCCAAGCCTGGTAACTTTTTCTTCCTTCTCTGGGAAAGGATGTTTTGAGCAGTGTACAGAAGTGTGGAGAGTGACCCCAATGTCCTTGTCGATGTGTGTCTGCAAATCTTACCTGTCACAGCGTGGGCCACTCTGAGAGCCCTGTGTCCCCACCAGAAACATCTCTTCCTTATGCAGCCTGAGCTTCCTCTGCTAGGGTGGCCAGTTCCCCTCCTCTGGCCTTGCCTTTTTGCAGGTTCACAGGGCAAGACTGGCTGTTTCTTGTTAATATTAACTATACTTGAATTTTCAAGGTTTTTTTTTTTGAAGAAAAAAATGTATAATGTCAATAAAAAAAAAAAAAACAAAAAAACCACACACACACAGGAAAAAAATTAACCTTACTAAACTAAACCTGCCCTGATAGGAGGGCTCTTCTCACAAACCTGACTGCAGAGCAAAATGGAATTGTTCTAGTTTCCTCCTTATTTGCAAACAGGCATGCATCAGCTTCTTATTTTAACAACTTTCTTTCCTCCTTTCTCTCTTTCTTTCTTTCTCTCTCTCTCTCTCTCTCTTTTTTTTTTTTTCTTTTTTTTTATTTCAGACAGTCTTGTTCTGTCGCCCAGGCTGGAGTATAGTGGTGCAATCTCAGCTCACTGCAACCTCCATCTCCTGGGTTCAAGTGATTCTCCTGCCTCAACCTCCTGAGTAGCTGGGACTACAGGTGCACACCACCATGCCCAGCTAATTTTTTGTATTTTTAGTAGAGAGGGGGTTTCACCATGTTGGCCAGGCTGGTCTTTTTTTATTTTTTTTTTGAGACGGAACTTGCTCTGTTGCCCAGGCTGGAGTGCAGTGGCACAATCTTGGCTCACTGCAAGCTCCGTCTCCCAGGTTCACACCATTCTCCTGCCTCAGCCTCCCGAGTACCTGGGACTACAGGCGCCCGCCACCAGGCCCGGCTAATTTTTTGTATTTTTAGTAGAGACGGGGTTTTACCGTGTTGGCCAGGATGGTCTCAATCTCCTGACCTCGTGATCCACCCACCTCGGCCTCCCAAAGTGCTGGGATTACAGGCGTGAGCCACCGCGCTCAGCCTTTGACAACTTTCTTACTAAGTGGTGTGGGAAAACACCCAGAGCTAAACAAAACCAACGTGGGGAAGTGACAAACATTTGAGAATTCTTACATTTCTCCTAGCTGTATTCCCCCCAGAATGTGGTTTCCACCTTTTTGTTTTGTTTTGTTTTTTGAGTCTGGAGACAGGTTGGAGTGTATTGGTGCGATCAGTGCTTACCAAGCAATCTGCCCACCTCAGCCTCCCAAGTAGCTGGGTCCACAGGCATGCCCCATCAGCTTGGCTAATTTTTCTATTTTTTGGTGAAGATGGGGTCTTGTTATGTTGCCCAGTCTAGTCTCAAATTCTTGGGCTCAAGCAATCCACTTGCCTCCGCCTCCCAAAGTGCAGAGACGATAGGCGGGAGCCATTCCAGCGTCTAGTATGATGCGATTGTTGAAATCGACCCTCGCGGGAACATTTAACAATAGCTAAAACAGCGAGTGGGCACTGGGTGTGTGCTCCAGCTCAGGCTCTTACTTACCTGGTTAGATTCTCTCAAAACCCCTGGAGGTGGGGAATTTCCTGAAGGTAGGGGTTTTCCACGCTTTCCAGATGACGGCTGTAAGTTCATTGACTAGAGGCACCGTGTCTAAGTGTCTGAGGCTTAATTCCCACCCTTTAAAAGAGCAGCAGACTATGTGCATGTCAGTGGGAGAGGGGAGAGCCCAGAAAATCAATGCAGTTTTTTATTTTATTTTTTATTTTATTATACTTTAAGTTCTAGGGTACATGTGCACAACGTGCAGGTTTGTTACATATGTATACATGTGCCTTGTTGGTGTGCAAAGCAATGTAGTTTATCACAGCCACCCCCACCCCTACCATCACCACGGAAACCGAGCCTCCACTATCTTGGAGTTTCCTTGAAGAGTTCCCAGTCTTGGTGAAATATGGGATGGATGGTCGGGCCCCGTGGCTCACGCCTGGAATCCCAGCACTTTGGGAGGCCAAAGTGGGTGGATCACTTGAGGTCAGGAGTCCAAGACCAGCCTGGCCAACATGGTGAAACTCCATCTCTACTAAAAATACAAAAATTAGCCAGGCGTAGTGGCACATGCCTGTAGTTCCAGCTACTCAGGAGACTGAGGTAGGAGAATCTCTTGAACCCAGGAGATGGAGGTTGCAGTGAGCTAAGATCGCACCACTGCATTCCAGCCTGGGCAACAGAGGGAGACTGTCTCAAAAAAGAAAAGAAAAGAAAAGAAAAGAAAAGAAAAGAAAGAAAGAAAGCAATATGGGATGGAATTTCCATTGGATGTTAAAGATCCTTCCAAAACAGGTATTTTCTACAGAAAATGGGATATTTGGTTTGACCACTTCTTGCAAAAATGAACTGAAATGGTCAGAAATATTTGTTGCTCTAGGTTTTCAGAAGCAGAACGGGCATTCTTTCTTAGAATACATCTTGGGGCCGGGCGCGGTGGCTCAAGCCTGTAATCCCAGCACTTTGGGAGGCCGAGACGGGCGGATCACGAGGTCAGGAGATCGAGACCATCCTGGCTAACACGGTGAAACCCTGTCTCTACTGAAAATACAAAAAACTAGCCGGGCTAGGTGGCGGGCACCTGTAGTCCCAGCTACTCGGGAGGCTGAGACAGGAGAATGGCGTGAACCTGGGAGGCGGAGCTTGCAGTGAGCTGAGATCCGGCCACTGCACTCCAACCTGGGCGACAGAGCGAGACTCCGTCTCAAAAAAAAAAAAAAAGAGTACATCTTGGGCCCCTCAGGGTGTTCAGGGTGGGAATAAAGTATATAAAATGAGAAGTCAAAACAGAGAAAAGGTACTAGGGAGGAAGTTGGGCAGAGGGAAAGAACGCTTGGGAGGCCAAAATTTAATGCTCTGGTTCATAAAATGCAAAAAAGAAAAAAGAACAAGAAAAAAAAATCCATTATCCCTCCTGTCCTGTTATTGTCAAGATGCTAGCTCCTTGGACAATTCAAGATACACCAAGTTTCCTCCCCGGATAGCCCCAAGTTTAAGGGCAGGAGATGGCCTTGGACTGGGTGTCTTTGCTGAGAGAACAGCAGCACTTTGATCCAAGATGCCCAAAAGACAAAGCAGAAGTTCATGAGAAACAGAGGCCCCAGCGTCACTTGGGGTGGCAAGGAGGGACCTGTGCAGCTTGCGCCATGGACACGTCGTTAGTGCATCAGTTTTACAGAAATGGGGCTCCATCTGCCCAAAGGAAGAATGCCCAGGCTGTGATCAAGGCATTAAGGGTAGGCTATCAAAAGTTAGGGACTTTCCAGGGTGGAAAATGTGGGAAGGAATTGGGTCAAAACCAGTCACATGTGGGGAAGAAACATTAGGCATTACAGAGAACGTGGGCAAGATTTGGTAAGATGTCAAAACTTACCAGACCCAAGTGGGCATATTTAGGGGAAAACCAGAAGTTCATTGGAAACAGACAGATACAGTCAACAAATCTTCATGTATCTGGGGAGCGCAAATATCATGTTATTCCTTACTGTTTGTCAGAAATACACCAGCCCACACACTGTTGAGTACCTGCGTAGGAGTGGGAGATGTTCAGGCCTGCACACACCTTATCTGTGCATCAGCTCTTCACATGGAAAAAAGCTGTAGAAACAGCACAAGATCTGGACCATCCAACTCACCAACCCATCCCAGCTGGAACTCCAGTGGACAGTCCCCTGACCCTGTTATGCCTCTGAATATGAGAAAGGCAGAGACAATTGAATAGGAGGGAGATGGTTTCAATCCACAGGGCTCTTTGATGAGAAAACATGGGGCTGTTGTTAGGCGGCCCTGGTCTGCCTGAGATTTCATTTCTGGCTGGGCCCAGTGGCACATGCCTGTAATCCTGGCACTTTGGGAGGCTGAGGTGGGTGGATCACTTGAGGTCAGGAGTTCCAGAGTAGCGTGGCCAACATGGTGAAATCCCGTCTCTACCAAAAATACAAAAATTAGCTATGTGTGGTGGCGCACGCCTGTAATCCCAGCTACTCGGGAGGCTGAGACAGGGGAATCGCTTGAACCAGAGAGGCAGAGGCTACAGTAAGCTGAGACTGTGCCACTGTGACAAGCGTGGGCCATAGCACAGAGCCTGGTAACCACCACTCTATTCTCTGTTTCTATGTAATTGAGTTTTTTTCAGGTTCCATATGTAAGTGAGATCATGCAGTATTTGTCCTTCTGTGTCTGGCTTAGTTCACTTAGCATAACGTCCTCCGGATTCATCCAAATGGCAGGGTCTTCTCCTATTTGAAGGCTGCATAGTATTCTGTTGTATTGTATACCAAGTATCTTTATCTATTCATCACTGATGGACACTTAAGTGGTTTCCATGTCTTGACTATGGTGAATAATGCCACTAGTCCAAAATGAGAAGTCCTCAAATATTCATCATTGTTAAATCATTAAGTAAATAGTGGCCTTTATTCACGATTTATTCCATAGATGGAATGCTACACAATGGTAAAAATGAACAAAGTTTAGCCATACACAATAAGGTGGATGATTCACAACCATAATGGTAAATCAGAGCAGCTGGGCCAGGCATTGTGGCTCACACTAGTAATCTTTAGGAGGCTGAAGTGGGAGGATTACCTGAGCCCAGGAGTTTGAGACCAGCCTGGGCAACATAGCGAGACCCTGTCTTTAAAAAAAAATACAAAAATTAGGCAGGTGTACTGGTGCACACCATATACTTGAGAGGTTTAGGTCGGAGGATGGCTTGAACACAGGAGTTCGAGGTTTCAGTGAGCTGTGACTGTGCCACTGCACTCCAGCCTGAGCAACAGGGCAAAACCCTATTTCAAAAAAAAAAAAAAAAAAAGAAGAAGAAGCCTAAACTAAAGAATTCTAAGTGTGTTGTTCTACTTGTGTGATGTTCAGAAACTTGCAAAACTAGAGCTTTTGGGAATATGCACTCAAGTAGTAAAACTAAAGAAAAGCAAAGGGGCCAGTCATAGTGGCTGACGTCTGTAATCTCAGCACTTCGGGATGCCAAGGCAGATGGATCCCTTGAGGCCGGGAGTTCGAGACCAGCCTGGCCAACATGGTGAAATCCCATCTCTACTAAAAATACAAAAGTTAGCTGGGCATGGCAGCACACATCTGTAATCCCAGCTACTCAGGAGGCTGAGGCAGGAGAATTGCTTGAACCTGGGAGATGAAGGTTGCAGTGAGCCGAGATTGTGCCACTGCACTCCAACCTGGATGACAGAGTTAGACTCTGCCCACCCACCCCCCGAAAAAAGCAAAGGAAGGAGTCACCATAGGGGTGAGGGAGGTGCCTCTCTTCAAGGGGAAGAGTGTTTGATGGGAAGACACTTGTGGTGTCTGGGGGTGCCGACCACATGCTTTTTCTTGATCTCAGTGGCAGTTGCAAGGTGTTTCCTTTATAATTACATATATAATTACATGTAATTATATATTACATATATAATTGTGCATTGATATTTTAGTCCCTTTTCTGTATGTATCATCTGTCATAAAAAGGTTTTAAAAAACATGAAGCAGGCCGGGTACGGTGGCTCAAGCCTGTAATCCCAGCACTTTGGGAGGCCGAGACGGGCGGATCACGAGG
>NW_016813238.1:1027913-1038056 GCF_001698545.2 Rhinopithecus bieti
CGCCCGGCCAAGAAAAACTTAAAAAAAGAAATAGAGATGGGATCTCACCATCTTGCCCAGGCTGGTCTCGAACTCCTGGCCTCAAGCAGTCCTCTGACCTCAGCCTCCCAAAGTCCTAGGATTACAGGTGTGAACCACCATGCCCAGCCGCCCCCCACAAAAAAAAACTCCTATACTTTAAAAAATGCCTAAATGAGGCCAGACGCGGTGGCTCACGCCTGTAATCCCAGCACTTTGGGAGGCAGAGGCAGGCGGATCACGAGGTCAGGAAATCGAGACCATCCTGGCTAACATGGTGAAACCCCATCTCTACTAAAAATACAAAAAATTAGCCAGGTGTGGTGGCGGGCGCCTGTAGTCCCAGCTACTCGGGAGGCTGAGGCAGGAGAATGTCATGAACCCGGGAAGCAGAGCTCGCAGTGAGCCGAGATAGTGCCACTGCACTCCAGTCTGGGCGACAGAGCGAGACTCCACCTCAAAAAAAAAAAAAAAAAAAAAACCGTAAATGTTTATACAACAGTGTGAGTGTACTAAGTACTACTGAACTGCACATTTAAGAATGGTTACAATGGTAAATTTTGTTATGTGTGTATTTTACCACAGGTTTTTTTTGTGTGGTTTTATTTTGTTTTGTTTTTTGAGACAGTGTCTTACGTCACCCAGGCTGGAGTGCAGTGGCCTGATCATAGCTCATTGCAGCCTCAACCTCCCAGGCTCAGTCAATCCTCCCACTTCAGCCTCTGGAGCAACTGGGACTGCAGGTGCGTGCCACTGTAATCAGTTAATTGTTTGTATTATTATTATTTTTTTAGAAATGGGGTCTTGCTATGTTGTCCACGCTGGTCTTGAACTGGCCTCAAGCCATCCTCCCACCTCACCCTTCCAAAGTGCTGGGATTACAGGTGTGAACCAACAGACCTGGCCCCACAATTTAAAAAAATACCTGAACACACAGAGTGACATTAAAACATACCTAAATACTTGGAGAGTGACCCCACGTAGTCACTTTGGAAAACTCGGTATTGTAAAGATATCAATTGTTGGTTATAGCATAACAATCAAATTCTCATTGTCGATTTTCCTGGCTTTGGAGCTTGACAAGCTGACTCCGTGTAAGAAGAACAATATGAGAACACTTACTTTATCCGACATCAAGAGGTACTATAGAGCTAAGTAATTGAAATAATGTCATAGGCCGGGCGCGGTGGCTCAAGCCTGTAATCCCAGCGCTTTGGGAGGCTGAGACGGGCGGATCATGAGGTCAGGAGATCGAGACCATCCTGGCTAACATGGTGAAACCCCGTCTCTACTAAAAAATACAAAAAACTAGCCAGGAAAGGCGGCGGGCGCCTGTAGTCCCAGCTGCTCGGGAGGCTGAGGCAGGAGAATGGCATCAACCCGGGAGACGGAGCTCGCAGTGAGCTGAGATCCGGCCACTGCACTCCAGCCTGGGTGACAGAGCGAGACTCCATCTCAAAAAAAAAAAAGAAATAATGTCGCGTTTTTTTAGAGAGAGTCTGTCACCCAGGCTGGTGTGCAGTGGTGGGAACACACCTCACTGCAGCCTCAAGCTCCTGACCTCAAGCAATCCTCCCACCTCAGCCTCCCAAGTAGCTGAGACCACAGGCATTCGCCACCATGCCCTGCTAATTTTTTAAAATTTTGTAGAGATGGGGTTTCTCCATGTTGCCCAGGCTGTTCTTGAACTCCTGGCCTCAAGTGATCCTCCTACCTTGGCTTCCCAAAGTGCTGGAATTACAGGTGTGAGCCACCGCACCTGGCTATAAGCAATGCCTTATAGGGTTAGGGCTAGACAGTAGATCCACAGAATCAACCTGGGCACTCAGAGACAGACCCACACACATGAGGAAGGGATGGCTGGACAATCGGTGTGCCTCTGGCTTACCCAGGAGCATTCATGACAGCTCCGTTCATCACAGCACAAAACTAGAAACAACCCAGTGTCCACAGGCAGGAAAAATGGATAAATGAACTGTGATGTGTTTCCACAAAAGAATATCGTGCACCAGTGATATGGTTCGGCTTTGTGACTCCCTCCAAATCTCCCATTGAATTGTAATTCCCAGGTGCTTAGGGAGAGACCTGGTGGGAAATGATTAGATTATGGGGGCGGTTTCGTCTATGCTGTTCCCGTGATAGTGAGTGAATTCTCCCAAGACCTGATGGTTTTAAAAATGGTAGTTTTTTATGTGCTAACATGCACTGTTTCTCACCTGCCACCATGTAAGATGTGCCTCCTTCCACTTCCACTTCCACCATGACTGTAAGTTTCCTGAGGTCTCCCCAGCCATGGGGAACTGTGAGTCAATTAAATCTCTCTCTCTCTCTTTTTTTATTTTCAATAAATTACCCCGTCTCGGGTATGTCTTTATAACAGTGTGAAAATAGACTAATACAACCAGCAAAGATTGATGAAGTGTAGTTAACCTGCAGCCATGTGGATGAATCTTAGGAATAATGTAAGAAAACCAAGTCACAGAAGATGACAAATGGTATGATTGTATTTTTAAAAGCTCAACCAGGCGCAGTGACTCATGCCTGTAATCCCAGCACTTTGAGAGGTCAAGGCAGGCAGATCACCTAAGGTCAGTGTCAGGCCTCTGAGCCCAAGCCAAGCCATCACATCCCCTGCGAGTTGCACTTATACGCCCAGATGCCCTGAAGTAACTGAAGAATCACAAAAGAAGTGCAAATGCCCTGCCTTAGCCGATGACATTCCACCACAAAAGAAGTGAAAATGGCTGGTCCTTGCCTTAAGCGATGATATTATCTTGTGAAATTCCTTTTCCTGGCTCATCCCGGCTCAAAAGCTCCCCACTGAGCACCTTGTGACCCCCCACTCCTGCCCGCCAGAGAACAACCCCCCTTTGACTGTAATTTTCCTTTACCTACCCAAATCCTATAAAACGGCCCCACTCTTATCTCCCTCCGCTGACTCTCTTTTTGGACTCAGCCCGCCTGCACCCAGGTGAAATAAACAGCCATGTTGCTCACACAAAGCCTGTTTTGTGGTCTCTTCACACGGATGCGCATGACAGTCAAGAGTTCGAGACTAGCCTGATCAACATGGAGAAACCCCATCTCTACTAAAAATACAAAATTAGCCTGGCATGATGGCGCATGCCTGTAATCCCAGCTACTCAGGAGGCCGAGGCAGGAGAATCAGTTGAACGCAGGAGGCAGAAGTTTCAGTGAGCCAAGATCACACCATTGTACTCCAGCCTGGGCAACAAGAGTGAAACTCTGTCTTAAATAAATAAATAAATAAATAAATGCTCAAAAGCAAGGAAAACTAAAAATCATATTGTTTAGAGATGCATACCAATATGATAATAACTATTTAAAAAGTAAGGGACTGGCTTTGGGAGGCCGAGGCGGGCAGATCACGAGGTCAGAAGATGGAGACCATCCTGGCTAACACGGTGAAACCCCGTCTCTACTACAAATACAAAAAAATTAGCTGGGCATGGTGGCAAGCGCCTGTAGTCCCAGCTACTCGGGAGGCTGAGGCAGGAGAATGGCGTGAACCTGGGTGGTGGAGCTTGCAGTGAGCTGAGATCGCGCCACTGCACTCCAGCCTGGGCGACAAAGTGAGACTCCGTCNAGGTGAACTAAACAGCCATGTTGCTCACACAAAGCCTGTTTTGTGGTCTCTTCACACGGATGCGCATGACAGTCAAGAGTTCGAGACTAGCCTGATCAACATGGAGAAACCCCATCTCTACTAAAATACAAAATTAGCCTGGCATGATGGCGCATGCCTGTAATCCCAGCTACTCAGGAGGCCGAGGCAGGAGAATCAGTTGAACGCAGGAGGCAGAAGTTTCAGTGAGCCAAGATCACACCATTGTACTCCAGCCTGGGCAACAAGAGTGAAACTCTGTCTTAAATAAATAAATAAATAAATAAATGCTCAAAAGCAAGGAAAACTAAAATCATATTGTTTAGAGATGCATACCAATATGATAATAACTATTTAAAAGTAAGGGACTGGCTTTGGGAGGCCGAGGCGGGCAGATCACGAGGTCAGAAGATGGAGACCATCCTGGCTAACACGGTGAAACCCCGTCTCTACTACAAATACAAAAAAATTAGCTGGGCATGGTGGCAAGCGCCTGTAGTCCCAGCTACTCGGGAGGCTGAGGCAGGAGAATGGCGTGAACCTGGGTGGTGGAGCTTGCAGTGAGCTGAGATCGCGCCACTGCACTCCAGCCTGGGCGACAAAGTGAGACTCCGTCTCAAAAAAAAAAAAAAAAAAAAAAAGGAAGGGACTGGGCCAGGCATGGGGGCTCACGCCTGTAATCTCAGCACTTTGGGAGGCTGAGGCAGGAGGATCACTTGAGCCCAGGAGTTTAAGATGAGCCTGGGCAATATGGCAAAACCCCATCTCTACAAAAAAAAAAAAAAAGTAGCCAGGTGTGGTGGTGCACGCCTGTAATCCCAGCACTTTGGGAGGCTGAGGCAGGAGAATCGTTTGAGCCCAGGAGTTCAAGAGCAGCCTCGGCAACATGGCAAAACCCCGCTTCTACAAAAAATTTTAAAAATTAGCCATGTGTGGTGGTGTGTGCCTGTAATCTCATCACTTGGGGAAGCTGAAGCAGGAGAATCACTTGAGCCCAGGAGTTGAAGACCAGCCTGGGCAATATAGGGAGACCTCATCTCTACCAAAAATTTAAAGATTGGCCAAGAGTGATGGTACAAACCTGTAGTCCCAGCTACTCAGGAGGCTGAGGCAGGAGGATTGCTTGAGTCCAGGAATTGGAGGCTGCAATGACTATGATGGCAGTCTGGAGAGAGAGTGAAACCCTGTCTCTAATAAACAAATAAATAAAAATAAAAATGTAAGGGAATGATAACCATCAAACAAAGGGCAATGGAGACTTCTGAAAGCGAGACAAAAGTGGAATGGGGAGGGGCCCAAGGCAGTCACAGGGTACTCCCTGGTGATGTGCTGGGTCTCAAACTGAATTGGTGGATGGAGTTAGGGGGTCGTTTTATTGTTATACACCCCATATCTTATAACATTTTATTGTTATACATTATAACCTACATCTATGGGTATATATCAATTCTCATACAATAAAACTGGAAAATGGCCATGCATGGTGACTCATGCCTGTAATCCTATCACTTTGGGAGGCCGAGGCGGGCGAATCACTTGAGATCAGGAGTTTGGGACCAAGCTGGCCAACATGGTGAAACCCTGTCTCTACTAAAAAAAATACAAAAATTAGCCAGGCATGGTGATGCATGCCTGTAATCCCAGCTACTTGGGAAGCTGAAGTCAGAGAATTGCCAGAACCTGGGCAGTAGAGGTTGCAGTGAGCCAAGATTGCGCCATTGCACTCCAGTCTGGGCAACAGAGCAAGACTCCATCTCAAAAAAAAAAAAAAAAAAAGAAAAGAAAAGAAACTGGAAAAGTAAAAGAGAAGTTCCCAGACCTCAGCCATGGGGAATGCCAGCTTTTACGGACCAGGGAGTGGGGCAGGAGTTGTGCACGAAACGAGATGGAGCTGCCTGAGGTGGGAAAAGAGAAAACTGTGACATCACAGTGGCCAAGGGAGCCTTCCAGGAGGAAGAAGCATCTCCCAGGGTCAGGGCTTCTAAGAGCAGCTGGGGAAGACAAGGACTGGAATTTGGATTTGGCCACCTGGGGGTATTTTCTGAACTTGGAGGAGCATTCTTGGGGAGTTGGATTTGGGGGATGCCCCTATGATGCTTGCAACGGCTGAGGACTCCAAACCTGCAGAGTCTGTCCAGAAACAGGTCAGACCTGGGCAGTGGGATGGGAAAGGGGGTCTCTCTGTCTAGAGACTTGGGCTCCAATGTAGTTGGATATGCTACACTGTGGCTGGCCACAGACCAACACAAGAGATGGACCACAAGAGGCCTGGGGTAGGTAGCCTTTCTTCCCTGTATAGCCAAGAATGGAAGGATGAGAGGGGTTCCTTCTGCCTCCTCCTTGGTACGGGTACGAGCACCTCCACCTCCATCCCCACTCTGTCCTTTCTCCCAGGAGCAGCTGGCCAGAGAGTAACACGACTCCAGCCGGACATGGTCATGACTATTCCAGCCTGCAAGGTCATGACTCTGGCCCAGCTAGGACTCCTAGGGGAAAGGAAGTGCCTGGTCTTCCGCCCTTTCCCTGCAAGTCTGAACCCTGTGTGGACAGAAGGAGGAGGACCCCATAAGGTAGGGGTATTGGGGTACTCGGGTGCCTGGGAAGATCCAGGCCTGGCCTGTAGGTGACAAGGTCTTTTCCAAAACCGGGGAAACCCTCTCTGGTTCCCGAAGGTCCTCCCTTCCCTATTCCCTGAACAGCTGGGTGCCAAGAAGCCCCTGTCTTGAGGACAGAGAGACTGCAGTCTAGCCTCCCCAGGCCTAGGCAGTCTCCAACATCACAGCCACAGCTCAGGAACTGGCCTGGCTTCCTCCCAGGCCCAGAAGGCCCCAGCTGGCCACCTCCCTTTGTTTGTCTTGGGAGGCACAACTGCTAGGCAAACAGGGAAGGGGAATCCCTATTCGGCCTCTCTGTCTGTTCAGCCAGCTGTTACCCAGGCCTGGGCCTCTGGTGCCCACTGAGGCCTGGCTCCTTCCTGGCCCTTTGTGTGGAAGGGACACAGGGCACGAGTGGGTACAGAGAACACCCAGGGCTTTCCGAAAAAATTGCCCAGGCCCCCCACAGATGAGATAGGAGCTATGTGGTTCGGTAAACCTCAGTTCCAGCTACAGGCAAATGGGATTAACTGGGCACTTACTGTGTTGGGGCCCTGGCTTAGTGCCTTGCGTGTCAGAGCCCTCCAGATACTGTCTGGCCATCCTACGGGGTCCTATCAGGATCTCGAGTTTCCAAAAGAGAAAACAGGCTTGGGGTCATAAGGGAAGGAAGTTAGCAGAGGTGGTAATCTCACGCAGATCTCTCTGACCCCCGAATCATGATCTTCTTTTTTTTTTTCCTGAGACAGGGTCTCGCTCTGTTGCCCAGGTTGGAGTGCAGTGGCACAATTATAGCTCACTGCAGCCTCAAATTCTGGGACTCTCATGCGATCCTACCGCCTCAGCCTCCCGAGTAGCCAGGGCTATAGTGATGTGCCACCGTGCCTAGCTAATTTTTAACTTTTTGTAGAGATAGGGTCTTGCTATGCTGCCCAGACTAGTCTCAAACTCCTGGCTTCAAGTGATCCTTCTACCTCAGTCTCCCAGAGAGCTGGGATTATAGGCATAAGCCACTGTGCCTGGTCCCCAACTGTGCTCTTAATCATAGCTCATTTCTCTTAGTGGAGCCACAGGGGAAGGTGGTAAGGGGCTTGAGCAGGAACTCTACCTCTCACCTCTCTTTTCTGTCTCCCAGAGACCACATCGCTGTTCCAGACCCTCCCCATGGATGAGGTCCTGCCCCTGATGCCTTGGGAGACCCTGTTGGCACAGGGCAGTCCCCAGGGCTCGCCTGCCCTCCCAGCTGGGCAGCAGAAGCAGCAGCCACAGGGTGACAGGGCCCAGGGCCTGGCCTCTGAGTCCTGGAAGCTCCTGGAAGTGCCCAGCATTCACATAACACCATGCAGTGATGGGGAGTCCCCTGCCTGCACCCCAACCCTCCAACGCCGGCAGCAGCTGAGGACGCCAGACCCGCAGAGCCTGTCCCAGGACAGGTCAGACCTGGGCAGTGGGACGGGAAAGAGGGTCTCTCCGTCTAGGGAGGGTTCTCTCTGTCAAGGGTGGGTTCCTTGTGGCTGTGGGTCAGAGCGCAACCTTAGCCCCACAGAGGGCTGACTCAAAGCCGCGAAACAGATGCACAAACAAAAGGTAAAAACTGAGGGTGTGCATTGGGACAACCAGCTATGAGTGAGCTCAGCTGAGCTCTGCCTAGTAAGAATGGAGGGGAGGCTGGGCGCAGTGGTTCATGCCTATAATCCCAGCACTTTGGGAGGCCGAAGCTGGTGGATCACCTGAGGTTAGCAGTTCAAGATCAGCCTGGCCAACATGGTGAAACCCTATCTTGACTAAAAATACAAAATTAGCCAGCAATGGTGGTGGGCACCTGTAATTCCAGTTATTCAGGAGGCTCGGGCAGGCGGTTCGCTTGAACCTGGCAGGCAGAGGTTGCAGTGAGCCGAGATCGCGCCACTACTCTATCCTGGGCGACAGAGCAAGACTCTGTCTCAAAAAAAAAAAAAAAAAAAAAAAAAAAAAAACTAGTGGATGGGTGGAGGTGAACCCCACCCAGTGTTTTTCAAACTGTGGGTCAAGACCCATTTAAGGGACATAAAACTAATATAGTGAATTGCAGTCAGCCCTGTTTTTCCTTTTTGAGACAGCATCTCTCTCTGTCACCCAGGCTGAAGTGCAGTGGCACGATCTTGGCTCACTGCAACTTCCATCGCTCCCCCCTCCACCCCGTAGCTGGGACCACAGATGTGCACCACCACACCCGTCTATTTTTTTGTATTTTTAGTAGTGACGAGGTCTGACCATGTTGCCCAGGTTCGTCTTGAACTCCTGAGCTCAGGTGAGGCACCCTCCTCAGCCTCCCAAAGTGCTGAGATTGTGAGGCGCAGCGCCCGACCGCAATCAGCACTTCTTTATCCAAATCAACATAAAATAGAATTGCAAATAACACCATGCATCAGGCCTAGTGAGGGTAAGTGTGGTTTCTTACAACTTCCGTGGCATTATGTGTATTTCTGAGTGCGTGCTGGAAGCCCATGTGAAAGGTATTTCCTGCTATAGATCACAGGCAAAAAAAAAAAGGAGAGAAGAAGAAGAAGAAGAAAACAAAGAACAAAAAAAGTTTAAACACAACTTCTGCAAAGAAACACTACCTGTGGTACAAGGAGACAGAAAATGGGAGGTTCAGGGTCACAGGGGGAAGAGGAAAGAACTTACTGACCCTGAACAGAAGAAGTAGCCACTGTGGTTTCTTCCAACAAGGGACACTCGATAAGAGTTAAAGTTTATGAAGCAGAGCTTTGTGCATGGATGTGGAGAAATCGCAGAAACACTGATGATGGGGGAGAGCAAGTTGCAAATGAAACAGAGGAAGCCTAATCATGTATCTTTTAAAAAGGACACTGGATAATGGGCGATACTGTTGGTGGATGCCTCCTGATGTAGAAAAAGGACAGAAAAGTGCACAGGGGCCAGGCGTGCTGGCTCATGCCTGTAATCCCAGCACTTTGGGAGGCCAAGGCAGACAGATCACCTGAAGTCAGGAGTTCGAGACCAGCCTGGCCAACATGGTGAAACCCCGTCTCTACTAAAAACATAAAAATTAGCCAGGCGTGGTAGCGCGTGTCTGTAATGCCAGCTATTCAGGAAGCTGGGGCAAGAGAATCGCTTGAACCCAGAAGGTGGAGGCTGCAGTGAGCCGAGATTGAGCCACTGAATTACCCCAGCCTGAGTGACTGAGCAAGACCTTGTCTCAAAAAAAAAAAAAAAAAAAAAAGCACAGGAAGGAAACACACCAACTGCAGGGCAGGCAGCAGGCTCCTTGGCGGACACGGGAAGGGAAAGGAGGGATGGGGAGCCAGGCCTTTGGTTGTAACTGTAATCCTTTATTTCTTTTAAAACAAGGACCTGAAGCAAAATGGCAAAATGTCCACATCTATTCTATATAGGTACAGGGGACACAGAGGACCATTATATTTTTTTCCTTTTTTTTTTTTTTTTTTTAGATGGAGTCTTGCTTATTGTCCAGGCTGGAGTGCAGTGGCCTGATCTTGGCTCACTGCAACCTCCACCTCCCGAGTTCAGGCAATTCTCCTGCCTCAGCCTCCCGGGTAGCTGGGATTATAGGCGCAAGCCACTACACTTGGCTAATTTTTTTGTATTTTTAGTAGAGTTGGGGTTTCACCATGTTGGCCAGGCTGATCTCGAACTCCTGATCTCAGGTGATCCACCCGCCTTGGCCTCCCAAAGTGCTGGGATTACAGGCATGAGCCACTGCGCCCGACCTGAAATAAATATTCTTTAATTAACAAAGTAAAAGCATTACAGAAGAAACAGACCAAAGAGAAATCTAAAGAGATCAGTTGGACAGAGGAAGGTGGTGGGAGGAGGGGCTCTTTGACATTGGCGGGTGGGAGGCAGCAAATGTCAGATGGGGGATGGGGGGTTTGGGGGGTG
>NW_016813238.1:1038507-1060471 GCF_001698545.2 Rhinopithecus bieti
TGGGGGTGGGGTGGGGGGGTGGTGCTGTCCAAGCAGAGGGAATAGCCGATGCAAAGGTCTTGGGGTAGGAGGCAGGAAGGTGCCTGGTGAGTTAGTAGAACAGCGGGAAGGCTGGATGGAGGGCATGAGCGGGGTTGGGGGGTGAGATGACGAGCTGAAGTCAGAGAGCTGACAGGGGCCTTGGGTGCCAAGGTGAGGACTTTGCTTTTACCTGGAGTGAGGTACAGCTGGGGCAGAGCTCTGAGCCAGGAGGGTTGTTACCTGACTCAGGTGGTCCCAGGCTCTCTCTGGCTGCAGGTGAGAACAGACAGTAGAGGCAGGGATGGGAGCAGGGAGATCAGGCAGGAGACTGCTGGGATGTCCAGGCAGGAGAGGATGGAGGCTGGGCCAGGGTGTGGGCAGTGGAGGAAGAAAAGTTTAGAATCTGGAGCGATTTGATTTTATACGTGGAGCCCAGAGAGTTTGTGACAGATTGGACGTGGTGTGAAGGAAAGGAGAGGGTCAGGCAAGACTCCGAGGTTCTGGGCCTGCCATTCATCAAAATGGAGAAGTCAGGTGGGGTTCTCTTGCAGGAGGAGGGGAAGGGTTGATGTAGAGCGATGGGGAGTTTTTTCAAAAGACGCGGGGACAGCGTACCCTGGAGAGGGCTGGGGAGCCACGGCCCGGAGCTGTGAGGTGGGACTCGCATTTCTGAGCGGTTGGGCCAGAAGTCCAGGACACCACGACTCTGACCTCTTGCAGAGTGGGGGACGCAAGTTATGGCGTCAGAGCAGGATCGAATCCAACTCTGCCGCCTACCTACCGGGTGACCCCAAGTCACTTCCCATCTTACAGGCCGGGCTTCTCCTTCCGTAAAAGGACTGCTTTTGCCCGTTCCTGCGCTGTCCCCGGGAAAAGCCCTTACCACCAAGTCAGTGGGACTCCCAACATTGGGATGATGAGCCCAAGGTCTCAGCACAGATAAGAGCTAGGGAGGCTGGATTCGGACTTGGTACTTGGACTGGCCGACCGAGACTGGGAAGTCCCTAGAAACGGAGGCACACGACCTCCTGGGACCAGGAACCCGGGCTCAGAGACTGGGAGAGGGAAGGAGGAGGCCAAACGGCCCCACCCCTTCCCGCCAGCTTCGGGCTCCCTCCCCCATACACACACCTCAGTTTCCCAGCATCTCCAGTCCTCCCCCACCTTCGCCCCGGCTCTCAGGTTCCTCCTTGGGAGGTCCGGGAGCTCCTGGCCAGGGGCATAGTAGTTGCTGAGGACCCTTTTCTAGGTACTAGGGAAGGTGGCTCCCCAGCCTGCGGCAGGCAGCTGCCTCCACGGTGTTTGGTTTTAATAAAGTCTCTTTGTCTCCTTCTCTGTCTCTCTGCCCCTCTGTTGCCCCTTTTCTGTCCAGTCCCTCCCTCCCCGGTTTCTCCCTCCTTCTAGGCCTCGGCCGCCCCTCCCCGCCTTCCCTCCCGGGCGGGGGGCGGCGCCGTGACGCGGCGGGGCGGGGGAAGGAAGGGGGTGTCGCTGACGCCGCGGCGGCCTCCGGCGGCTCCGGCCTTTTGTGCGGGCGGTTGGGTCGGGTGGGGGCGGCGGCCGCGGAAGGCCAGGCCGGTGCCCTGCGGGNGAATTGACTTCTTACTCCCCTTCCGGTCCAGGTGGGCGCATGTGCTTCCGACTGTGAATTGTCTTGCCAGTGTGTGTACGTGTGTCTGGGGCTGCTAGCCTGCACCAGCTTTGGGCCTCTGATAGGGTTCCTGCGTGTAACTTACCATTAATTCTGACCGCGGCTCTGTGTGTTACTGTAAGTTACCTGCGTGTGTCTGGGGTTCCAAGTCTGTGGCTGTGAGCAGCTGGTTGTGTGTGTGTCCTGTGTCTCATCCCATCTGTGGCTCCCTGTGCAAATATAAATTACCCCTGTGTGTCTGAGTGTGACATTGGAGTGTGTGTACGTGTGTCTGGAGCTACTGTGTATAGCAGCCCTGATCCCTCTTGGGCTGTGTGTGTTTTACCATTAATTCCATCTGCGGCTCCAAGCGTGGCTGTAAGTTACCAGTGTGCTTCCCATTGTGACTTAGTGGTGTGTGTACAAGTGTGCCTGGGGCTCTGGGTTCTACTGTGACCCTCTGTGCCTGCATATGCCTGTAATTTAGCTCTGAAACTCTTTTTTTTTTTTTTTTTTGAAACACAATCTGGCTCTGCCACCCAGGCTGGAGTGCAGTGGTGCTATCTCAGCTCACTGCAACCTCCGCCTCCTGGGTTCAAGCGATTCTCCAGCCTCAGCCTCCCTAGTAGCTGGGATTACAGGCGCATGCCACCATGCCTGGCTAATTTTTGTATTTTTGGTAGAGATGGGGTTTCCCCATATTGGCCAGTCTGGTCTTGAACTCCTGACCTCAGGTGGTCCACCCGCCTTGGCCTCCCATAGTGCTGAGATTACAGGCGTGAGCCACCGTGCCTGGCTTGAAACTTATTTAGCTCTGTGTGCCAATGTAAGTTACCTGTGTGTGTCCATTTGTGACATTGTCGTGTGTCTGGGGCTCTGTGGGTGTGACTGTAACTTACATCTGATTCCATTTTTGTGTGAACATTCCCTTGTGTATCCCTTTGTGACAGTATTGAGTGGTGCCTAGGCCTCTCTGTGTACAGCTGAGACCCTCTGGTTTTGTGTGTGTGTGTGAACAGTGTGAGACCCCTTGTGGCTCTCTGTGGGCTTGGGACCCTCCCTTCTAAGATCCTGGGAGTACCTAGGGCACTTTGGAGGGCATAATGATAACTGACGATGTCCACCTGTTACAGTTAGTATAGCATGTGCCACACATTATTCCGCTACCTGGCCGCTTTGTCCTCGAGATCCACACCCCGCTTGGCTGCATTATTCCCAAGTCCTGCTTGACTGTGTGAGCCCCTGGGCTCTCCAACAGTGACAGCCACTGACACCTCCACCTCTTGCCACTGTATTTTTTCTTTTTCTTTTCTTCTTTTTTTTAGACGCAGTCTCGCTCTGTTGCCCAGGCTGGAGTGCTGTAACTCCATCTCGGCTCACTGCAACCTCCGCCTCCTGGGTTCAAGCAATTCTCCTGCCTCAGCCTCCCAAGTACCTGGGATTACAGGCGCTTACCACCACACCTGGCTAATTTTTGTTTTTTTAAGTAGAGATGGGGTTTCACTATGTTGGTCAGGCTGGTCTCGAACTCCCGACCTCAAGTGATCCACCCACCTTGGCCCCCCAAAGTGCTGGGATTACAGGCATCAGCCACTGCGCCCAGCCCCTTGCCACTTTAGAAGTAGCCTTTGCTCTGTCTTCCCTGCCAGACAGTGAGCCCCATGCGGGCACAGGGACAACTCAGTAGGGATGTTGGCAGACCGTGGGACCTGATTTACCTGGGACTATGTATGTGTCACCTGGGGTCTTTTGGGACCAGTCTCACAGTATGGCTGTCTTCAGCTCTTGGCTGAGACTTCCTCCTGCCTGTGTGTGTGGATATAATTTATCGGGGACTTTCTGTGAGTCACTGTTTGTTTCTGTGACCCTCTGCAGCTCTGTGTGTGCACACATGCATGTGTCTGAATAACTTTTCTGGGAAATTGCCACGTGACTGTAGCAGACTAGCAATGCTGCAGGGGTGTGTGTGTGTGTAATTTGTGGCTCTCTGTAGCATACCTGTGATGCTGTTGCTCTGTGCGTGCGTGCGTGTGCGTGTGTGTGTGTGTGTGTGTGCATATGAGAGAGAGAGAGGAAAGAGACTCCTTGCAATTGTAGGGAAATGCAGTTTACCCCTGACACCTACTGTGTGACTCCCATTGAGGGTCCCTTTTTTTTTTTTTTTTTTTTTTGAGATGGAGTCTCGCTCTGTCGCTCGGGCTGGAGTGCAGTGGCCGGACTTCAGCTCACTGCAAGCTCCGCCTCCCGGGTTTACGCCATTCTCCTGCCTCAGCCTCCCGAGTAGCTGGGACTACAGGCGCCCGCCACCTCGCCTGGCTAGTTTTTTGTATTTTTTAGTAGAGACGGGGTTTCACAGTGTTAGCCAGGATGGTCTCAATCTCCTGACCTCGTGATCCGCCCGTCTCGGCCTCCCAAAGTGCTGGGATTACAGGCTTGAGCCACCGCGCCCGGCCGAGGGTCCCTTTTATGCACACCTGTGGATGCATCTGCCCTTTTCTGACCAGAGGCAGCTCTAGGCCCATTGGGGCCTAGGAAGTTGGAGGTCAGGTGTCTGCTGCAGCAAAACCCCATGCCTTCCGAGTCTCCCCACCCCATAACAGCCCCCAGGCTCCTCCCTTCACTCTGCCTTCAGCTAGCCTGGTTGGGCAACCCCAGGGCCCGCCCTTGAGTACTTCCTCTTTGCCCAGCCCTGGAGCAAAAACTGGGGGCGTGGTCCCTGCCCTGTCTGTGTGCCTTGAGCCTCTCCTCAGGCTTCCTTCCCCCAGGCCCTGCCCCTAGACCTGTGGTTGTGGGAAAGTAGGGCAGGTCTGTGTTTCACGCTAGAGGGCTGAGAAAAGCAGGCAGGGGAGGATGTGGTCCCTGATACTTAAGAGTCCCTCCCTGCTCACCAGTGCTGTCTGGGTGAGGCCAAACTCCTGACCAGGATCACCAGGCCTATGCACCTCCACTGCTCCTCCAGCCCCACTGGCCACCTCACTCATGCTCAGACCTGCCAGGCTCAGTCCTGTCCCTGAACTTGATGTTCTGCACCTGGAACAGTCTCCCAGCCTTTGCCACATCTGTTCTTTGTCCTCAGGTGAACAAGTGGGCTTTGTTCAGGGAGGCTTTTGCTGACTCTTACTAAAGAAATTGGTTAGGCACAGTGGCTCATGCCTTTAATCCCAGCACTTTGGGAGGCCAAGGTGGGAGGATCACTTGAGTTCAGGAGTTTGAGACCAGCCTGGGTAACATAGCAAGACCCCATCTCTACAAAAACTTTAAAACTCAGCTAGGCATGGTGGTGTGAGACTGTAGTCCCAGCTACTTGGGAAGCTAAGGCTGGAGGATTGCTTGAGCCCAAGAGTTCGGTCCTGGAGTGACCTGGGAGGCTGAGGCTTGAGAATTGCTTGACCCCAGGAGTTCGGAGCTGCAGTTAACCATGATTTCGCCAGTGTACCGCAGTGACAGAGTGGGTGACAGAGTGTGACCTTGTCTCTAAAAAAATTTTAAAAGCATCTCTGCCCCCCTAGTTGTCCCATCCCTTATCTCTGTGGTCCTCAAACTTGAATGTTTATCAGAATCTCTGGCCCCACCCCAGTTCTGATTCAGGAGGTTGGAAGTGGTCCTGGACTCTGCCTTTTGAACACCTTCCAAGTCCTGCCTGCTGCTCTCTGGGGACCATTCTGAGCAGTATTGCTTTATGGTGTTTACCACTGTCTGAGGTCGCCATCCCTGCTCATTTGTTTTCTTACTGATGGTCTGTGTTTCCCTGTTACAGCATCAGGTCCCTGCAGGCAGGGACTTGTATTGGCTTTGTTCACTTCCTTGTGGCAGGTGCACGGTATTTAGAGGTGACAGGCTGGAGTTGAGGGTCAGTCATGGAGGCTCCTAACATCAGGCATAGTGCTTGTGAGGTCCCTGTCAGGGTCAGCAGAGCGTCATGGACAGTGGTGCACTGGGCTGGCAGCCGGGCTGTACACTCCATTTTAGTCCGCCAGTCCCTGCGGGAGGAGAAGCAGCATAGTTAAGGTGTCTTTCAGTTACTGGGCTTTGTGGATTTGCCTCACCTCCATCTCTGTGCAACCCTAGGAGGTGAGCACTGTAATTCCCATCATACCCAAGAGGAAACGGAGGCACAGGAGGCTTCAGACCCTGGCTCAGGGTCACATGGAAAGGACGCGGCTGTACTTGACTAGAAGCTCCTTGGACCGTGGGGCCCACACTCCAGGCTGCTGCCCCGGAGACCTGCGGGTCCAAGGAGTTGTGCACCAAGTTCTATGAGGGGTGGGGGAGGAGGGCCGATCACCCAGGGCATCCTCAACAGTAAGTGCTCACGGAGCACCTCCTGTGCGCCAGGCCTTGCTCTAGGTGATGGGGACACTCACATCGTGGGTGGGGGGTACGGTGGGGAGAGATGGATAAGAACTAGGGGAAGTACTGAAGGTCCCGGGAGGCAGCAGGGAGATGCGCTTTGCAGAAAGAGAACAGGGAGGAAGGGGATCGGGAGGGCAGGGTAGGGGGTGTTAAATAGGGAGGTGGGGAAGGTGTCCACTGAGCAGAGACCTGAGGGAGGTCGGGGAGCCCTGTGGATTTGGATGTCTGGGAGGAAGGGCATTTTGAGCAGAGGCACCGGCCAAGGCAGGAGATGGGAGAGGGAGTGCAGGGCTGATGAGGGCAGAGAGAGACCAGGCAGGAGGGCCCTGATGGACTCAGGTGATCCCCGGCTCCCTCCGACTGAAGATGGGGGTAGGGATCGGAACAGGGAGACCAGGGAGGAGGCTGCTGGGATGGCCCAGGGGAAAAGCAGTGGCCTGGGCCACTGGCTATTTAATTATTTTATTCATTTATTTTATTCCACACATTTATTTTACAAGTGTTACATGAATGCCTACCCTGCATCCTGTCCCACACTGTGCTGGGGACAGAGCAGTGACCCACAGATGCATGAGGGACTTGGACCTGTCATTGGAGAGTGACGGCCCAGAGTAGTCTGGGATGGGAGCTGCCCAGGGGACTGTGGGGTCACGCATGAGCCAAAGTCCTGAAGGCAAATAAGGATTTACTAGACAAAGAGGAACTACGGTCTGGACAGACAGAATGGCATGTATTCAGGCTTGGAGTTAAGAGAGACAATTTTGAGTTGCCCCAGGTGGTGGAGGGAATCTCACCTGCACCCCAGAATACATCGAGGCCCCCAGATGGGAATCCTGCCTTGAAATAAACCAAGCCTGTGGCCAGGTGCAGTAGCTCACACCTGTAATCTCCTAGCTCTTTGGGAGACTGAGGCAGGTGGACTGCGTGAGCTCAGGAGTTTGAGACCAGCCTGGGCAACGTGGTGGAACCCTGTCTCTACTAAAATACAAAAAATTAGCCAGGCGTGGTGGTGGGTGCCTGTAATCCCAGCTACTCGGGAGGCTGAGGCAGGAGAATCACTTGAACCTGGGAGGCGCAGGTTGCAGTGAGCTGAGATAGTGCCACTGCACTCCAGCCTGGGCGACAGTGTGACTCTTTGTCTCCAAAAAAGAAAGAAAAAAGAAATAAGCCAGGCCTGTATCCTACGGCAAGTGGTTTCCCGCTTTGAGCTACTTTCCTCCTCTGTAAAGCAGGCATGGTTAATAGTATCAAAGGCACCGGCTTGAGAAATAATACAGTTAATCATACGGAGAGCTTGACATAGTTCATGATAAGGAGTCAACAAAGAATGTCCTTTTAAGGTTCCCGACGCCATCCCCACAGTCCTTATTACAGTTCATGTTTGCACAGTCAAGTTGGGAGTGTCCTGTTTGTTCAGTGTCTGCCTCCCCACCAGAGGGCTCATTCCCCAAGGGCAGGAGCTGTGTCCGGTGGGCTCTACTGATGCCAGCTCCAGCCAGCGTGCAGATTATTCATTTAGCCTCTGGTGTTAATTATTGAGCATTCGCTATGTGCCTAGAGTTTTGGGCTCTAGGGACCGGGTGGTAACCAAGACCTCCTGAAGGTCACAGTCTCGGTAGACAGTAAACAAACAATAAATAAGCAGGACACTCTAGATAACCTGAGGTGTGGCAATGGAGGTGACTGCCTTAGGCTGGATAATGGGGAAGGAGAGCATTTGAGCTGAAGGGGACAGAGCCAGTGATGCCGGGCCATGGAAGGACATTCAGGTGGAGAGACTACTAGTGTGGAGGCCTTAGCATGGGAATGAGGTTGGAGAGCTTAGGGACAAAAGCAGGCTGGGATGGCCAGGGTAGAGGGAGGACAGGGAGAGGGAGGTCAGCAAGGTTCCAGGGCCAAATCACCACACCAGGGTGAGGTCTTTGCTTTTACCTGGAGTGAGATACAACCAGGGCAGGGCTCAGACCTGACTCAGACAGTTACAGGCCCCCTCTGGTTGTCGGACACCAGGGAAGAGGCTGCTGGGATGTCCAGGCTGGAGGTGATGGAGGCTGGAGCAGGGAGAAATGGGTATAATAAAAATAATGGATGCCAGGCACGGTGGCTCACACCTGTAATCCCAAAATTTTGGGAGGCCGAGGCAGGCGGATAACCTGAGGTCAGGAGTTCAAGACCAGCCTGGCCAACATGGTGCAACCCCGTCTCTACAAAAATTAGCCAGGCATGATGGTGGGTGCCTGTAATCCCAGCTACTAGGGAGGCTGGGGCGGAAGAATCGCTTGAACCCGGGAGGCGGAGGTTGCAGTGAGCTGAGATCGTGCCATTGCACTCCAGCCTGGGCGACAGAGCGAGACTCCATCTCAAACTAAAAATAATGGAAATAGGGCTGGGTGCAGTGGCTCACACCTGTAATACCAGCACCTATGGTAGTGTCCAAAGTGGGAGGATCACTTGAGGCCAGGAGTTTGAGAACGGCCCGGGCAACGTAACTAGACCCTATCTGTACAAAAATGTTTTAAAAATAAAAAAGCTGGTGCAGGGGGGTGCACCCGTAGTCCCAGCTACCCGGGAGGCTGAGGCAGGAGGATCTCTTGAGCCCAGGAGCTTGAGGCTGCAGTGAGCCATGATTGTGCCACTACACTCCATCCTGGGTGACAGCGAGACCCTATCTCTAAAATAAAATAAGAATAAATAATGGAAATAGATTTTGAAATGAGAGATGAGGAAAATAAGAAAGATGCTTAGGGTTTAGCTCCAACAACTGAATGGAAAGTTGCTGTTCAATAAATATTTGTTGTATGAATTAGGAATTTAACTTAAAAAAATAGCAGGTATAGGCCAGGCATGGTGGCTCCACGCCTGTAATCTCAGCATTTTGGTAGGCTGAGGTGGGCAGATCACTTGAGGTCAGGAGTTTGAGACCAGCCTGGCTGACATGGAGAACCTATGTCTCTACTAAAAATACAAAAATTAGCCAGGCATGGTAGTGTGATCCTGTAATCCCAGCTACTCAGGAAGTTCAGGCAGGAGAATCACTTGAACCCAGGAGGAGAAGGTTACAGTGAGTTGAGATCACACCACTACACTCCAGCCTGGGCGACAGAGCAAAAAACTCCGTCTCAAAATAAAACAAAACATAGCAGGTGTCATCAAGAGCTCTCTATGTGCCATGCTCTGTTAGAATTACTTTACATGGGCTGGGCATGGTGGCTCATGCCTGTAATTCCAGCACTTTGGGAGGCTGAGGCTGGAGGATCGCTTGAGGCCAGGATTTTGAGACCAGCTTGGGCAACTTAGGAAGACCCCATCTCAAAAAAAATTAAAGTGTGCTGGGCATGGTGGCTCGCACCTGTAATCCCAGCACTTGGGAGGCCAAGGTGGGCGGATCATGAGGTCACGAGTTTGAGTCCAGCCTGGCCAACATGGTGAACCCCCATCTACTAAAAATACAAAAGTTAGCCATGTGTGGTGGCAGGAACCTGTAGTCCCAGCTACTCGGGAGGCTGAGGCAGGAGAATCAGTTGAACCCAAGAGGTGGAGGTTGCAGTGAGCTGAGATCATGCTACTGACTCCAGCCTGGGCGACAAAGCAAGACTCAAAAAATAAATAAATAAAACAAAGTAAAATAAAGGAAGTGCTTTACATGTCCTGGTTTGTTTAAGCCCCAAAACAACCAGATGAGAACATGTATTTATCATCCCTGAATTACTGATGAAGTAACCGTAGCACAAAGATGTTAAGGAGCGTGTTCTGAGTCTCACTGCTGGGAAGAGGAACGGGATGGCTGGGTGGATGGGTGTGTACTCAGGGATCAATGGGTGGGCCTCTGAAAATAGGCCTGTCCCCAAACCCCAGCCTGTTTCTTCCAGTTAACACTTCTCTTCCTCTTCCTGCCCCCAGCACCACACCCCACTCTGGCCGGAGCACGCCAAGCAGCTCCCCATCGCTCCGGAAGCGGCTGCAGCTCCTGCCTCCAAGCCGGCCCCCACCTGAGCCAGAACCAGGCACCATGGTGGAGAAGGGGTCGGATAGCTCCTCAGAGAAGGGTGGGGTGCCTGGGACCCCCAGCACCCAGAGCCTAGGCAGCCGGAACTTCATCCGCAACAGCAAGGTTGGTGCAAACCCAGGTGGGGAGAGGGCTGGGGGTGCTGGCGGTGATCTAGGGGCTCATCCTGACTCCTCTCCTTTCCTTTGCAGAAGATGCAGAGCTGGTACAGTGTAAGTGTCTGGGCAAGGGGCTTGCTGGAGGGTTGGGAGGACAGGGTGCTGGGCCAGGAGCTCCAGGCTGCAGCAGTCAAGGAGCACGTGCTGAGATGGAGTGGGTGCAGACCTAGGGTCACATTCTGTGCTGTTATTTATGTGCTGTGTGACCTTGGGTGAATTACTTAACCTCTCTGGGCCTCTCTCTGTCCTTGAGAAGCAGCTCCACCTTACAAGGCTGGAGGGAACATTGAATGAGTCAGTGATGCTGGTGGGTGCTTGGTGCAGGGCCTGGCTTACATAAGAAATCTGTAAATGGCAGCTGTCACTGCGGTTACTGGTGTGTTGTGTGCATTGGAATCTGTCAGGGACTTAAGAGGCTGAGGGGGTTCCAGGAGCTTTGTGAGGCAGAATTGGGAGTGTGAACCCCCATCCAGATTCTCACCTCCCAAACTTCCTCAGATGCTGAGCCCCACTTACAAGCAGCGTAATGAGGACTTCCGGAAACTGTTCAGCAAACTCCCCGAGGCAGAACGCCTTATTGTGGGTGAGTCCCGGACCCCAGTCCCAGCTCCTAGCCTGGCCCTGTGACTCCCCGCCAGCCCACGGGCGCCAGCACAGCCTCGTGACTCGGGTGTCCTCCTGTCTCTCCCCGACCACTCTCAGATTACTCCTGCGCCCTGCAGCGCGAGATCCTGCTCCAGGGCCGCCTCTACCTCTCCGAGAACTGGATCTGCTTCTACAGCAACATCTTCCGCTGGGAGACCACCGTGAGCCCACGGCAGGGCGGGGTGCAGGGGCGGGGGCCCTCACATCCAGGCCCCACCCCGCTCCTATTGACCATTCTGCTGTCCTCAGATCTCCATCCAGCTGAAGGAAGTGACATGCCTAAAGAAGGAAAAGACGGCCAAGCTGATCCCCAACGCCATCCAGATCTGTACAGAGAGCGAGAAGGTGACGGAGGACCTGGTGACGGGACCACGCGGTCCCCCCTCTCAGCAGGCCACCTCCCCCAACCATGCAGAGCCCCGTTTGTTCTGCATCCTGAGTTCTCTCCGTGCTGTCCCCTTCTCTCTGTTCTCCCGGCCCAGGCGCCCATCACCCCTGACCTGATCCCTGCACCAGCCTCTCCTCTCTTTCCCTGCAACCTGTCACCTCACACAGCTGCTCAGGAACAGCAGAAATAGTAAAACTCTTCCATGCATGTGGCACCTCAGCCGCCCCTCCCTTCGTAAGTCTCCCGATGCTGTGTCCTGTCCCTGTCATTGTGGCCTTATGTCCGTTGGTTGCAAGATGGCTTTCTTACCAGCAGTCCAACAAGAAGGGGGACAGGTGTAGGGGACACTTCCCAACAGACTTCCCTTTGTGTTTTGTTGGTTAAAAGTGGATCTGGCCAGGTGCAGTGGCTCATGCCTGTATTCCCAGCATTTTGGGGAGGCTGAGGCAGGAAGATTGCTTGAGCCTAGGAGATTGAGGCTAACCTGGGCAACATAGTGAGACCCTGTCTCTAAAAAAATTCCCAAAAATTAACTGGGTGTGGTAGCACACACCTGTAGTCCCAGCTACTCACTCAGGAGGCTGAGACGGGAGGATGGCTTGAGCCCAGGAGGTTGAAGCTACAGTGAGCCATGATCACACCACTGCACTCCAGCCTAGGTGACAAAGCCAGATCCCGTCTCAAAAAAAAAAAAAAAAAAGATCAACTGACTATTCTTAGTGGCAAAGGAGGCTGGGAAAGTTCCCTGGGCTTCCCCCATGATATCCCAGCCTCTCTGGGCTGACCCTGTCTAGAGATGCCTCTGTCCCCTCCCTGGACTGGGAGCTCCAAGGACAGGACCAGCGGCCGTCTCCCCATCCCAGTGATTCTGGCATTGTCCAGCGCAGGGCCGGGTGCAGGACAGACCTTCTGTGGAACTAATGCAGAGGTGAATTAGTGGATTCATGAGGACAAAGATGTGGCGTCAGCGCAGATGAGGGTGCCGCTTCTCCGCCTCTGTCCTGGTCTCTCCCCAACCTGTTCACACCTCTGTCTCTCTCCCTGACAGCATTTCTTCACTTCCTTTGGGGCCCGTGACCGCTGCTTCCTCCTCATCTTCCGCCTCTGGCAGAATGCGCTGCTTGAAAAGGTGGGCCTGGGTGAGGCCTGGGTGGGGATGGGGAGTTCCCAGGGGGATCGTGGAGCCAGGGACCCCAGAACTTGCCGAGCTGTAGGCAGCCCAGCTCTTCTCCATGGTCACCAGGCCCGATGCCCCTGCAGCACCTCCCTGGACCCCACCTGACCCTGAAGCTGAGTCTCTGGCAAAGGGACATGAATTGGTGTAAACTGTCGTAATTCTTCCCTGGGGCTGGGAATGATTTTCACCCTGAAGGAAGTCCAGGTTCCGCTGGCAGTGGGGGAGCGTGGAGCGTGGATAGAGGTTGGGTGGTCATCATAGGATACCGGCTATGGCTGGCCCACAGCACCTCAGAGAGCCCCAGCCCCGTCCTCTGGCTGAGCGGCACTCATGTGCTGCCTTCTCAGAGGCTCCGATCTCCCTGGGGCAGGCAGGAGTGCTGAGGGTCCCATTCAGCATCCTGAGAGAGGGACAGAGCACAGTCAGACCCTAAGGAGGACAGGGCAGAGCCCCGGAGTTCCAGCCCCTTCCCCTGGGGCAAGTGATTGAACCCCATCTGTCAAATGGGAGCCATCCCCACTTCACAGCACCCAGAATTGTGCCCAGAATAAGTACGCAGTCATGTCAGCTCTTATGAGCAGAGTAGCCCAGAGTAGGGTCACATCTCAGCACTGCCACTTCCTGGCAGGACCTCGGCATGTCACCTTGCACTTCTCAGCGCCATTGTCTTAAAAGGATGATGAGGTTAGCACCTACTTTCCAGATGGTTATGAAGACACAGTGAGTTAGCACATCTGTAAAGCGGTTAGAAGAATGCGCCTAGTTGACAAGGTGGCAAATGTCTGCTGCTATGATCACTTACTGTTATCTGCCATCACTGTCATTCAGCCACTCTGGCCGTGGGTGGCTGAAAGCCCAAGGCTCCCGAGGACACCTGGGAAAAGATTCAGGCGGGCAGGATGGCATAGGGGTGGGAGCCTCAGCCCTGGAGTCTGGCAGGGCTTGACCAAGTAACTTGGTGACCTTGAGCACATGACTTTCCCTACATGACTTCCCCTTCCTGGGCCTCCATGTTCTCTGTAAAAATGGGAACATTCATGGCTGGGCGTGCTGGCTCACACCTGTAATCCCAGCAATTTGGGAGGCCGAGATGGGCAGATCATGGTGCCCACGAGGTCAGGAGTTCGAGTCCAGCCTGGCCAACGTGATGAAACCCCATCTCTACTAAAAATGCAAAAATTAGCTGGGTGTGGTGGTGGGCACCTGTAATCCCAGCTCCTTGGGAAGCTGAGGTAGGAGAATCGCTTAAACCCAGGAGGCAGAGATTGCAGTGAGCTGAGATCATACCACTGCACTCCAGCCTGAGCAACAGAGCCAGACTCCATCTCAAAAAATAAAAAATAAAAAAAAGTTATAAAAACAATGGGAACATTTTCTGGCCAGAGTATTGTGGGGACTTGGGAGGTGGGAGGTTTGAGTTCTGGGCGCAGGGCCTGGAGGGGCTGTAGCAGGGGTTTCCCGTGTGCTGGGGCCAGGTCTGGTGCGGGAGATTGTGGCTGCCTCCTTGTGGAAGCCAGGGGAACTGCGGTGGGCCGGGCTCTGCCTGGGGTGAGATGGAAGCCAACCCCAGATCCTGCCTCTCCAGACGCTGAGTCCCCGCGAGCTCTGGCACCTGGTGCATCAGTGCTATGGCTCAGAGCTGGGCCTCACCAGTGAGGATGAGGACTATGTCTGCCCCTTACAGCTGAACGGTTTGGGGTGAGTTGGAGGTCAAGGGAGGTTGAAGGGTTCGGGGGAGAACAGGACGGCCGGCGTGCAGAGTTACTGGAGTGTTGGGGGACCTGAGGTGGTTGTACGAAGTCTGGGGGATTCAGGAGGGTGTGTGGGGTCTCAAGGACACAACAGTCCTGCTTCCTCCCCTTCCCCACAGGGCCCCCAAGGAAGTGGGAGATGTGATCGCCCTGAGCGACATCACCTCCTCGGGGGCAGCTGACCGAAGCCAGGAGCCAAGCCCAGTGGGTTTGCGCCGTGGCCGCGTCACGCCCAACCTTTCCCGAGCCAGCAGCGACGCAGACCATGGGGTGAGTGGTGGGGTGGAAGAGGGGTGGGATACTGATAGGAAGAGACAGGAGGGCTGGGGGGGGTGCAGTGGGAGAAGGACAGCCTGACAGATTTGGAGGGGAATGGACAGAGGGACAGGGGAGGCCTGGATGGAGTGATGGGATGGGGAGGGGAAGACGCACATGGAACAGACAGGAAAAGAGACAGGGAAGAGGGGACAGACAGAAAGGATGAGAGACAGAAGGGGTGGGAGACGGGTGGATAGATGAAGCAGCAGACAGACAAATGGACAGGACAGGTAAGAAAGCTTATGGCCCTTGCATCTGAAACAAGCCTGGCAGGGGCTGAGAGGGGCCCTCATCTGGATGGCCCCAGGCCACTCGCAGCTCAACCGCGAGCCCTCGGTGCACACACCACCGAGGGTCTGCACAGGCTCTGGAATCCTTGTGGCCAGTGTGGACTTGGGAGCCCTGGGGCTGGGATGGAGGTGGCCAAGGCTGCATCAGGCCTTTCTCTGCAGGCAGAGGAGGACAAGGAGGAGCAGGTAGACAGCCAGCCAGACGTCTCCTCCAGCCAGACAGTGACCCCGGTGGCTGAACCCCCGAACACAGAGCCCACCCAGCCTGACGGGCCCACCACCCTGGGCCCCTTGGATCTGCTACCCAGCGAGGAGCTGTTGACAGACACGAGTAACTCCTCTTCGTCCACTGGGGAGGAAGGTGAGGCAGGTGGGCCCGATTCATTTGCCTCCGGTACTTGCAAGCCTCTCTTAGTCTTAAGCAAGAGGGGATGGATTAGCTGGCGGCACTTGAGAATCCAGGGGAGGCGGGATGGCGTTCAGGCACTGTTGCTAGAAATCTCTGTCTTTACCCTGCTTTGAAGGCAGCATGGCAGGGTGAACACAAGCACAGACTGAAGGCAGCTTGCCAGGATTCAGATCCTGGTCACACCACTTCCTGACCATGTCACGGGGGCAAATTGTGTAACTTCTCTGAGCTTTGCTTTCCTCCTCTGAAAACGGGGTTAACAATGATAATACCCACTTCACAGGGTTGTTGTTAAGAGACTATAAATGAGGCCGGGTGCGATGGCTCACACCTGTAATCCCAGCACTTTGGGAGGCCAAGATGGGAAGGATTGCTTGAGGCCAGGAGTTGGAGAACAGCCTGGGCAGCAAAGCAAGACCCCATTCTGTACAAAAAAGAAAAAAAAGAAAAAGCTAGTTGTGGTGCACACCTATAGTCTCAGCTACTTGGCAGACCAAGGCAAGAGGATCCCTTGAGGCCAAGAGTTTGAGACAAGCCTGGGCAACATAGTGAGACCCCTGTCTTTACAAAAAAATTAAAAAATTAGCCAGGCATGGTGTCATGCACCCTGTGTAGTCTCAGCTACTGGGGAGGCTGAGGCAGGAGGATTGCTTGAGCCCAGGAGTGAGCTACGATTGCACCACTGTACTCCAGCCTGGGCAGCAGAGCGAGACCCTGTCTCTAAAATGAACAAAGGGAGAGAATTAAGTGATTCCATACATCTAAAGCACTTGGGCCAGTTAGTAAGGGTTGACTATTAGTATTTCTATTATCATTATTATATTCATTTTCTCTCTCCACTAAGTTTCAGGTAGCCTCTACTCTTGTGTCTTATGGGGCAGAGATGGCCTCAGCCCTGCCCCAGCCCAGCCCAGTGAGAGAGAGCAGCCTATTTTTCCCAGTGTCTACAGCCGACACCCTAGGGTTGGCTCTGATTGGGCCACCTTGAGAGCATGCCTGCCCCTGAACCAATCACTGTGGTTGATCAGCTAGACCTGGGCCACCCACTCACCCGAGCCAATTGCTGTGCTCCTAGGCTGATGCTCCCAGGAGTGCGTGCTATCCCGTAATGAATCCTTGTGAGTTAAGTCTCAGGGCCTAGGTGTGTTCTCCACCCAGAACCAAGCACAGTGGCTCTGACTGTCTGGACCTGGAGCACATGCCAACCCTCAGGCCATCCCTGAGTCACAGGAGGGCTCTGGATCAGTGTCCTGCTCTGCTCCAGTATTGCTTCAGGCACTTTTCTGCTCCAGGAGGTTGGGTCTGCCCCTACACCCTACAAGGCCTGGGAGTGGGGAGGCATGGCCCAAGGAGGGAGGGAAGAGTGGAGGCAGTTGTCATCCCCAGCTCTCCTCTGTCTCTAGCGGACCTGGCTGCCCTGCTTCCTGACCTCTCCGGCCGCCTCCTCATCAACTCTGTCTTCCATGTGGGCGCTGAGCGGCTCCAGCAGATGCTCTTCTCGGACTCGCCCTTCCTCCAGGGCTTCCTACAGCAGTGCAAGTTCACAGGTCAGTGGGTGCATGAAGGAGAGGCCGAGGTTACCCAGATGCAGGGGAGGGGTGAGAAAGGGTAGCCCAGGACAGGGGAAGGCACTGCTAGCCAGTGCGGCTGGGTGGGGTGCTGAAAAGCAACGTTTCTGAGACCAGAAGCAGTTCTGCCTGTTACTAGCTGGGTAGGCTTGGGAGGGGTTCTGAGACTCTGTGCCTCAGTTTCTCCTTCTGTGTAATGGGGGTATGATAATAGTACCTGGCTTATTGGTTATCATGAGATCTAAGTGAGTAGACAGCCAGCCAGACGCCTCCTCCAGCCAGACAGTGACCCCGGTGGCTGAACCCCCGAGCACAGAGCCCACCCAGCCTGACGGGCCCACCACCCTGGGCCCCTTGGATCTGCTACCAATACTAGAAAAGTGTTGGAGCAATACCATATAGTAAGCGTTTAATAAATACAAGTTAAGAGGCTGAGGCAGGGCTGGGCGCGGTGGCTCACACCTGTAATCCCAGCACTTTGGGAGGACGAGGCAGGTGCATCACCTGAGGTCAGGAGTTCGAGACCAGCCTGGCCAACATGGCGAAACCCCGTCTCTACTAAAAATACAAAAAAATTAGCCGGGCATGGTGGCGGGCACCTGTAATCCCAGCTACTCAGGAGGCTGAGGCAGGAGAGTCGCTTGAACCTGGTAGGCAGAGGTTGCAGTGAGCCGAGATTGTGCTGTTGTACTCCAGCCTAGGTGACAGAGCGACTCTGTCTCAAAAAGAAAAAAAAAAGGGCCGGGCACGGTGGCTCAAGCCTGTAATCCCAGCACTTTGGGAGGCCGAGACGGGCGGATCACGAGGTCAGGAGATCGAGACCATCCTGACTAACACGGTGAAACCCCGTCTCTACTAAAAAATACAAAAAACTAGCCGGGCGAGGTGGCAGGCGCCTGTAGTCCCAGCTACTCGGGAGGCTGAGCCAGGAGAATGGCCTGAACCCGGGAGGCAGAACTTGCAGTGAGCTGAGATCCAGCCACTGCACTCCAGCCTGGGTGACAGAGCGAGACTCTGTCTCCAAAGAAAAAAAAAAAAGCAGGAGTGGGGCCAAGGCGGGAAGGTCATGTCAGCCCACCAGTTGGAGACCAGCCTGGCGACATAATGGGACTCAGTCTTTACAAAAATAAAAAAAAGAATTAGCTGAGCATGGTGCTGCACACCTGTAATCCCAGCTACTTTGGAGGCTCAGGCAGGACAATTGCTTGAACCCAGGAGGTGGAAGTTGCAGTGAGCTGAGATCATGCCACTGCACTCCAGAGAGAGACTCCATAAAAACAAACAAAAGCTCCTGAGGCCTCCCCGAAGCCGAGCAGATGCCGGCATCACGCTTCCTGTACAGCCTGTGGAACTGTGAACCCATTAACCTCTTTTCTTTCTTTTTTTTTTTTGAGACGGAGTCTTGCTCTGCCGCCCAGGCTGGAGTGCAGTGGCCGGATCTCAGCTCACTGCAAGCTCTGCCTCCTGGGTTTACGCCATTCTCCTGCCTCAGCCTCCCGAGTAACTGGGACTACAGGCACCCGCTACCTCGCCCGGCTAGTTTTTTGTATTTTTTAGTAGAGACGGGGTTTCACCGTGTTAGTCAGGATGGTCTCGATCTCCTGACCTCGTGATCCGCCCGTCTCGGCCTCCCAAAGTGCCGGGATTACAGGCTTGAGCCACTGCGCCCAGCCAACCTCTTTTCTTTATAAGTTTCCGAGCCTCAGGTATATATAGTAATGTAAAAAGGGCCTAATACGGAGCTCCTCAGCCTGACACGCCAGCCCCTTTAGGACATAAGCATAGTTTTGGGGGCCTTGTAGCCCCACAACACGAGGCACAGTCGTCCTGACTCTGCAGGAGATACTACATGTCTCATCAATATAGAAAAAGAAACAAAGAGAAACTCCCATCTTACATGCTCCTCCCCTGCTTGAATCTCTTTCGTAGCCTCCCAGGTTCTTTGACTGGTCCTATGTCAACCCTTCCAGTCTCACCCAGTGCTGTGGCTGCCCCTCTCCATACCTGGCTGCTCCATCCCAGCCTCAGGGGACTTCTCCCAATGTCGGCCTCCAGCCTCAGGGCCTTTACTGATACCATGCTGTTCTCCCAGGCTCCTCCACCCCCACCCCCTTCCTTCCTCAGTTCCTTCTTCAGGACTTGGTTTTTTTTTTTTTTGAGGAGGAGTCTCGCTCTGTCGCCCAGGCTGGAGTGCAGTGGCCGGATCTCAGCTCACTGCAAGCTCCGCCTCCTGGGTTTACGCCATTCTCCTGCCTCAGCCTCCCGAGTAGCTGGGACTACAGGCGCCCGTCACCTCGCCCGGCTAGTTTTGTATTTTAGTAGAGACGGGGTTTCACCGTGTTAGCCAGGATGGTCTCGATCTCCTGACCTCGTGATCCGCCCGTCTCGGCCTCCCAAAGTGCTGGGATTACAGGCTTGAGCCACCGCGCCCGTCCAGGACTTGGTTTTGATTTCATATCCTCCTGGCACCCTTCCCTGACCTTCCTCAGATCCCATATACCCCCAGATACTCAGCCTCTGCCCTTAACTCACACCACGCCAGTAGTGTGTGGTCTTTATTTATAGATGTTTCCTGTTGTTCTCAAAAGATTCTAGGTGCTAAGGACAGGAGTTCATCTATCCTGATCTCCCACTGGCCTCCAAGCCCTGCATAGGCCTGACAGAGTGGACATTAAGTGTGTGATCGTTAACATGTATTTATGTATTTATTTTTGAGTCGGGGGTCTTGCTGTCACCCCAGCTGGAATGCAGTGGTACAATCTTGGGTCACTGTAGCCTCTGCCTCCTGAGTAGCAGGGGTTCAAGTGATTCTCCTGCCTCAGCCTCCTGAGTAGCTGGGATTACAGGCGCCCACCACCACGCCCGGCTAATTTTTGTATTTTTAGTAGAGATGGAGTTTCACCATGTTGGCCAGGCTGGTTTCGAACTCTTGAACTCAAGTGATCCTCCTGCCTCAGCCTCCCAAATTTCCCAAAGTGCTGGGATTACAGACATGAGCCACCATGCCCATCTGTCTCAGAGAGCTTTTGATCATGGTGGAAGGCAAAGGGGGAGCAAGTGAGAGAGAGTGGAGGGGAGGTGCCACACACTTAAATGACCAGATCTCAGAAGAACTCACTATCATGAAGACAGCAGCAAACCATGAGGGATCCACCCTCATGATCCAAACACCTCTCACTAGGCCCCACCTCCAGCATTGGGGATTACAATTCAGCATGAGATTTGGGTGGTGACAAATATCCAAACTGTACCACACTCAGACTCTATTCTAGGGATACTGGGAAGCCATGGAGTGTTCTAGGCAGAGAAGGGATAGAGTCAGGCTTGGCTTTAACAAGATGCCCCTGGACCAGATGAGGAGACTGAGGCCAGACACTCAAGGGAAGGCTGGGAGGGGCACTGGGCAGGCAAACATGGGCTGAACCAGGAATGACCCTCAGGAGGTTGGGTGAACACACAGTGTAGGTAACAAACTAGGGGTCTGACTAGGGGGTGTCCAGGGCAAGGCCTGGTGCTCCAGTGGGAGCCTGGAGGACCCTGGACCACCCCGAGTAGGGGCCTGAGAGATGCAGCAGGTTTGGGGAGATGCTGAGGCCGTGTGGAGCTCAGTGGGTTCGAGGGGTCCAAGGACCTTCCAGGAGAAGGTGTTCAAAAGATTGCAGGTCCAATGCTCAGGGCAGAAGCCAGGACGGGTGCAGAGGGGGAAACTGAGGCTGCAGCAGTGGATGAGATGGCCCTACCCAACAGCTAAGGTTTTAGGCTCCTGGAAGGAAGGTGGGGACACAGAGGAGGGGTGTGGATTGGGACAAGTCCCCAGAGAGAGACTTCCCAGAAGGCTGAGTCTCCTGTGGCCTGTGGGCAAAGGACTGGGGTGTGGCCTCCTCATGCTGCTCCTCCCTCCCCTAGACGTGACCCTGAGCCCCTGGAGCGGGGACAGCAAGTGCCACCAGCGCCGGGTGCTGACGTACACCATCCCCATCAGCAACCCACTGGGCCCCAAGAGCGCCTCTGTGGTGGAGACACAGGTGGGCCAGGCGGGGTTGCCCGGCAGGTGGGGCAGCTGGGTGGGTGGGGTGGCCCTGACTGCCCCAGCTCTGTCCCTGCAGACGCTGTTCCGGCGCGGCCCCCAGGCCGGCGGGTGTGTGGTGGACTCCGAGGTGCTGACGCAGGGCATCCCCTACCAGGACTACTTCTACACTGCCCACCGCTATTGCATCCTGGGTCTGGCTCGGAACAAGGCACGGCTCCGGTGAGTGGTGACTGGGCCCCTCCACCCGATGCCCTGGTGGCCCCAGGGCCTCCTGTCCACTTCTCAAGTCAACAGCAGAGTGTTGGTTCCCACCCTGGTGGAGGAACAGAAGCGTGGGGTTCCTGAGGACCCTGTGCTCCGAATAGTGGAAGGTAGAGAAAGAGTGGCCCAGGGATGGCTCCTCCCATCTGCAGAGGGTGTTTGAACCTCAAGACTCTGAGGATACAGCAAAGCCCGGCAGTATTACTTCTCTCAGGGAGCTCATGTTCTAGTAGGGAATTGGACACTAGAGAAATAATTAGGAAAATCTGCAGAGCATTCGCTGGCAGTTAGGCCTATGGAGAGAAACGAGGAAAACACGGCAGGCTAAAGAAGCAGGGCGTGGAGGCTTTTACACCTGATACGCTGGTCAGGGAAGGGCCCACTGGGAAAGACATTTGTCACCAAGAACCTGAAGAAGCTGAGAGCAACTCATTTGGGACAGCAGGTGCAAAGGCCCTGAGGCAGGGGCGGGGGCAATGACTGGAGTGGAGTAAGACTGGGTGAGTAGGAGCTGAGATTAAAGCGGTGAACCGGGGCCTGGCGCAGTGGCTCACACCTGTAATCCCAGGACTTTGGGAGGCTGAGGCAGGTGGATCACTTGAGGTCAGGAGTTTGAGACCAGCCTGGCCAACATGGTGAAACCCCGTCTCTACTAAAAATACAAAATTAGTCAGGGGTGGTGGCGCATGTCTGTAATCTCTACTACTTGGGAGGCTGAGGCACAAGAATCATTTGAACCTAGGAGGCGCAGGTTACAGTGAGCCGAGATCAGGCCACTGCACTTCAGCCTGAGTGACAGAGTGAAACTCTGTCTCAAACAAACAAACAAACGAAAAACAAATGAAAGGATTAGCCACACATGGTGGAGATTTCAGTGAGCCGTGATCACGCCGTTGCACTCCAGCCTGGGCGACAGAGCAAGACCCTGTCTCAAAAAAAAAAAAAAAAGGTGAACCAGATGT
>NW_016813238.1:1060634-1071037 GCF_001698545.2 Rhinopithecus bieti
ATAAACTAATGATGCTTGAATTCATGCATTAAAATAGTACTATCTTTCAAAGTAGCTACACACCTAGTCTAAATAATATGCATTGTTGAATGCATTCTTTGAGCTCAATTTTTTTGAAAATAGGATATTTGCTACAAAACCCATCTCTTTATTTTTTTTTTTTTTTTTTTTGAGACGGAGTCTCGCTCTGTCACCCAGGCTGGAGTGCAGTGGCCGGATCTTAGCTCACTGCAAGCTCCGCCTCCCGGGTTTACGCCATTCTCCTGCCTCAGCCTCCGGAGTAGCTGGGACTACAGGCGCCCGCCACCTCGCCTGGCTAGTTTTTTGTATTTTTTAGTAGAGACGGGGTTTCACCGTGTTGGCCAGGATGGTCTCGATCTCCTGACCTCGTGATCCACCCGTCTCGGCCTCCCAAAGTGCTGGGATTACAGGCTTGAGCCACCGCGCCTGGCCAAGACTTTACTTTTACCTGGAGGGAAGGGCAACCAGACCAGGGCTCTGAGCCAGGAGGGGCTGACCTGACTCAGGTGGTCCCAGGCTCCTTCTGGCTGCCTCTGTTCTGGTGGGAATAGACTGCAAGGACAGGGTCAGGAGCAGGGAGGAGGCTGCTGGGGTCATCCAGGCTGGAGGGGACGGAGGCTGAATCAGGGTGGGGAAATGGAGGGGGAAGAGTTAGATTCCGAAGAGATTTTGTAGGTTTAGCTGACAGGATTTGCAGAGAGATTGGATGTGGGGGTGAGGGAAAGAGAGCTCAAGGAGTACCCCGAGGCGTGGGGCCCGAGCCACTATAATCACAGAGCTGCCCTTGACCCAGATGGGGATGGCAGGAAGGAATGGGTTTGGGGAAAGACCAGGAGGTCAGTTTGGGACTCAGCCGTCTGTGTTGAGCTGAGCCCATGTGGAGTTGGGGTGCAGCAGCTGGATGGAAGAGGTTCAGGGGCAAGGTCTGGCTAAGACTTCGGTCAGTGGGTGGACAGGGCTCAGGCCACCTGGAGCCTTGCCCATGTACTGGGCATGGGTGGAGAAGGACTGAGGGCCGAGTTGGCTGGCATTCGGGCTGAGCGGGGTGGTGTATGGGGTATCCAGGGAAGCCATGGAGGGTAGGGAACCCATCTGTTTTGTCTGTGAGTGACAAGGGGCCCTCTCTGAATTAGGGGAAGGAAAGAACTCAACTTGGGCGATGGGACAGGCAGGGCTGGAGTCAGACCCTGACCTCCTTCCCCTGATCTCCCAACCCCAGAGTGTCCTCTGAGATCCGCTACCGAAAGCAGCCCTGGAGCCTGGTGAAGTCGCTCATTGAGAAGAACTCGTGGAGCGGCATTGAAGACTATTTCCACCATCTGGGTAGGGACAGAAGGCCGGCCGGGGCACAGGTTGGGGGATGGCCTGGCCAGGTGTGGGCATCCAGAGCCCCCTCTTTTACGCAGAGCGAGAGCTCACCAAGGCCGAGAAGCTGTCCCTGGAGGAAGGCGGGAAGGATGCCCGGGGCTTGCTATCCGGCCTGCGGCGGCGGAAGCGGCCCCTGAGCTGGCGGGCTCACGGGGATGGGCCCCAGCACCCAGATCCTGACCCCTGTGCCCGGGCTGGCATGCACACCTCGGGTGCGTTCCGTTGGGGCCGGGCCGGGTCGGGGTGGGCGGAGGATCGGGGGCCTGGGCCGGGCCATCTGACTCCAAGCTGCTCTCCTGCAGGCTCCCTCAGCTCCCGCTTCTCCGAACCGTCTGTGGACCAGGGCCCCGGGGCAGGCATCCCCAATGCCCTGGTTCTCATCAGCATCGTGTGAGTAAGAGACAGGAGCAGTGGCCACACAGGCCTGAACCTGCCTCCTGGCTGTGTGACCTTGGGCAAGTGCATGGCCTCTCTGGGCTCTCTGCTTAAGTGGGAGTGTGGGTTTGCTCACAGCAAGGATTAGATGAGGCAATGTTTGGGATGTGTCGGTTTGTCATGGAGAAGTCTTCCCTGCTAGAAGAGCAGAGCCAGGGAGAGCTATGGGAGATCAGAGGGGCCTGACCTCACGCAGGGATCAAGGGGGGCTCTCTGGAGGAACAGGCACACAAAGATTCTGGAATTAGGTGCACAGGAGAGGTGTGCCTAACCAGTGAGGTCATTTATGCATGTTGCATTCTCTGTGCCCTCCCCTATGCTGAGGACACAGCAGTGATCTTGAGGAAAAGATAGACCTGACAGCAGACCACAGTGATCTGGGCCGGGATGGAGGATGCATGGGCCAAGGGATCAGGGCCAGGAGTGGGAAAGCCCTGGCAGGCCAGCGGCAGCTTTCTCCCAGGCCACAGCGGGCAGTCAGGATGGGCGTCCTAAGAGGGTGGAGACCGTCTAGGCTGAGAAGGGCTTGGGCAGGGAGAATCCACACGCCTGCCCAGAAGCCTGCAGGAGTTGGTGGGCAGGACGCTGGGAGGAAACAGAAGCCGGATCCCAGGGTTGAGCAGATCCTGGGAGGTGAGGGTCAGGCCGGCTACGTGCTCAGCCTCTGAACCTCAACTCTCAGCTCTTATCCAGTGAGGGGGTATGGTGCGCTCGGCCCAGAGCTGCCCAGGGCGAGGAGGGCTGGGGGTGTTGGGGGCAGGCTGGGCGGCGCTTATCTCTCTGTTTCCCCTCACTGCTGCTGCTGCAGGATCTGTGTGAGGTAGGGTCCTGAGTCCCCCTGCCCTCCCCTCCCTGCACCCCACCCCTGTTGCAGCCTCTTCTCCCCACCCCATGCCCCCTGGCTCCCCCAGGGAGGCAACCTGGCATGGCAGTCAAGGGTATGGGCATCAGACAGGCCTGGATTTGAACCCTGACTTTCCTGCTATGGACTGTGCAACCCTAGGCATGTCTCACCCTTTCTGAGCCTCATTCTCCTCCTCTGCAATGGGGGATAGAGGTGTCCCTACAAGGTGTAGCTATATATATGGGAGGGTTCAGAGCATCTAGACCCCAGGAATCCTGACCTCTGACCCTTGTCCCCAGCCTTATCATCCTCATCGCCCTCAACGTCCTGCTTTTCTACCGCCTCTGGTCCCTGGAAAGGACAGCCCACACCTTTGAGTCCTGGCACAGCCTGGCCCTGGCCAAGGGGTGAGTGGGTAGCCTGGGAAAATGGGGGGGCTTGGGCACATTAGGGGAGGCCAAGGCCCTGCTCAGGCCCGGCATCCCCACAGCAAGTTCCCTCAGACGGCCACAGAGTGGGCCGAGATCCTGGCGCTACAGAAGCAGTTCCACAGCGTGGAGGTGCACAAGTGGAGGCAGATCCTGCGGGCCTCCGTGGAGCTCCTGGATGAGGTAGGAGGCGCCGCTTGGGCAGGGCCCGGGGCTACAGGGTTGTAGGGTCCTGTGTTGAAACCCCATCATGCGGCAGGCACCTCCCTTCTCCGGGTCTCAGTGTCCTCCTCTGTAAAATGAGGAAGCCACTCAGAGTCCCCACCCCACAGCATTACAGGGGAAAGCACGGAAGCGTGGATGGAAGAAAGAATTGACTGGCTCACGTCCTGGAGAAAAGTCCAGAGTCATCTCACGTTAGGCACGGCTGGGTTTGGTCACTCAATGGCAGTAAGAGTCAGTCTCTCGTGCTCACTCTGCCCTGTGCCCATCTCCAGGGTTGGCTTCATTGGAGGCCACACTTTTCCCCGCACCGGGGACCACGGCGCTTACTCTCATTGCCTGCTGAGGTCTCAGGCCCACCCCTGACCCATCACAGCAGCCAGGGCAGGCCAGGTGTAGTCCCTCTACCCCCTACCCCACTCTGGGGTAGCTAAGGGGTCACATGGTCTGAAGGGGAGAGACTCTTCAAAGGATCTGAGGTCTCATCTCCAAAACGGAGTGGATCCAGACACCCAGACACCCAGTGTAGTTCAGGGACAATGTCTACTCAGACAACCAGGTTCCCATTCCGGTGTGTGACGTCTTGCAAGCGATTTTGCCATGGTGGCCGTGGCCGCCTCTGTGCACAGGATAATGACTGATGCTACTTCAAAGACTGTTGTGAGGATGAGACAAGTTGACATTGGGAGTGGTGCCAGGCCCACAGGAAACACTGGATGTGGGCTGGGTGTCCTGAGTGTGAGCCTAGTGCCAGGGACAAAGCAGATGCCTAATAAATGTGATGTCATCACACAGCAATGCCCTCAGGCCCCAGGAGACTCAGGCCAGCAGTTGCGGTGGGTCAGAGCAAGTGTTGGGCACTGGGGAAGGTGTGGAAGTGGGAAGGCGGTTGGGAAACAGAGTCTGGCATTGCCTGCATTTCCAAGGCCAGCAGAGCTGAAGTTGTGGGTGACAGTGAAAACCTTGTTTCATCAGACCCTTCCATATCAGAAGGCTCATCTTTAGGAGTCTCATTCCCCCCCGAAATCAAGCTTGGGAGAGGCTCACACTGGAAGGGTGGGGCAGGACGGGGTTGGGAGAGGATGAAGGCTGAGGCCCCATCACTCAGAGAGGGTGAGCAGGGCCCCCCATCCTGCGTTATTTTATTTTATTTTTTTGAGACAGGGTCTCATTCTGTTGCCCAGGCTGGAGTGCAGTGGCACGATCATGGCTTATTGCTGCCTCGAATTCCTGGCTCAAGTGATCCTCCTGCTTCAGCCTCCTGAGTAGCTGGGACTATAGGCACGCACCACCACGCCTGGCCAATTTAAAAATTTTTTGTAGAGACCAGAGTCTCACCATGTTGCCCAGGCTGGTCTCAAACTCCTGGCCTCGGGCAATCCTCCTGCCTCGGCCTCCCAAAGTCTTGGGATTGCAGGTGTGATCCACCACACCTGGCCCTGAGTTAAATTTTTATCATTTTCCTCCCTCTCAAACTGCCAAGGGTGCCGAGCTGATGTCACAGATTGGTACTCAGAGTAGATGCAGACTGAGCACTTACCTGTGGCTGGGCTATTCCAATTTTTTTTTTTTTTTAAGACTGGGTCTCTCTATGTTGCCCAGGCTGGAGTGCAGTGGCATGATCTCGGCTCACTGCAAGCTCCGCCTCCCAGGTTCATGCCATTCTCCTGCCTCAGCCTCCCAAGTAGCTGGGACTACAGGCGCCCACCACCACACCCAGCTAATTTTTTGTATTTTTTAGTAGAGATGGGGTTTTACCGTGTTAGCCAGGATGGTCTCGATCTCCTGACCTCATGATCTGCCTGCCTCGGCCTCCCAAAGTGCTGGGATTACAGATGTGAGCCACCGTGCCCGGCCTGTTCTAAGTTTTAAGCATGACTGCCTTATCCCCACAGCCAGCCTTTGAGGAAGATGCTCTTGTTATCCCAGTTTTTTGAGACAGAGTCTCAATCTGTCACCCAGGCTGGCGTGCAGTGGCATGATCTTGCCTCACTGTAACCTCTGCCTCCCAGGTTAAAGCGATTCTCGTGCCTCAGCCTCCCAAGTAGCTGGGATTACAGGCACCCGCCACCACGCCTGGCTAATTTTTGTATTTTTAGTAGAGATAGGGTTTCACCATGTTGGCCAGGCTGGTCTTGAACTCGTGACCTTAAGTGATCCACTGGTCTCGGCCTCCCAAAGTGCTGGAATTATAGGCATGAGCCATTGTGCCCGGCCGTTATCCTGGTTTTATACATAGGTGGGCGGTATGAGGCATCTAGGGGTTCGAGGAGCTCAGGAGCTTGCCCGAGGTCACAGAGGGGGTAATGGTGACAGCTAACATGTGCTGAGCACTTAGTGTACACCGGGTTCTCAGTGCTCTTCAGAACCCTGAAATAATCCTATGGAGCAGATGTGTTACAGACCCGTATTTCAAATGAGGGGATTTTGACTCAGGGTGGTTACAGGACGTGCCTGAGGTTAACTGAGGTAACAAGATCAGAGCCAGGATTTGAACCCAGGCCATCGGGGTGCCAGGCACACACTAAGCCCCTTCCTCTGCTGCCTCTGAGAATTTAAACTGGGTGCAACGTGGCTGTGCTCTTTTCACTGAGGGACCCTGGGGTGGGGCAGTATGGCCTCTAGACCACCCTCAGTTTCTCAGTGGCAGGATGGGGGTGGGCGATATCACCCCCCAACCTCCAGCGTTCACCCCCAGCCCTGCTCACCTCCTCCCCGCAGATGAAGTTCTCGCTGGAGAAGCTGCACCAAGGGATCACAGTGTCAGATCCTCCCTTCGACACCCAGCCCCGGCCCGAAGCCAGCTTTTCCTGAGGTCCCCAGCCACGCAGCTGTTCCCCACATGGACAGATGGACACACAGAGCCTCGGCGGCCACTGCTGGCACGGTGTGAGCGCCAGGCATCTCCCACCCGCCCCTCCCGACGGCCCGACCGGGGGCTGTGCAGACGTGGGGGCCACGGAACCGAGATGCACTTTAGACCAGGGAGCTGGCCCGGCCTCTGGCAGACCCCCCACTAACTTATTTTGCCCGGCTGAGGTTGTGGGGGGCGCCTCCTGGGGTGCACGGTTCCCTCAGCTCTGGGTTTAATGTATTATATTTATTTGGGGCTGATAGTGCCCCAATAAAGGGTCAGAAGTGGCTGTGGCTGTGCCTATGGGGCCCTGGGAGTGGGTGGGAGCCTCCTGTTACACTCAGATCCTGCTGTGGTGGGGAGGGGACCTCTGTCTGTGTTCCGGGGCCATAGCCACTGAAACGATCTGGAATTCCCCCAGCATCTTACACAAGCTTTACATCATCTGAGGTCAACGCAGGAACTCCGGGGACAGACTCTGGGAGCCAGAGTTCAAATCCTGCTTCCTAGCAGTGGTGTAACTGCAGCAGGTGAACCCCCTGGAGCTCCAGTGCCCCTTCCTGTGCAATGGGCAGAATGACAGTACCTGTCTCTCAGGGCTGTTAGAAGGGAGTGGTTCTCAAACTTGAGCTGCATTCGAATCTCCTGGAGGGCTTGATGAAAAACAGACTGTGAGGCCCCTCCCTCCAAATTTCTGGTTCAGTAGGTCTGGGGCAGGGCTGGGATTCTGCCTTTATAATGAGTTCCCAGGGGATGCTCATGGTGCCATCCCAGACCACACTTTTTTTTTGTTTAAGTGAGGGTTTCTCTGTCGCCCAGGCTGGAGTGCAGTGGCACAAACATGGCTCACAGCAACCTCGACTTCCTGTGCTCAAGCCATCCTCTCACCTCAGCCTTCTGAGCAGCTGGGACTACAGGTGTCAGCCACCATGGCCGGCTAATTTTTTCTTTCTTTTTGGAGATGGGATCTCACTATGTTGCCCAGGCTAGTCTCGAACTCCTGGCCTCAAGCGATCCCTCCCGCCTCAGCTTCCCAAAGTGTTGGGATTACAGGCATGAGCCATCATGCCCAGCCCCAGACCACACTTTGAGAACCGCTATTACAGGTTCAAGGAGTTCATAAATGTGGCTACTTATAACAGGGCCTGGCACAGATGGAATGGAGTAAGTATTCAATAAATGTTACACTTATTGCATAAAAATAGAGGGAAAAAAGTAACTCGTGTAGTGAGTACCAAGTACGTACGTGCTGAGCTCTGTGCCAAGATCTGATGTTCATTTTATTCTCACAGTGACTCCATGAGGTGGAGACAAAGATGTACACGCCTGAGGCTACCCAGCAGGGAGGCAGACTCCAGGCCTGACCCCTGGGGTCTCCACATTTAGATGCAAGGTCCTGACCCCCTCAGGACCCCACCACGGCCCATTCAGGCTTACGGTTGGTTGGATCCCTGTTTTACAGATGAGGAAATGAGCTTGGAGGCAAAGTCCCTGGTCCAGATAGAACCCAGGTCCACCTCACTGAAACCTTGTCCTGGTTCCAGAGTGAGTGTGTGGGGTAAAGAGACACCTTTGGCACGTCACACCCCTGGCTATAGGAATCATCCTAACTGATGGCTTGGGGCAGGGGACTGGAGGAGGGATTGGAGAGTGGATCAGGCGTGGCATAGGAGGCAGAGCTAGCTTCTCTTACCCTCTAGCTGTGTGATCATGGCAAGGTACCCATGCTGAGCCTCAGTCTTCTATATCTGTAACATGGGTATAATAATAATATCACCTATAGGAAGAATTAAATGAGCTAATGTTAGTAAAGTGCTTAGAATGCTTAGAACAGCACCAAGCCCACACATAGTAGGTGTTCACTGAACATAGCTTATAGGGCTGTGAGGTGCCTCCTGTCCAGTGCTGAGGCCTGTCCTCACTGTGCCTTCACCTACCATCCCCCACCAGTGGAAGGGCCCGGAACAGCAAGAGGGTTATTCTCTGTGGGGGAATTTCACAGCTCAGGAGGCGCTGGCATAAAAGTCTAGACCACAGAGGTGTCGGGTGTCCCTGGCTCCCTGCCCCTCTGCTATAGTCCTGCCCCACACCCTAGCTCCTCTTGTCGGGCAGGGCTGGGCCAGGGGGATTCTGAGACCTTACCCCACCCAGAATTAGAGGCTAGGACCTAGGTAGTGAGCCTTCAGCCGAGAGTCTCACTCCCACCCTGGTCCTGACAGACCAGAACTCCTACCTCCATTTTCTCCATTTGGCAGAACCTACTGGTAGGACAGGCCACTTACCACTGCTGGGGCAGGATTCCACATCCATCCTAGGCCAGCTACATGACTCTGGGCAAGGGAGCGGCCCTCTCCCATCCTCAGTTTCTTCATCTGTAAAATGGGGATAATAGAACTCACTGAAGATTTGGGGCAGAAGAAGTGGGTTCAGCAAATCCCAAGGGCTTAGTGAACATTGACTTTCATTTATTTGTTTGACAAATATTGATTGAGTACCTGCAGTGTGCCAGGAACAGTTCAAGGTGCAAGAGACATGGTGGTACACAAGACAGCATCCTCACCTGGGGGATTTTTTAAAATTTATTTTTCTTTTTTATTTTTTAGACAGAGTCTCACTCTGTCGCCAGGCTGGAGGGCAGTGGCGTGATCTCGGCTCACTGCGACCTCCACCTCCTGGGTTCAAGCGATTCTCCTGCCTCAGCTTCCCGAGTAGCTGGGATTACAGGCACGCGCCACCACGCCCAGCTAATTTTGTATTTTAGTAGAGATGGAGTTTCACCATGTTGGCCAGGATGGTCTCGATCTCTTGACCTCGTGATCCGCCCACCTCAGCCTCCCAGAATGCTGTCATTACACACCTGAGCTACCGCGCCTGGCCTTTTTTTTTTTTTTTTTTTTTTTTTTTAAGAGGGAGTTTCGCTCTTGTTGTTCAGGGATTACAGGTGCCCACCACCACTCCTGGCTAATTTTTTGGTATTTTTAGTAGAGATGGGGTTTCACCATATTGGTCAGGCTGGTCCTGAACTCCCGCCCTCAGGTGATCTTCCCCGCCCCCCGCCCTTGGCCTCCCAAAGTGCTGGGATGGCCACGGGTGGCTCACACCTGTAATCCCAGCATTTGGGAGGCTGATGCGGACGGATCACCCGAGGGCAGGCGTTCGAGACCAGCCTGACCAACACGGTGAAACCCTGTCTCTACTAAAAAATAAAAAAAGTAGCCAGGCATGATGGTGCGCGCCTGTACTCCCAGCTGCTCCGTAGGTTGCGGCAGGAGAATCTCTTGAACCCGGGAGGCAGAGGTTGCAGTGAGCCGAGATCACCCCACTATACTTCATCCTGGGCGACAGAGCCAGACCCTAAGAAGAAAAAAAAAAAACAAAAAACATAATGTCAGGTAGTGAGGCTGCTGTGAAAAACACTCAACAAGAGTAAAGGAGGTCAAGTTAGGAGCGGGGGAGGCAGTTTGCCCTGAAGGGACACGGAAGACCTAACGAAGGTGACACTGGAGCCATGGAGGCGGAAGGAGAGTGGTGGGGCAGCGGGGAGAGCAGGAGTAGAGGGGAGGGCAGGGGCCAAGGTCCCGAGGCAGGAATGGGTTCCCTGTGTTGGGAACAGCAGGAGGGGCTGAACGGCCAGAGTGGAGTGGGAGGAAAGAGGGGTAGAAGGTGACATCAGGGACATAAAGGGGTGCAGGGGATCATGAAGGGGTCATCGTCCTGAAACAGCACCTCCAGATCCCCGGGGCTGCTTCTCCCCAGGGTGCCCCGCCTGCTTGGGTGAGGTCTGGATTGTAGCTGTAGTCCTAGCCTGATGGCCCCCACCCTCCTCTAATGCCTATTTGGGGTCCCTGCACAGTGACCCCCAGGCCGAGATATCAGGGCTCTGAGGGGAGATCACTTGGAGGTTCGCTTCCTTGAACTCCTGAGGATGACCTCCACCATTTGAAATCGGAAACCCGGTCCCCAAACTGCGCTCCAAGTCCTCTTGTGACTCTGGGGGTGACCTTTCCAGACTCCCTGGGAAGGTGGGGGGGTGGTCCTCAGAGCCCCAGCGGAGTCGGAGACACCTGGACCATCCGCCGCGTTCCCAGAAGTCGCGGTCCCTGCGCCACCCGGAGAGGCCCGTGCAGCGGCCGCTTCCCGGGCCGCTGCGGCAAAGGCTGGGCGACCGCGCCCTCCCCTCGCGGTGATTCATCCCGCCCCCTCCCTCTCCTCCCTCCTCCCTCCCTAGGCC
>NW_016813238.1:1071586-1093704 GCF_001698545.2 Rhinopithecus bieti
AATACCGGCGGCCCGGGAGGGGGGCGCAGCACGCGCCGCGCAGCCATGGGGAGGCTGCTGGCTTTAGTGGTCGGTGCGGCACTGGGTGAGTGCGCAGGGGGCGCGCGCGGCCGGGGGCACCGCGGGGTCGCTGGTGGGGCGGCGGGAGTGGCGCTCGGGACTCGGGGCAGCCGCGCGAGAGCCGCCCCCGGCCCAACCCTGGGCCGCGCCAAGTCAGCTTCAGAAGTTGTGCGCGCGGGAGCCCGGCTTGGGGAGGGCGGTGGAGGTGCAGGTGGGCTCCAGCGGGCGGGGGCCGGGCTGGCACAGCCTCGCGGCTGCAGGCGCCCAGCCGGGGGCGAGAAAACGCGGAGTCAGCTGCTCCCGGAGCCCCGCAGGCTGCAATGTGACACCCACAGCCGCGGGAGGGGGGTGGGGGGAAGGCGGCGCCCGGAGACTGGGACGGGAAAGACGGAGGGACAGGGAGAGATGGAGACGGGAGGAAGGGGGCGAGAGACAGAGAAGGAGTCAGAGAGCACCTGAGTGGTGTGCTGGGAGGCTGGGGACGTGGGGGTCAAGGGGGAGACGGAGACAGAGAGAGGGGTATTGGAGACAGAGAGAGAGAAAGAAAAAGAAAGAGTTAAGAGACTGTGCGCGATGGAGAAAGGGAAACTTGAGAGAGGCAGGAGGAGATGGAGAGAAGAGAGAGGGAGATGGGGGTGCCCGTGAACACCGGGAGAGAATCTGGCATGGAGTTTTAAAAGGGATAGACGTGGAAAGGTGGAAAGGGATTAGGAGAGGTCTCCTTCTGAGCCCAGAGAGTGGACACAAAGTGGAGGGACCTTCAGAGAGACCCCTGAGAGAGACAAAGATGGGAGGGACTGAGACAGAGGCCCTCCGGGAGTCTGAAAGGGACCGCAGCAGGGGCGGATGGATGAGAAGTCCTGAGGATCAGGAGACAAGGACAGCACAGGGCTGCAGCAGAAGAGACACAGCGTTAGCTACAGAGTGCTGGGAGGCAAGAAGGAAGTGCCAGGTAAGAGAGTGAAGGAATTCTAAGACTGGAATTCCGTGGGGTGCAAAGGCCCTGGGGCAGGAGAGAGCTCAGGAAAGCTTTGAGTAGTGGATGGGGTTGGGGTGGGAAGAGCTCTAGAGGCGAGGACCCTGGGGAAGAGGGAATGATGGAAGCAGGAGAGGCTGGGGAGGGGATGGCTCACACAGGGGCTTGTGGGGCTGGGAAGAGGGGCTGAGTGTGGATCAGCCCCAGTTCCAGTGCCCACCTCCCCACAATCCCCCACCCCCAGACCTTCTTTTCTCCCAACCCATTTCTCCTGGAGCTAGCTGGTTTTGCAGTTTAATGGTGAAAGCGACTGCCACCTTGAACTTCTAACTTAGCTGGAAGTGTCATTGTACCACCTAGGTGCTTGGGTTCCTCCAGCAAGGGACTTTGTGAGGAAGGGGCACTCGGGTAGCAAAAAGTCTGAGTTACTGGCAACGTTGACAGTCCCTATGGGGCCTCCCATGTACAAGGCCCTACCTAATATGTGAAAATGGGCCCAGCCAATGCTGGAAGCAGAGGACCATTTCTTTCAAGAGAGAGGGAAACTGAGACTCAGAGACGAATGACTTGCTGAGGTCACACAGTTGAGTGACAGGGCTTAGCCTGGCATCCAGTCCTGTCTGCTGGTAATCATTGAGGGGGGAACAGATGGTTTGTGAGGGGTCTGGCATTGCTTAGGGCAATGGGTGCCTCTGCCTGACCTGAGCCTGCTGTCCCCACAGTGTCCTCAGCCTGGGGGGGCTGCGTGGAGGTGGACTCGGAGACCGAGGCCGTGTATGGGATGACCTTCAAAATTCTTTGCATCTCCTGCAAGCGCCGCAGCGAGACCACCGCTGAGACCTTCACCGAGTGGACCTTCCGCCAGAAGGGCACTGAGGAGTTTGTCAAGGTGTGCGGGTGCCGGGCACGGGTGTGGGATGGCGGGAATCCGCGTGTGGGAGGCAGTGGGGCTGGATCTCAGGGAGGGGGCTTGTTTGTTTGTTTTAATAATATGCTGTGATTGCTGACCTGGATTCAGATTCTGGCTCTGCCAATGGCCAGCTGGTGACCTTGGCCAAATCAGTGAGCCTCTCTCAAAGTCAGTTTCCTCCTCAGTAAAGATGGGGTGGCAGTGGTCTCTAGCCCATAGGTTTGCATGAGGACCGAATGCATTGACGCACCTGGCACATGGTTGGCATGAAATAAATGTCAATGGACTTATTTGGCACCAGCAAACAATGTCTCGGATAGCCATTACGGAGGGAAGACAGAACTTTTTTCTTTTTTTTTTAACCTCCTTTGAAATACGTGTGTATTTTGCATTACACATGGGAGAGGGAACCATAGACTTCTATGACGTGCTGGAGAATTGGGGTCTCCAGCTGCTGGGATCAGACTGCCCTGTCCCTCCTGGAGGAGTGTGTCTGGTGGCTGGGAAAGAACTGCAGAGAATGTTGGCCTAGAGGCCAGATGGGGCTTGAGAGGATGACTGAGGAACGTGTGTGTGCACATGTGCATCTCGGCTGGAGGCAAAAGCGGGGTCTGGATGACTCCAGGTGTGATCCTAGCCCCCGCCCCCCACCCCTGTGCCCTCTCTGCCTGAGGTCAAGGCGTCTGAGCCCATCTGTGTACCATCTGTGTCTGTGGGTGTCACGGCAGGGGATAGAATCAGGGTCAGGTAAAGGAAGAGAGGCCCAGGCAGTGACACCTTCTCCTCCCTGGCTACCCCTAGATCTTGCGCTATGAGAATGAGGTGTTGCAGCTGGAGGAGGACGAGCGCTTTGAGGGCCGCGTGGTGTGGAACGGCAGCCGGGGCACCAAGGACCTGCAGGATCTGTCTATCTTCATCACCAACGTCACCTACAACCACTCGGGCGACTACGAGTGCCATGTCTACCGCCTGCTCTTCTTTGAAAACTACGAGCACAACACCAGCGTCGTCAAGAAGATCCACATTGAGGTAGTGGACAAAGGTGAGTCGGGTGCTGCCTGCCCCTTTGCCGTCACCCACTGGTAAGCCAGATGGAAGGACAGATGGCAGGTAGCGGACAGGACAGGCTGGCTCTGTGCCTGGCCAGCCATCCGCCCACAGCAGCGGGCTGGGGGAAGAGGGGAGCAGCCTCTCCCACCCACTCCAGTTCTGGCCTCTGTTTCCCTCCAGCCCAGGTCAAAGCATGTGTCTCTCGCACAGATGCGTCTCTCACACAGATGCTCCGGGTACAGAACCCAGCTCTGTCACCTGTGCCGCATGACCTCTGGCAGGTGCCTTCTGTCTCTGAGCCAAAGCGTTGTCCTGGGCTCGCCCAGGATAATAATCCGATATGTTTCTCGGGGTGTGGTTTGAACCATTCTTCCATCACGAGGGTCATGAGGATTGAGCAATTGCAGGCACATGCCCGGCTTCCAGCAGAGCCTTGCACGTGGTGGTGAGGGTGGTGGTTCTTACTGTTTGAGTAACTCAGCCCTGCTGCCCTCTGTCGTGATGAGACGAGAGCGTGCCACCTAGAGCAGAGTTCCGCACACCCCTCTGCACTCCTGCCACAGGGGAGCCGCGCTGGCCTGCAGAGTCTCACTCAACACCTCTCACCTCTGAGGCGGGCCCAGGGGTCCTTTCTAAAACTCTCAGGTGAGGCAGTGTGGGGCCACAGGTGTGGGGCCCACCCTCTGAGCAGCAAGGATCGACAGCGCTTTCGGATGTCTCATCATTTTGCCTCAGCCACCCTGGACCCCTTGTCTGAGGGAGGTCCACCCCTTCTCTGAACCATCTTCTGCTCAGCATCAATTGCAATTGTCAGTGCCCTGTGGCCACTGGCTTAGAGTTGGGGAGATAGCCCAGGTTTGAACCAGCTACAAGTCGTGGCAAGAAGGTCTCTCGGGGCCACGGCACGCACATCCTCACGGGCAACATGCACTGCCCGTCTTTTCCGTGAGATGGATGCTGGCCTCAGTGCCTTACAAGGAGTTCCTTAGTGAATCCTCTCCCCACCCTCGGGGTAGGGGCTCTTCCTATCCCCATTTTACAGATGAGAAAACCACGGCTCAGGGAGGGAAAGTCATGTGGCCAAAGTCATGTGATTGAGAGCTGGACTTGAACCCAGAGGAGCTTGGGTGACTGTGTTTCTGTTCTTGGAATGATTCACTGTACTCTGTGATCAGCCAGAGCCTGTGGGTTTCTTTTTATAATTAGCATTTTTACGTTTATTGTCAAAGTGGTGCAGCCGAATGCAATTCAGCAGGCGTGTCTGAGCCACTCAGGTGTTCGTCACGACGCTGGGGGGTGGGGTCACCCGCAGACGTGGACAATGGAGCCCCGCCTGCAGAGTTGCTGTGACAAAGACTCCCCCGGTACTGGGGCTTTACAAAACCTGTTATTGCTCTTGCAAATCTGTAGAGGTGAGATGGGAGAGAGTGGGAGGCCCCAGGGCACTGTTCAGCCACCTAGGTTCTTTCCATCTTGTTGTTTGGCAGTTGGCCAGGGTGTTGTGTCCTCTGTACACCATGACCCAGTAGAGCGTCTCTCTTTTTTTTTTTAATTTAAATTTTTATTTTTTGATACAGAGTTTTGCTCTTGTTGCCCAGGCTAGAGTGCAATGGCGTGATCTTGGCTCACTGCAACCTCTACCTCCCGGGTTCATGTGATTCTCCTGCTTCGGCCTCCCAAGTAGCTGGGATTACAGGCATGCGCCACCACGCCCAGCTAATTTTTGTATTTTTAGTAGATATGGGGTTTCCCCACATTGGCCAGGCTGGTCTCAAACTCCTGACCTTAGGTGATGATCCACCTGCCTTGGCCTCCCAAATTGCTGGGATTACAGGCATGAGCCACTGCACCCGGCCTGAGCCTCTCTTTTTTAGAATTGTCCGCTGTTATCACACTACATCCCAGAGCCCGTATTTTTACCAGCATTTACCGTTGTATGCAGTTCCTTATGTTGGCCCTGCAGTTTGTTTTCTGCACTATCCACCCAGTTGTAGTGTTTTTTACCCACCATATGTAGTATTGCCTTTTAAACATTTACCCACTATGGCCGGGCGCGGTGGCTCAAGCCTGTAATCCCAGCACTTTGGGAGGCCGAGACGGGCGGATCACAAGGTCAGGAGATCGAGACCATCCTGGCTAACACGGTGAAACCCTGTCTCTACTAAAATGCAAAAAAATTAGCCGGGCGTGGCGGCGAGCGCTTGTAGTCCCAGCTGCTTGGGAGGCTGAGGCAGGAGAATGGCGTAAACCCGGGAGGCGGAGCTTGCAGTGAGCTGAGATCCAGCCACTGCACTCCAGCCTGGGCGACAGAGCGAGACTCTGCCTCAAAAAAAAAAAATAAATAAAAAATAAACATTTACCCACTATATTATAGTATTTTATATTACCCACTATAGTATATTTTATATTACACAATATATTATACTATCACAATATTGCCAAACAGCAGTTTTTTGTTTTTTGTTAAAGAGAGACCAAGTCTCGCTCTGTTGCCCAGGCTGGGATACTGTGGCATAATCATAGCCCACTGCAGCCTCAAACTCCCCAAATCCAGCGATCCTCCTGCTTGAGCCTCCCAAGTAGCTGGGACTACAGGTGTGAGTCACTATGCCCAGCTATATATATATATCTTTTTTTTGTAGAGACTGGATCTTGCTATGTTGCCCAGGATGATCTTGAACTCCTGGCCTCAAACAGTCTTCCCTCCTTAGCTGCCGTAAGTGCTGGGATTACAGGAGTGAGCCTCCACACCTGGCCTGCAGTATTTTTATTATAATCCATCATGCTAGAGTATTTTAACATTCCCCACCATGGTGGGTATTTTATTATCCACCATGCTATGCTATAGTATTTTAAAAATCAATCCTATTGTAGCATTTAAAAATATTCCATTCTATACTATACTGTATTCATCATCACCCCTGATACTACAGTATTTTAACATGACTCACTGTGCTACTGTATTTTTTCATTACCCACAATACCACAATATTACTGTATTTGTTAGCACTGCCTGCCATTCCTTATTATTATTATTTTTGTGATGGAGACTCGCTCTGTCACCCAGGCAGGCTGGAGTGCAGTGGCACAATCTCGGCTGACCGCACCTTCCGGGCTCAAGCGATTCTCCTGCCTTAGCCTCCCAAGTAGGTGGGATTACAGGTGCACTCCACCAAGCCCAGCTAATTTTTGTACTTGTAGTAGAGACAGGGTTTTAGCATGTTGGCCAGGCTGGTCTCGAACTCCTGACCTCAGGTGATCACCCACCTCAGCCTCCCAAAGTGCTGTGATTACAGGTGTAAGCTACCGTGCCTGGCCCATTATTATTATTATCATTATTATTATTATTATTATTATTTTGAGTCAGAGTCTCACTCTGTAGCCTAGGCTGGAGTGCAGTGGCACGATCTTGGCTCATTGCAGCCTGCACCTCCCGGGTTCAAGCGATTCTCCTGCCTCAGCCTCCGAAGTAGCTGGGATTACAGGTGCATGCCACCATGCCTGGCTAATTCTTTTTTAGTTTTAGTACAGATGGGGTTTCGCTATGTAGACCAGACTGGTCTTGAACTCCTGGCCTCCATTGATTCACCCACCTTGGCCTCCCAAAATGCTGGGATGACACATGTGAGCCACCACACTGACCTTTCTATTATTTTTATCCACCATCTCGCTGCAGTTTCAGTATTGCCCATCAACCTATATTGCCTCCTGGTAATGACCCCTGAGGAACGAGCCATGTCATTTCCATAGGAGGAGGTGACGGGTCATGGTGGTGAGAACTTCACTGACCTGGAAGAGGTGGAGAAGATGCTGGGAAGCTGCTGGGGGCTGCCCACCGGTGGTAGGAGCAGGCAGATGAGGACCCATGGGGACAGTAATCCTATTTTGGATCCACACAACATGAGTGGAAAATGCCTTGAGGCGCAGCAGCGTCTGAGGCGGGTGAGAAATCCGGCCTGCAGAGCCGCGGCTGGCCTTCAGATCTGCGGGCTGCCTGTGAGATGCCATGTTACCTAAACCCATTTGGGCACTGAGTTCCAGGAATGGGGGCAAGAATTCCGATGATGGGGCTTTATCCGGTGTGCATCCAGCCACTGTGGGCAGCCAGGATGCGCTCATCCTTGAGGTTTTCCGAGGCATCAAGGAGATGGTTGGATAAAGAATTTAGCACAGAGCTTGACTGACAGCAGGTGCCCACTATATGAGATACACTAATAATGTCTGTGGAGGCCGGGTGCAGTTGCTCATGCCTGTCATCCCAGCACTTTGGTGGGAAGATTTCTTGAGGCCAGGAGTTCAAGACCAGCCTGAGCAACACAGCGAGACCTCATCTCTACCAAAAAAAAAAAAAGGAAAAAATTCACGGAGCCTGGTGGTGCACACTTGTAGTCCCCACTGCTCAGGAGGCTGAGGCAGGAGATTGCTTGAGCTCAGGAGTTCCAGGCTGCAGTGAGCTATGACTGCATCACTGTGCTCCAGCCTGGGCAATAGAGCAAGACCCTGTCTCTTATAAAAATAAAGAAGTCTGTTGAAAAGAATGAATGAAGGAAGGAAGGAAGGAATGATAAGGAAACCCTGTTCCAGCTCCTCCCACAGGGAAGCTGGGGCAGGGCAGGCAGGGGGAGCATCCAGCCCCGCTCCCTCCCTCACTCTGGCCCAGAAAGCACTGGTGCCATCTGCACAGGGTGGAGCCACAGAAAGTGCCCCACTCACAGCAGAGGGAGGCCATTTGAGGACAGCAGGGAAAATGGGATCTCAGCCATCCAGGAGGGGGCCAGAGATGTGGGATGGACACCTAGGAAATCCAGCCGAGGACACCAGAGTGGCTTTTGACTCTGGTCCCCTGGCTGAACGTGTTCCCTTTACAGTTTAAATTTAGGCTCAAGGAGAAGCTGGCAATTGGCAGAGCCAGTGCTGTAGAGAGGATGTAGGGTTTCCGGAAAATAGCCAGCACTTCAGCAGTGCTGACTATGTGCTCATCCAAGCATGTTACGGATGTTAACTCATTTCCTCTCCCAGCAACCCTGTGAGAGGGTCTGAGTATTCCCACCTCCATTTTACAGAGGCTCAGAGAGGTGCAGTCCTTTGCCCGAGGTCACACAGCTAGTAAGAGGCAGAGCTGGGATGTGAACCCTGGCAGTCTGGCCCCAGAGCCCTGGCTGTTAACCATTAGGCTTTACTGCCCCAGTTATAATAATGATAACATTCATAAAAGTGAACCTTCATTGAATGCTGTTTATAGATCAAGCACTATTCTAAGGATTTTAAAGCATATTTAATTCTCACAGCACTCTGATGAAGGAAGTATTAATTCTACAATTGAAGAAACAGAGGCCCAGAGACACTGAGTCACTTGCCCAAGGTCACACAGCTGGCCAGTGGCAGAGCCAGCCTTTGAACCTGAGCCTTCTGGTTGCAGAGCTACGGCTTTTAGGCACTGTGCTGAGGGCCTCCGGAATGACACAGATGTGCCCTCGAGTTACACAGGGAGGCAGGTTGAGGGTGACCCCCACCAGGCCCACCCAAGGCTGGGTATTAATAATCACAGTGCATACACCAGGCCCAGGGAGGTCAAGCCACTTGCCCAAGCTCACACAGCAAGCTCACAGCACACTCAGGCTGTCATGCAGTCTGGGCTACCCCCTTAACCCTGCCTGGCCCCTGCAGCCAACAGAGACATGGCATCCATCGTGTCTGAGATCATGATGTATGTGCTCATCGTCGTGTTGACCATATGGCTCGTGGCAGAGATGGTTTACTGCTACAAGAAGATCGCTGCCGCCACGGAGACTGCTGCACAAGAGAACGCGTGAGTGGGGTGGCTGCGAGGAGTGAGGGCACACAGGGCACCTTCGCACTTGCCAGAGAGGAACACGCAGAGCCGGGCGGGGAGGAGGCAGTGGAGCGGCCCAGGGCGCCATCTCAGTACTATCCAGAGGGGGGCGCGCCCTGTCAGACATGGGATGGGGGTGTCAGACCCAGTCCCTTCCTCCCTCAAACCCGGGAGCTCAGGCTCCCAGCCAGATTCCTCAAAGACCCTGAGGAGTCCACCCGTAGCCCCTCCTCTAAGGGGCCCTGTGTACTTGGGGTGGAGCCCGCTACCTTCCCCCATCCCCTGGGGGTTGGGTTGGTCTGATAATGGGGTCACTGTATACCTGGCCTTTCCCCCATAGCTCGGAATACCTGGCCATCACCTCCGAAAGCAAAGAGAACTGCACGGGCGTCCAGGTGGCCGAATAGCCCCGGTAAGGCGGATAGGCGGGCAGAGGAGAAGGGGATTGGGAGGGGCCGAAGTGCCCCAGGTCCCTAATTCCCCCTCTCTTGCTCCCCTTCAGGCCCTGGGCCCCGCCTCAAGGAAGAGCCAGCCCTAATGGGGACTCTCCAGGCACCGCCTGCGCCCAGCGTGGGGGTGGCCACTCCTGGGCCCTGGAAAGCCTGAGTCCTGCCGACGGAGCCGCTGGGGTGGGAGGGGCAGGGGGATTGGCTCGCACCCCGCCTTGGCCTCCTCCAGCTCCTGCCCCGCCGGCCGCGCACCGCCATGCATGATGGGTAAAGCAATACTGCCGCTGCCCCCACCCTGCTTCTGCTGCCTGTTTGGGGAGGGGGGCGGTGAGGTGGGGGCAGCGGCCCCGCACCCCTCCTCCTTGCTGATTTGCACACATTGGCCGCTTCAGACATGCACTTCTGGGGCCAGCCCCTCCCCGCCTCCTCCCTGCCCGGCGGCAGGGATCGCGATGATGGGCTGGAGCAGTCTGGGGCAGGGAGTTCTGGGACCCACTCCGACTCTCCTTCCCCGGCATCATTTCCTCTCCCGCTTCCTCCGGCTGGACCTGGGGTCCCCCCTCCCTGTAATGCACTCCTGTCCCGGCCCAACCTCGCCCTCTCTCACCAGCCTTGAACTGTGGCCACCTAGAAAGGGGCCCTTTCAGCCTCGTCTCTCTTTACAGAAGTAGTTTTGTTCATGAAATAAAGACTCTTGGACTTGATGCATAGTTTCGATTGTGAGCCCCGTCACCTTCCTCCCATTCCCGTCCCCGAATCCTAGAGCCCGCTTTCCAGGGACCCTACCTGAGGGCCCACAGGTGAAGACACTAATGTCTGATCTGTGTCGGGGTTGGGGGAGCCATTCGCTCAGCGGAGACCATGAGGGGTGAGGGAGAGTAGAACGGAGCCAGGAAGCGAGGAGGTGCCGTGGAGGGAAGAGAATCGAGGCTGATGCTGGGGTGCTGGGGTGGCATGGGGTGTGCAGTGTGCCCAGCAGTGTGGGTCTCTGGAGAGGTGGGCGCTGGGGAGAAGGAGAGGGAAGGAGAGACAGGTATGGATGGAAAAGCAGAGGAAGCCAGGCTAAACCAGCGTGTTCCAATGAGGGGCCCTGGGCTGAGTGGAGGAAATGGGTGCGGTGGAGATGGGTTTGGCTGGGCACAGCGGGCACGTGTGGGTAAGCGGGTGGGGCCGGTTGTGCGGGAGGCCTATCTGGAGCAAGCAGCCGAGGCTGACTGTATCCGGCGTGTGGTTGAGCACGGGCAGGTGTCTGGCAGTGACCCTGCGCGTCTGGTGTTTACCTGGCCCTGGGTCTGACGTGGACCGCGCCTGGCTGCTGGCGGGACAGTGTGTTATCTGCCTGCGGACGCTTCCGGCCACTTGGCCTGGGCCTCTGCCCTTAGCGCTGTGTTTTCCGGGCCAAGCCCCCCATCCCCCCCATCTAGTGCTAGGACTTTCTGGCTCCAGAGGTCACTGCGGCCGGGCGGAGGCTGCCAAAGCAAACCAGCCCCGTGACTTGTAGGAAGGCAGCGGGGGAGGGGCCGAGGGAGGATGAGCAGGGCAGGCGGGAGAGGCTGGGGCTGGGGTCGGGGCCCAGGAATTGAGCAGGGAAGTAAGCAGAGGTGGAGCAAGTGGCGGGCGCAGCCTGGATCTGGGGCTGGAGAGTGCAGACAGGCCCGGGGGGGAAGGGGTCACCGGGTGGAGATGGAGTGGGCTTAGGGCAACTGGGGCCCTCCATCTGATCTCTTCTGGTCACACTCCCACCCCTCAGCATGCACTTTCTCCCTAAACCCCCAGTCGCCAGCCAGGCCTTTCCCTGTTCCCACCCCCCTGCAGACAGGCACACCTGGGTCCCCCTGGAGGTCCAAGGCGAGCCCCATACCTGGGCCCACCTGATCCAGCACCAGCAAGCCCGGCCCCATCAGCTAGGTGGCCTCCAGCCCTGCCAATCGAATGGTCCGGCCCCTCCCCGCCCCTTCGCCCGCCCCTTGCCCAGCCCCCTCCTCCTCAGGTGAGGCAGCCTGGCCTAGCAGGCCCCACGCCACCGGTTCTGCCTCCAGGCCACCCGCTGTTGCGGGGCCACCATGCTCCTGCCCAGGCCTGGAGACTGACCCGACCCCGGAACCACCTCCAGGCTCCGCCCTCACCTGCCGGACCCCAGGGTAAGGACCAGGGCCCCCAGACTCACAGTTCCAGCCCTGAGGACAGGGGTTCCCTCATTCCCCCACCCAGCCTAATGCCCACCTCCTAATAGAAGGGTTCCCGGGGACCTGAAGAGGGTGCACTGTGACATCCCTCCAAGCACCTAAGTGTTCTGGCTTGCTCTTCCTTCAGACTCAGCGGTTGGACCCCAGTCCTTCCTCCCCAGACCCAGGAGTTCCAGCCCTCAGGCCCCTCCTCCCTCATACTAAGGAGTCCTGGCCCCCAAATTCCTCCTTTCCCAGGACTTATGATTTCAGGTCCTCAGCTGTCTCCTCCCTCAAACCCGGATCCTCAGTCCCCTGCTCCACCAGGCTTAGGCATGGGGGTCCCCAGCCCTGCAAATCCAGGCGTCCCCCCGCTGCTGGTCAGACACTGACCCCATCCTTGAACCCAGCCCAATCTGCGTCCGTGATCACGGCGTGCTCTGGCCAAGGCCCAGTCCCTACAGCCTGCCTGGATGGACGCCTGGGACTGGGGGCGCCAGGACTGGGCTGGGCTGGGCTCCCCCAGGCCCTGCCTCCCCGTCCATCTCCTCACAGGTCCCACCCTGGCCCAGGAGGTCAGCCAGGGAATCATTAACAAGAGGCGGTGACATGGCGCAGAAGGAGGGTGAGTCCCCTTCCCTGAGCCCCAGCTTTGGTTCTGCCTGGCGCCCCGCCCTCTGTGCTCTCTTCTCTACCCTCTACTCTTCGGAGCCCCCTCTCTCTGGGCACCCCTCCCAGATGCATCCCAACCCCCCTTAGTCCTCCTCCACCTGATTAACTATTAACTACATTTTCTGTGCAGCTGTGCCACCGCCAGCCTCCCTTCTACCCTATATGACCTTCCTGGCATGCTGCCTCAGTTTCCCCTCATCCCCCAGTGATTTCTCAGCTAACCCTGGACTTGTCCTCTACTGGGGCTGAGGCGGGGAAGCTGTAGCTGTCATGGTTAAGGACACAGGTTTGGAGTCAAACACACAGGCTTGCATTTGAATTTGCTCTTGCCACCTTTTTTGCTGTGTGATCTTATGCAAGTGATATTATTCTCAGGGCTTTGGTCTCCCTCTGGGTCAAGCATGGATCCCAGTCCTCCCTCCATGAGGTTGCTGAGTGCATAAGACACACCAGGCACTGTCTGGGGCTCTGCATATAAGACACATGCCATCAACCAGAGCTGTCATGACAGAGGTTGGCAGACACGGAGTCCCAGAGACCCAGGACCCCCACCGATTCCAGACATTCCTCCACCTCCTGGCACTGTGGGCAAAAGAGCAGAGGGAGGACTTTGGACTGGGCCTGGATGGATGGAGAGGGGAGAGACGGCAGATAAACTACCATAAGGATGACAGAGAGAGACTGCGTGATGGAGTTGCTGGCCCTTGGGAGGCTCCGGGCAGCCCCCGGCTAGCCTGGCTTCCTTTCTACCTCTCACACATGGGACCCAGCTGGAGGGGCACATGGAGGGGCGACCTGTTCTTTCTGCCTTCTCCTAGCTGGGGCTGACTCCCTCTCTTCTTCCTGCAATCAGGCTAGCTGGGCTCAGTCCCAGGCAGTAGCATTTTCTAGCTGTATGGCCCTGGGCAGGCGGCATGTTCTCTCTGGGCCTCCATTCTCTCATCCGTGAAATGGAGAGGGTGACAGTGCATGTCCAACAGCGTGGGGCGAGGCCTGAAATGCCAGGATGGGCAGGAAGCACTGAGCGCGTTGGCTGAAATGATTAGTTCAGATCTCTGGCTTCCTCGGGTCTCGGCAGAGCTGGCAGTTCAGACCCCAAACCATTCAGCTGCAGTCCAGAGGGAACCCAGGCTCCTAGTTACTCAGGAGAAGGCACTGCACCCTAGCTGAGCAGGTGAATGACAGAGTCCAGCTCCTTGGGGACAATCTCTTTCCTGGAGCTGCCGGAAGGACAGCACCCGGGCTTGGGCCTATGGGTGAATGAGCCAGGGAAGAAAAGCAGAAAATGTCTGGATGGACAGAGATGGCCTGGGTACAAAGAGAAACAGACACAAAGTGGGCTCTGGTGCCTCCCTGGCAGCTCCTGGCTGGTCTTGGAGGGGAGTCCTGCTGTCAGGGCTGGGGATGTGGGAGTCGAACCTGGACACAGATGCTGAAGCATTCCAATTCTGCACTTACTTGCCGGGTGACCCGGGTTTGGTGGCTGCCAGACTTTGGGCCTCCTTTTCTCATCTATAAATTGGGGGTGATGGCAACGGCGCCTTCCTCGTGAACAGCTGCAAGGATTTAAGGATGCTGTGCAGGAGTGGACAGGGTTAGGGCAGGGCAGTGTGTCCATGTGTGGTTCTGAGAGATCCGTTGTGGCTGCAGCGGCTGCTGTTGGTGGTGTCACTGTTATTGCTGCTGGCTTCTGGGTGCTGCCTGGGAACTTGGAATTGGAGGAGGTGATATTGGAGTTGCAATTCCAAAGATGCCAGGCAGAGGGAAGAGCAAGGTTCTTGCTCTTCTGTGGGAAGCTGGGAGGTGACACAGCGCTGGTGTGCACATAGCCAGTTGTGGTAATTCTGGAGGTGAAGTTGGAAGTGGAGCTGGGTGGGAGAAGAGGTGTGCAAGCTGGACCAGGCAGGGGTGGGACTGCTTTGAGGAAGAGCCGGCCAATTCCACGCAGTGCCAGGTCTCTCCACAAGGTGGCGCCAGTGGTTAGTCCCTGCTTCTCTTGTCTAACTTCTATCTCACAAGTTCTACTGTTTGGGTTGTTTTTGGAAGCTCTCTCTGGTGCCTGATAATGACCCACATGGTTGTCTGGGAATTGGGGTAAACATGCTTCCAATTCTCTAAAAGCCATGCTTATACCTTAGTGGGGCTGGAAATGCCAGGCTGAGGGACTTAAGCTGTCCTGGGGGTACTAAGGAGTCACAGAGGGCTCTATAGGTAAAGAGGGGACAGGTTGGATTTGGTGTCTCACTAGGTTTCCCAAGCCTCCATGTGGAGGGTGGGCTAGAAGGGAGACTGAGCCCGCCAGTTGGATGGGGCTGGAGCAAGGTGGAGATGGAGGGAGAGAAGGAACCGGGAGAAGGAGAGTCACTCAGGAGGATTGGCAGGCTGTGGGGAGAGGGGAATGTTATGCAGACGGGGATGGTCCTAGGAGTGAGGGCCACTGAGACAGGACCTGGGAGGAAGAATATACTTGGGGAGACATTGAGGCCATTCTAGGACCTGGTAGGGGCAAAGAGACTAGGAGGTCCCAGGGAAAGGTATTTAAAAGGTATTTAAAGGACTGCAGGAGCCCTGACCTGGGACCTGGAAGACCGTCTAGGGCTGGGGACAGAGGGGAAACTGAGTCCACAGAGGTGGATGAGACAGACTTAGGGGTAGGGAGCAGTAGGGGGAGGCTGCGGCCAGCCCTACAAACTCCACATTTTACGGAGTAGGTAGAGCGTGGGTGGAGACAGCAGCCTCAGAGACAGAAAGGAGAATCAGATGCACGTGGTGTCCCGGAAGTCCAAAGAGGAGATTCAGGAAGCTGCAGTCATGTAAGATGAGGCCCGAGACACAGAGCCACCAGTTGAGTGGATTTTCAGAGCCAGAGAGCCAAAGAAGTCAGGCGTGAGGGTCTTTGCAGCCAAATGGTGGAGGCGGAGGAACTGACCTGTGACAAGACCCAAGGCAGCCGGAGGGACCTGGAGAAAGCAGGGGCAGAGAGTCTCAGGGAGACATGGGAGTGGGGGAGGTCTGGCTTACCGAGGGAAATGGCCCTGCTGCTGGGATCAAAGAATTGATGACGACATGTCGCCTGTCCCAGTAGAGACATGCAGGGAGGATGCCTGTCATACTGGGGGAGCCCCAGGATGCAGATGCTTCCTGTCCCACTGGAGGCACTGAAGTCCTCTGAACCATGCAGCATGGAAGGAGGTTCTTCCTCTCACCCTAGGAGATACATACATAGTGGCGTTGCTTCCTGTCCCACCAGATGTGCCAAGGCCTCTAGGCTGCATTCTGCGTGGCCTAGAGCCCTGGCAGGCACAGCTGAAAACAAAGGAAGCAAGACCAGCCCCATGGCTGTGGGGAGGCAAGACCTCCCGCTGGAACCTGGAGAATGGTCCTGGGCAGAGTTGGGGGGCGGTAGGCCTGAGAGGCCCTCGCAGGACAGGCAGGGGTCAGCCAGCAGTAGCTGGGCTGGTCTGGCCCACTGGGGCCTCTTTTGGGGAAGACAGTGTTCCCTCATGCCTTGATGGGAGCCACTGAGCTCTCAATTTTTTTTTTTTTTGAGACAGAATCTCGCTCTGTTGCCCGGGCTACAGTACAGTGGGGCAATCTTGGTTCACTGCAACCTCCACCTCCCGGGTTCAAGTGATTCTCTTGCCTCAGCTTCCCAAGTAGCTGGGACTACAGGCCGCCGCCACCACGCCCAGCTAATTTTTGTATTTTTAGTAGAGGCAGGGTTTCACCATGTTGGCCAGGCTGGTCTCGAACTCCTTACCTCAAAGTGATCCACCTGCCTCAGCCTTCCCAAAGTGCTGGGGATCAATAGGCCATGAGCCACGTGGGCCCCGCCTGAGCTCTCAATTTTTTTTTTTTTTTTTTTTTTTTGAGACAGAGTCTCACTCTGTCTCCCTGGCTGGAGTGCAGTGGCCCGATCTTGGCTCACTGAAACCTCCGCCTCCCAGGTTCAAGCATTTCTCCTGCCTCAGCCTCTCAAGTAGCTGGGACTGCAGGCGTCCATCACCACACCTGGCTAATCTTTGTATTCCCAGCAGACAGGGGGTTTCGCCATATTGGCCAGGTCTTGAACTCCTGACCTTGTGATCCGCCTACCTCGGCCTCCCAAAGTGCTGGGATTATAGGCGTGAGCCACCGCGCCCGGCTGAGCTCTCAAATTCTTAAGACACCCAGATAATGGCCACCCCAGGAAGGTCCTATACCACTCCCTGCTCTGTTCCGGGCGCTGGCCTGGTGCTGTGCTCACCAGCCACACCACCATGGGCGCAGATGGGAGAGCTGGGAGCTCCTGCCGCCCCGGGGGTGCTTTGCAGCTGCCAAGGGCAGTTGAGCCCAAGCCAGGCCCAGCTGAAGGCTTTCAGCAGCCTTTACTCTTTGGTCCTCTTATAATCCCTAGTGAAGGGGTTGGCTTTTAATCTCCAGGACCTCTTTGCGCTGGGAATAAAATCCCTTTTCCTGTGCCACCAGGCCTCCCCAGCTGGCCCCAACCTTGGTTCCCACTACCTTCCCCAAGCTCCAGCCATCTGGTCGTCTCGATGGCCTCTCCAGCCTCTGACATAACAGAGCCTGCTTATTCTTGCCTCAAGGCCTTTGCCTGTGCTGTTCCCTCTGCCCACAGTGCCCTTCCTTGTGGTCTGTGCATGGCTGGCACCTCACCTTTCAGAGCTTAGCTCAGAAGTCTCTTCTAGGGGAGGCCCTCTGATCCCTGATCCCCCTGCAGCAGCCCATTTGCTGCCCCCAGCCTGCACGGTTTTCCTCACAGCCTCTGCCACAATCTGGAAATTATTGGGTTCATTTACTTGTTTCCTTATTAATGTCTCCCACTCCCCACCCACACGCATGAGAATGTGAACCCCTGAGAGCCATAACCTTATCTGTCTTCTTTGGGTTATGTTCCCAGAACCTAGAAAGGTGCCAGGCACACAGCGGATGCTCAGTAGGATGGTAAACAAATAAAGCTCCATTAGGCTGATGAAAAAACTGAGGGTCAGGCGCGGTGGCTCACACCTGCAATCTCAACACTTTGTTTGGGAGACTGAGGCAAGCAGATAGCTTAAATCTAGGAGTTCATGACCAGCCTGGCCAACATGGCAAACCCTGTCTCTACAAAAAATACAATAATTAGCTGAATGTGGTGGTGTGTGCCTATAATCCCAGCTACTCAGGAGACTGACAGGTGGGAGAATTACCTGAGCCCGAGAGCTTGAGACTGCAGTGTGCCATGATCGCACCACTGCTCTCCAGCCTGCGCAGCACAGTGAGACCCTGTCTCAAAAAAAAAAAAAAGAAAAGAAAAGAAAAAACTGAGGCTGAGGCTCAGAGAGGGGAGGGGAGTTGCTCAGGCCCACACAGCTCTAACGATTTATAAAGCATTTATAAAGAACTTGCTATGTGCCAGGAACTTCTGCACAGTGAGAGACTGGATGGCTTCGTGGCTGTACACAGGGGACCTGGCATCAAACCTGCTCAGGATTCACGACACTGTTCTGTTTCTTCCAGGCTGCCACCGTGGGCATGTGACCCCCCTTCTCTGAGCTATCTGAAAGACAGGAATCATAGTTGTGGGATTGAAATAAGGACTAAATGAGCTGATGTATTTAGAGCAGTGCTTAGCACCTAGGAGGCATCTATACAATTTGGGCTATTATTCTTCTTCTTGAAAATAACTTTAAATTATTATTTTTACAAGTAGGTGCTCAGTGGATGCCCATTTAATAGATAAGAAAGTTGAGGCTCAAAGATAGGATGCCACCTGCCTTACATCCCAGCTAGGAAGGGGTAGGGTCAATATTTTTAAATGGGGCTGGCCAGGTGCAGTGGCTCACTCCTGTAATCTCAGCACTTTGGGAGGCTGAGGAAGGAAGATCGCTTCAGCACAGGAGTTTCAGACCAGCCTGGACAACATAGCAAGACCACGTCTCTAAAAAATATATACATAAAATAAAATGAGGCTGGCAGATTTTCAAGTGGAGAGGCAAATTTGATCTTGCAACTGGGTACCATGAGAGAGATCTGATTTAGGGGGTATCTAGGGGCAAAGTATCTAGAACAGCAGATACAACTGAGGCAGCAAGGAAATGCCAGCGGCAGGAAAGAGAGCTACCAAGAAGGCAAAGGTTGGGAGTCACAGTCCCAAGAAGAGACAACCCAAAGCAAAGACAGAAATACAAAAGCACAGTGTCACTGGGGAGGAGACATTCCCTAAGTGCCAGGAAAGTGCAGGGCGGAGGCAGAGATGGTGGCAGGTGGCCTGGCCATGCCCCCCTCCCAGCTGGAATGCTGGGGGAGCTGGGCACCTGGTTGTTCACGCGGCAGGGGAGGGACAGCCCTGTCAACTGCTGGCCTCGGGAAACTGGGCCTGGGGAGGGCAAGCTTGGGCATAGTAAGTTAGCCCTGGGGGCAGGGCAGAGCTGGTCTCGTGCCCAGACCCTGCTGCAATGAGGACAGGCCTGGCTGTGGCCCCAGCATGGTGTCTGTTGCAGGTGGCCGGACTGTGCCATGCTGCTCCGGACCCAAGGTGGCAGCTCTCACTGCAGGGACCCTGCTACTTCTGACAGCCATCGGGGCAGCATCCTGGGCCATTGGTGAGAGCGGTTCCTGTGCTTCTGACCTCCCCTGGCCCCTGCAGCCTCCAGCCTGCCTGCCCTCACCCCTCCCTTCTCTGCAGTGGCTGTTCTCCTCAGGAGTGACCAGGAGCCACTCTACCCAGGTGAGTGGAGCAGGCTGGGACCCTCTGGGGGAGCCCTGGAGGACACCTGTATCTGGCGGGAGCTCAACAAGCGTATTTGTTGAATAAATGTACAAATGCATGCAGAAATGCGAATCATAATAGTGCATTTGTATCGAGTGCCTGCTATGTACCAGGCACTATTCTAAGCACCCCACATGTCTAACCCAGACTTTTTCAGACACCAGTGTATTACTCATGAGTGCCTCATAAAATTAAATTAGTGAGTTGGAAAACCACGTTTTTTTTTTAAGTATGAAATAGATTAGATTACAGACCATCACAGTGCATCTCGCAGTAAGCAAAGGTTACACTAATTTTTGTTTTGTTTTGTTTTTGCATCCATATACATGTAATCCCACTGCATCCCCATGCTGTGAGGGTGGGACTGTTATTCTCCCCATTTTACAGTTGGGGAAACTGAGGCTTCGAGCAATGTGATAGTTTGCCACAGACTACAGAGCTACGGGCTACATCAGGATGTAAAAATGTGTTTCTTACTGCAGGGCATGGTGAAAACATGTTGGGGAGGCATGGTATAAATTCAGTAGGCCCTTCTAACTCTCCTAGGAGGTAGGGTTTAAAAAAAAAAAAAAAAAAAAAAAGTCTTGCTCTGTCATCCAGGCTGGGGTGCAATGGTGCAGTCTTGGCTCACTGCAACCTCCACCTCCCAGGTTCGAGCGATTCTCCTGCCTCAGCCTCCCAAGTAGCTAGGAATGCAGGCATGTACCACCATGCCTGGCTAATTTTTGTATGTTTAGTAGAGATAGGGTTTCACCATGTTGGCCAGGCTGGTCTCGATCTCCTTACTTCAAGCAATCCACCTGCCTCAGCCTCCCAAAGTGCTGGGATTACAGGCGTGAGCCACCGCACCTGTCCCTGGTAGTTGCTGTTATTAGTTCCATTTTACAGATGTGCAAAATGAGGACCAGAGAGGACATGCAGCTGGGGAATGAGGGGCCAGGAACAGCTCTTAGACTTATCCACTGTAGGTGTGTCTGCAGGCATGTGGAATGAATGACCACACAAATAAATAGATAAAGAAACTAACTGTGGGATGAATGAACGAATATTCCCAAATGCCAACTTCAAGCTGCCATTCCCTGATACAGGACAGCAGGAAAAAAGGGGAAGTTGGGTGGTGGGATATATTTTTCATGTCTATGAGCCTCGTCTAATTCCATAAAGGATTCAGTTCACACTAAAATCAGAAATGAAAATCCAGACAAGGAAAGCCAACATCAACATTAATCATCATTACCAGCACTTAGCATTTGTATGTAGCCTTGGGATCTTATGGTATCAACTCATTAAGTCTTCACAACAACCTGTTTTTTTTTTTTTTTTTTTTTTTTTTTTGAGATAGGGTCTTGCTCTGTCGCCCAGGCTGGAGTGCAGTGGCATGATCTTAGCTCATTGTAAGCTACATCTCCCTGGCTCAAGCAATCCTCCCACCTCAGCCTTCTGAGTAGCTGGGACTATAGGCTAATGCCACTATGCCCATCTAATATATATTTTCTAAATTATTGTTATTTTTATCTTTTGAGCTAGAGTCTCACTCTGTCGCCCAGGCAGGAGTGCTGTGGTGCAATCTCGACTCACTGCAATCTCCACCTCCCAGGTTCAAGTGATTCTTCTGCCTCAGCCTCCTGAGTAGTTGGGACTACAGGCACATGCCACCACGCCCAGCTAATTTTGTATTTTTAGTAGAGACAGGGTTTCACCATGTTGGCCAGGCTGGTCTCAAACTCCTGACCTCAGGTGATCCACCCGTCTTGACCTCCCATCCACCCATCTCGGCCTCCCAAAGTGCTTGGACTACAGGCATGAGCCACTGCACCCAACCTCATTTTTAAAATTTTTAGTAGAGATGGGATCTTGCCATGTTTCCCAGCCTGGTCTTGAACTCCCGAGCTCAAAGCAGTCCTCTCAGATCGGCCTCCCAAAGTGCAGGGATTACGTGTGCGCACCACCACAACCCATTTTCCTATGGGGATGCTGAGGCACAGAAAGACCAAGTGACTTGCCCCAGGTCATGGAGCTAGTCAGTGTCAGGACTGGGATTTGAACCCAGGCAGCCTGCGTAGTAACTGTATATAATGTCTACACTTGATTGCTTGTTAAAAAAAAAAAAAAGAACAGCTGAATTCATTGCCATAGTGAAGACTAATGTACGCCGGGCCCTGGCTGCAGCCTTTACCCAATAGGCCTATGAAGTTGGGGCTGTTAATGTCCCAACATTTTGCATTTGGGGGAAATTGAGTCCCAGTGAAGCAAGCCGACTTGCCCGAGACCACACATCAGATAAGAGACAGAGCAAAGGGATCATGCCCCTGCCAAAAGTGCCTCCATGACAACACGTGGCATTGAGATAAAATCCCAACCCATCGGTCGGGCGCGGTGGCTCAAGCCTGTAATCCCAGCACTTTGGGAGGCCGAGGCGGGCGGATCACGAGGTCAGGAGATCAAGACCATCCTGGCTAACACTGTGAAACCCCGTCTCTACTAAAAAATACAAAAAAACTAGCCGGGCGAGGTGGCGGGCGCCTGTAGTCCCAGCTACTCGGGAGGCTGAGGCAGGAGAATGGCGTAAACCCGGGAGGCGGAGCTTGCAGTGAGCTGAGATCCGGCCCGGGCGACAGAGCGAGACTCCGTCTCAAAAAAAAAAAAAAAAAAATCCCAACCCATCACAGGCTCCAAGGCTCCTAGCGTGGGGGCCCCTCTCTACCTGCACCTCACACTGGCTTCGAGCACCCTTGGGGTCCAGTACCTCGCTCAAATGACCTGCTCGCACAGAAGTCTCTACTCACCCACTTCTTTCTAGCTCACTCCTGGAGGCAGATTTCAGTTCCGCACAGCTCCTTCTGAGCTGTAGGGCCTCCCACCAGTCCCTACCTCTCCGAGCCTCAGTTTCCTCATCTGTGAGATAGGAGTAAGAAGAATCAGTGAGAATAAGAGGAGATAAAAATCTGTGCAGTACTTGGGCGGGGCGTGGTGGCTCACACCTATAATCCCAGCACTTTGGGAGGCTGAGATGGGCAGATCACCTGAGGTCAGGAGTTCAAGACCAGCCTGGCCAACATGGTGAAACCTCATCTCTACTAAAAACACAAAAATTAGCCGGGCATGGTGGTGGGCGCCTGTAATCCCAGCTACTCAGGAGGCTGAGGCAGGAGAACTGTTTGAACCCGGGAGGCACAGGTTGCAGGTTGCATTGAGCTGAGATCCGGCCACTGCACTCCAGCCTAAGCAACATAGCGAGACTGTCTCAAAAAA
>NW_016813239.1:0-798 GCF_001698545.2 Rhinopithecus bieti
TTGTTTGTGTCCTCTTTTATTTCGTTGAGCAGTGGTCTATAGTTCTTCTTGAAGAGGTCCTTCACATCCCTTGTAAGCTGTATTCCTAGGTATTTTGTTTTCTTTGTAGCAGTTGTGAATGGGAGTTCATTCATGATTTGGCTCTCTGTTTGTCTGTGATTGGTGTATAGGAATGCTTGTGATTTTGCACATTGATTTTGTGTCCTGAGACTTTGCTGAAGTTGCTTATCAGCTTAAGGAGATTTTGGGCTGAGACGATGGGGTTTTCTAAATATACAATCATGTTGTCTGCAAACAGGGACAATTTGACTAATTCTTTTCTTAATTGAATACCCTTTATTTCTTTCTCCTGTCTGATTGCCCTGGCCAGAACTTCCAACACTATGTTGAATAGGAGTGGTAAGGGAGGGCATCCCTGTCTTGTGCCAGTTTTCAAAGGGAATGCTTCCAGTTTTTGCCCATTCAGTATGATATTGGCTGTGGGTTTGTCATAAATTGCTCTTACTATTTTGAGATACATCGTATCAATACCTAATTTATTGAGAGTTTTTAGCATGAAGTGCTATTGAATTTTGTGGAAGGCCTCTTCTGATCTATTGAGATAATCATGTGATTTTTATCTTTGGTTCTGTTTATATGCTGGATTATGTTTATTGATTTGCATATGCTTAACAGCCTTGCATCCCAGGGATGAAGCCCACTTCATCATGGTGGATAAGCTTTTTGATTATGTGCTGCTTGGATTTGATGTGCTGCTGGATTTGGTTTGCCAGTATTTTATTGAGGAATTTTGCATTG
>NW_016813240.1:0-29570 GCF_001698545.2 Rhinopithecus bieti
AGATTTTAGTCCAAGCAAGATATATATATTTTTACTTGGGCTGTCACAAGCACCACAAACTGGGTGGCTTAACACAACAGAGATTAATTCTCTCAAAATTCTGGAGGACAGAAGTCTGAAATCATTGTGTTGAATGGGCCTTGCTCTCTCTGACGCTTCCAGGGGCGGATCCTTCCTTGCCTTTTCCAGGTCTGGTAGCCATAGGCATTCCTTGACTTGTAGCAGCATAACTTCAATCTCTGTTCTCATCTTCATGTAGCATTCTCCCTGTGTCTCTGTGTCTTCACATGGCTGTCATCTTGTAAAGAAACCAGTCATATTGGATTTGGAGCCCACCCTTCTCTGTGACCTTATCTTGACTAATTACATCTACAATGATCTCATTTACAAATACAGTCACATTCTGAAATATGAGGTGGTAGAACATCAACATAGCTTTTCTGGAGGACACAATTCAACTCACGACAGAGGGCAACTCCTAGGTAATGGCCCAAGAGTGTAAAAATGATCTAATTGTTGACTGGGGCATCTAGTGATAATGACTGCCTGAAGTACAATCAAATGTGCTAACCCATATATCCCATTCTTCTATCAGGGACATCCTAGTTAAAACATGAAAATCAGCAATTCTCCACTGAGCTCCATCATATATAGTGGTGGCCATGTCATCTGTAAACTCCATGAAGTTCCATTGCTGTTTACTAAGTTGCTCCAAATAGTCTTCTCAGGTAGCCAAGAAATCTGGAAGGGAGTGACTTCCTCCAACACCATGGCAAGGGACTGAAGACGTGGAAGCCTACCCCCTTGCTGGTACGTATGCCAGAGGGCCTAGATTTGGCCCCATCTTGTAGTAGCAAGGAGGCCTCGATAGCCATGCCAAGCTTGCAAGATGCTGCCTCCATTACCCAAGACATAATGGACAGCTAAATACGGAGGGTCACAGGCTCAGGGTCTGTGAAAGCCTCTGTTTCCAGGACAGCAAATTATGTGACCAATAATTGCTTCTGTAATGGTGTGTAGTACAGGGCTTAAGAGAGTAGTTTCTTGCATCAGAAGCCCTGGGGCAACTCATGAGGAATGAGAGGGGGTTGCTAAAGCCTCTGTAATGAAGGCATTCTTGAGGGCGCTAATTAAAATGCCTGTTATATTGCAATTTGAACAGACTGTAAAGCCTTTGTTGGAATGATTTCCAAGTAACAGCATACACGAGTTTAAGTAAAATTTATAAATGAGGAATACATTGCCTCTAAATCCCAGAAAGACACAAAAGATATTTTGCTTGTATTGACATGATTGGTGCTGAGAGGATCAATAGCTGCTCCTTGGTGGTGCCAAGAATGAAGCAGCCCTTGGCTAACTGAATAATTTTTAGGAATTTAATGGATGAAGTCAGTAATTTCAATAATATTGTATATGGGGGTCTTAACAGATGTGCTCATAGAATTAGGTTGCACTAATCCACAATGACGTGTCATTCATTCTTTCCAGAATTCGATGTTAAATGGAGAAGCAGTGACGATAATCACCCTTTCACTAATTAAGTCTTGTAGAATAGGTTTCAATTCTTAAAAGCCCTTTTTAAATGTACTGTGAGCCATATTAACTATTTTAACTGAGCTGGAAGTGTCAATTTGGGCGAATTTTGTCAATTCAATTTGTAAGTACTATGAAAAGGAGAAAATCTCAGGACCCCAAACTTACTATGCCAAAGGGAAAAGTTAATCTTGGAAACTGAGTCATGAAAAAAATTGCCCTTCCTCTTGTTACTAAACAGATAGTTGCAAGACAGAAGGCCACGTATCTCTTCAGGTGGCCCCCCTCTCCCTGAAAATGTAAATTAACAGCTTATCTTCACAGCTATAGGACAAAGACAAGATTAGAAATCATCCCTCTGCTCACCTTGAAATAAATACAGATTTACTGAGCCCAAAACGAATGCATAACTGACTGTTCCTCCTTTCATATGTAACATGTGGATTCAGTCAGCGCTAATCAAAGCCTCACAAGAATGTGACTACTTATCTCACTGCCTATCTTTTTTTTTTTCTTTCCCCCTTCCCCTCCTGCCTGCCCTTTTCCCTTTAAATATTGAGGCCTTCAAAACCGTCTTTGGAAAATGTGATGGCTGCAAATCCTACTATGACTTGTGTCTCTTTTCCTAGGTACCTCCTCAACCTAAGAAAATAAATCTCTAAATTGATTGAGACCCGTCTCAGACACTTTTCGTTTTACATTGCTAAAGATTTAATTTGATTTTAATGTGTTACTCATTGAGTTAGAGCATTCATGCCAATTGTGGGATTGTTTCAGGGCAATGGATGCTATCAGCATGGAGAATTTGGGCAAGTCAATCATTCTGATGATTAAGATTAATCATTCTGAGATATAACTAGTCACTCTTTATTTTATATTCAGTAACACCCTTAAGATAATAGGTGGCACCATGTTTTAATTTAATGGCATCTTCAGGCACAGCATAATTTAAGCCCCAGTATTAAAGCTATGAAGGTTTGCCAAAAAGTGTATTTCACCAGATAATAAAGTTAATTCAGAACTTATGTTGTAAAGATATAAAAGCCATTCAGTGTCCTTTATCCTTTTGATGTATAAATTATTTTAGTAAACTATGAATTGATGGTTGGGTAAAATTGTGGACCCTTATTTCAGACTTTGTTTGTTTCCTCCTCCTGTGTCCAGGTTTCTTTCTTTTTCCTTCCTTCCTTCCTTCCTTCCTTCCTTCCTTCCNATTTTGTCTATGGCCTAGGTGGAAACATCAACCTCCATGATTAAAAGATTAACATTTTGCATACTGGCAAGCTGTAGTGCTAAGAAAACCTCAGGCATATTGGCCAGGAGTTTTGGATTGGGGGAGCAGTTTAGTAAAAACCATCTACTCCTTTTCCCTTTCTTAGCTCATCAGTTTCTGGACCATGGACCACCATGTATGTGCATCTAAATACCTTTGAGGATAAGGAGAATGTGTGTGACAGCAGCAAGAGAAGCAGCATCACAGGAGACAGGAAAGATGGCTACCTTCACATGAACAGCAATGACTATTAGGCAACATGGGTTTCATACTTAATTATTCCTGGGATAGTAGTCTCTTTTCTTTCTGCAAACTTCACAAAATGCCTTTCCCAGGCTCATCTATCCAAGGGATACAAAATCACAAAATAATATTTGTATGCCTTTCAAAATCAGGAAACGACAGTCACCAGGCTAGATATAGTGCCTAGAAAGCTCTAGCACAACCCTAGTTAAGCAGGATTCAAGTAGTGACCAATTATGGCATGTGTGATCACCAGTTTTGTAGGCAGGAGCCTCAGAGATCACCTACTGTATTAGTCAGGATTCTCTAGAAGGACAGAACTAATAGGATATATATATATGAGTTTATTAAGTATTAACTTACATGATCACAAGGTCCCACAATAGGCTGTCTGGAAGTTGAGAAGCAAGGAGAGTCAGTTCAAGTCCCCAAACTGAAGAGTCTGATGTTCAAAGGCAGGAAACATCCAGCATGGTGGAAAGTTGTAGGCTGGAAGCCTAGGCCAGTCTAGACTTTTTACATTTTTTTGTCTGTTTTATATTCACTGACAGCTGATTAGATGGTGCCCACCCAGATTAAGGGTGAGTCTGCCTTTCCCAGCCCACTGACTCAAATGTTAATCTCCTGTGGCAGTACCCTCACAGACACACCCAGGATCAATACTTTGGCTCTTTCAATCCAATCAAGTAGACACTCAGTACTAACCATCACAAGTCCACCCCTTGTTAACTTGAACCCATACACATCTCCTGAGATTACACATAATCTTCAAATAAAGACAATAATAAGGTCATAATTTTGCCTAACATAATACAACTATCCTTTGTACAACTGGAAACACACCAATTTCCAACCCAAACACTATTACATAAAGTTGATACTTAAATGCTGATATAAAGTCAATAAATCTTATGTCACGTGATAAAGGAAAAAGAAAATAAAATGAAAATATATTCTTAGTACAAGAGTATACATGCGCAAACATGTTTTAACAAATGAAGGAGGAAATATGACAATTACAGTACTCATTTCTGCAGCTGGTCACGTGGTCATAGCTAGTATTGATGACTACCTTCTTTTACTATTCATTTTGTATTCCCTTTGCCTTCAGCAAGCACCTCAGCAGGTTGTGTTTTTTCTTTCCTGGTGCAGTGACCCAAACTTTCATTCCCGAAGGGTCTAGGCCATTTGTAGTCCTGCCGTTGTAGTTTCCCATTGACCTTAATCACAGGGCATGGCAATACTAAGAGACGCCCTAATGGATCTCCTGTATTCCATGCATACTCTTCTTTACCTCTGTTGTGGAGTAGTAAACTGATTTCATCTGGATAGTCTGGCTCAATCACCCAAGCCAACACTGTAACTCCCTTTTTAGCCTGTTGACTTAAATGTAGGAGAAGCTCAAAGTTTCCAGGTGGCAATCTTAACTTCCAGTTTAATGGAATCGTTGTTGTGTCTCCTGGTGGCAGCATTCTTCCCTCTGGAACTAAGACTTCTAGACCAGCAGAATGTAATGTTGCAGAAACAGGATGCTGATTCAGAGCATACATGGCCTTTTGGAGAACTGTGCCCCAGCCCTGCAAAGTATTCTCACCTAGTAAGCATTGTAATTGTGACTTAAAATGACCATTCCACTGTTCTGTTAATCCAGATGCTTCAGGATGATGGGGAACATGGTAAGACCAGTGAATTCCATGAGCATGAGCCCACTGCCACACTTCTTTAGCCATAAAGTGCATGCTGTGGTCAGAGGGAATGCTGTGTGAAATACCATGATGGTGGATAAGGCATTCTTTGAGTCCACAGATGGTAGTCTTGGCAGAAGCATTGTATGCAGGATAGCCAAACCCATATCTGGAGTAAGCGTCTATTCCAGTGAGAAGAAACCTCTCCTCTTTCCATGATGGAAGAGGTCCAGTATAATCAACTTGCCACCAGGTAGCTTGCTGATCACCCTGAGGAATGGTGCCATATCAAGGGCTCAGTGTTGGTCTCTGCTGGTGGCAAACTGGGCACTCAGCAGTGACCCTAGCCAGGTCAGCCTTTGTTCTCCACATTTGGTCAAAGATATTATGTATAGAGCCACTAATGTCCTTGCCTCTCATGAGCGGTGAATCAGTAGTGTCAAATGCATTTATTTTGCATAACTCTCTAAGCAGTTCATGCCAAGAACTATTAGTGTTCTCCATACTATTAGAAGAAGAGTCCTTAGCATTTTTTGGGCATAATCATATTAAGCAGCTGACTCCATAAACCCCAAAACCATTGAAAGCACTCCACTATTAATATTCTATTCCTCCAGAACCACTCCTGGTACCAAAATCTGTATTAGACAGGGTTCTCTAGAAGGACAAAACTATTAGGATATATATATATATATATACACACATACACACACACACACACACACACACATACACATATACATATATATTATTTATTAACTCACACGATCACAAGGTCCCACAATAGGCCGTCTGCAAACTGAGGAGCAAGGAGAGCCAGTGCGCTTCCCCAAACTGAAGAACTTGGAGTCCAATGTTCCAGGGCAGGAAGCATCCAGCATGGGAGAAAGATGTAGGCTGGGGGGCTAGGCCAATCTAGCCTTTTCACATTTTTCTGTCTGCTTTATTTTCACTGGCAGCTGATTAGATGGTGTCCACACAGATTAAGGGTGGATCTGCCTTTCCCAGCCCACTGACTCAAATCTTAATCTCCTTTGGCAGCACCCTCACAGACACACCCAGGATCAATATTTTGCATCCTTCAATCCAATCAGGTTGACACTCAGTATCAACCACCACACCTGCCAAATATAGGGCAAACCCAGTGACATGGCACACTGTATTATAGCCAATTAACAACAATTATTGTGTGGGGATCAGACAGTTTCAGGATGGGAAGAGATGGCAATATCTCACAAAGACAACACAGTACCATGCAGGCCAATGTGGAAGACCACTAGTAATCTGTGGATTTATCCCAGACAGACTTTTCTATATCATGGAACCAGTTAATTAGGCAAAACAGTAAGTTAAAGCTAACCAGGTGTGATCAGTTAAAGTTAGGCCATCCTATTCATGATACCAATTGTTTTAATCACCTCTAATTCACCCAAATACCGAGAAAGGAATTCCCACCCATTGGGTTACGGGGATGGCTGAACGTATGATGCTTAACATTGAAAAGACGAGAACAATAGCAGTTTATTAGTAGCATATACTCACAGCTTGCGGGAGGAAGACACTGAATACCATGCAGGGCCACACAAGAGTTAAGATAATAGGTCATATCAATAGAATAAAAAATCACACAGTCATACCAATAAGTGCAGAAAAGGCATGTGGCAAAGTCTAATACTCTTTTGTAATAAAAAATTTCAATAACTGGGAATAAAAGTAACTTTCTCATAATGATAAAGATATTCTACAAAAACCCACTGCTAACATTATACTTAATTGTGGAAGACTAGATGCATTTCCCTCATGTCTGAAATAAGTCAAACATGCCCATTCTTGCCACTTCTATTCATCACCATACTGGAGGTTCTAGCCAGGGCAATTAGGCAAGAAAAAGAGAAAAAGAGGCATTCAGATTAGCAAGGAAGAATTAAACTATTTCTACTCAAGATGTCATGGGCTTGTATATAGAAAATCCCAAGGAATGCACTAAAAAACTGATAGAATTAATAAATAAGTTTAGCAAATTATAGTATACAAGAGCAACATATAAAATCAATTGTATTTCTACACATTTGTGATGAACAATCCAAGGAAAAAAGAAAGTATTTCATTTACAATATTATCAAAAGGAATAGAACACTTTGGAATACATTTAACCAAATAAGTGCAAAATTTATACTCTGAAAACTACAAAAAGCATTGTCAAAAGAAACTAATGAAGATCTACATAATTGGAAAAAACCTCATATTCATGAATTGGAAGAGTTAATATTGTTAAATGACAATATTATGCAAGTTAATCTGCAGATACAATGCAAGTCCTATTAGAATCTCAGCTGATTTATATTTTCGAAATTGACAAACTGATTCTAAAATTCATAAGAAATTTCAAGGTGCCCAGAATAGCTAAGTAATATTGAAAAAGAAGAAAAAGTAGTCCTCACATTTCCTGATTTTAAAACTTACCATAAAGTTAGCAGTCAATAAGGTAGTGTGATACTGCCAGAAGAACAAGCGTATATATCAATAGAGGGATTGAAAATCCAGATTGTAAATCATATTCCAATGTACAACTGATTTTTGAGAAATACCAATAATATTCCATTTAGAAAGTATATTCTTCACCAAAAATGGTGCTGCAGTAACTGTATAGTGACATGGAAAAAAAGAAAAAAAGCTAGACTCACATTGCACCACATACAAAAGTTAACTCAAAATAAATCAAACACCTAAATGTAAGACCTAGAACTATAGAGCTCATAGAAGAAAACAGGGCAAATTTTCATGACTACAGATTTCGCAAAGTATTCTTAGATATGGTAATTAGATATGAAAGTTCCCCAAGTTATTAATTGCAGTGTTATCATATGGCCTATGAATTTCACTTCTAGGTGTATACCTAAGAGAAGAAAAACATACATTTACACAAAAACTTGTACATCAATGTTTATACCAGCAGTATTATAATAGTCAAAGAGTGGAAATAATTCAAATGTCCATCAACTGATAAATAAACAAAATGTGATATATCCATAGTATTCATCCATATATGATAATATAATTTGTCCATGAAAAATTAAGGATGTACTGATGCATTCTACGTGAATACCTTGAAAACATTATGCTAACTCAAAGAAACAAGTCAAAAAAGACCACATAAATGATTCCATTCATATTAAATATTCAAAACAGGAAAATCTGTGGAAAAAGGGCAAATTAGTAATTTCTCAGAGATACAGGAGAGACTGGGGAATTGATAGCTAATATCATAGCTAGTGTGTGGGTTCCTTTTTGTGATAAAATATATATAACAAAATTTACCATTGCAACCATTTTTTCTTTCAATATTTATTTTAGATTCAAAGGGTACATGTGCATGTTTGTTACAATGAAATATTGTGTGATGCTGAAGTTTGGGCTTCTATTAATCCCATCACCCAGATGGTGAATGTAGTACCCAATAGGAAGGCTTTCAGGCCTTGTCCCCCCAACCCCCGCTGCCTTACTCCCTCCTTTTGTATTTCCCAGTGTTTATTGTTCCTGTCTTTACATCCGTGTGTACCCAAGATTTAGCTCCTGCTTATAAGTGAGAGCATATGGTATTTGGTTTTCTGTTTCTGCATTAATTCACCTAGGATGATGGCATTTAGCTGCATCCATGCTGCTGCAAAAGACATGAGTTCATATTTTTGTGGCTGTGTAGTATTGCATGGTATATATGTATCACATTTCTTTATCTAATCCACTCTTGATGCGCACCTAGATTTATTCCATGTCTTTGCTATTGCAGTCTAACCATTTTTAAGCATACAGTTCAGTGGTATTAAGTATATTCAAATTGTTGTGGAACGATTGCCACCATTTGTCCTCTGAACTTCTTTTATATTCAAAAACTAAAATTCCACTTCCATTAAATACTAACTTCCCATTCCCGCCCCACCCCCACCACTATACTATAAAGCTAGAGTAAATAAGACAGTGTGGTATTAATGCATGGGTAGGCAAATAGATGAAATGAAATAAAGAATGTCCAGAAACAGACCTATACATATGCAATTTCTTTATGCATGAGAAAGATTACTCTGTCATTGGGAAAGACTAAGTTTCTAGATGAATTATGTTGAGTTGTTGCAAAATTGTGGATCTTGATTCCTACCTCACACCATGTACAATAATTGACTCTGGATCACTTCAGGAGTGGGTGAGTTTTCTTAGATTGCGTGTAAAAGCATAAAAGGAGACATAAAACTGTTTTAGTTTTCTTGGACTACTATAGCAAAATACTATTGTCTGGATAGCACAAACAACAGAACTTAATTTCTCATGGTTCTGGAAGCAGGGAAGTCCAAGATCCAGGTGATGACAGATTCAGTGCCAGACAAGGGCCTTCTTCCTGGTTTGCAAGCAGTTGCCTTCTTGCTGTATCCTCACGTGGCCCAAAGAGAGAACATCTTCATGTCTCTTCCTACAGTGGCACTAATATATTCATAAGGGCTCCATTCTCATGACCTAATTACCTCCCAAAGTTCCCACCTCCAAATACCAACACATTGCAGATTAGGACTGCAGCATATTAATTTAGGGGAAACACAACATTCAGCCTATAGCAAGAACAAAGTGTAAAAACAAATAAAATGGCAGAATAGAAGCCAGTGAAGGAGACAGAGAAGGAAATATTGAATAATATAGCAAGCAAATTTCATAAAAGAGGAATTCATCAATTGCACTAAGTATTATGGAATTGTGCAAATAGAAGGAAATTGGTAATTTTGTGACAGCAGTTTTAATGGCAAGGTGAGGAACAGAAAGCAGGTTTTTGTGTGAACACAGTTAAACTTGAATTTTATTTCCTAAAATTCCCTTCTCTGTATAGTTCTAGAATAACGTGGCTCTCCAGATGTACTTTTTATATTTGGAATGTGGATGAGAAACAGCAGATATCTTGTCTTATACTCAGGAGTTTAAGGCAAGACATAAGGAACTTTTGCAGCATATGAATATTATTGCTTATCTGCTGGCTCGCCTTGTTGGCATGGGGCAGAAATCAGGCTCACAGCAACTCCTACTCTTGCTGGATCTCCTTCAGCTTTTCTGATTCTTAGGTTATATGTGTGCTTGGTGACACAAAGGGCAAAATCTTCACCTCCAGATCACTCCTTCATCACAGTTGGAGGTTTGGAGGTAATGAGAGACTAATGAGAGATTTAGTCTATCCTTATGGGTTTCAGTACACCCTAACAGATTGCAATTTGCTCCACTTCCTCCACTTCACTTCTGTTATTCCATCCCGGCTGCCTACCCTGCTGACTTTCAGGCTTCTGTACTACAAACAGAACTAAGAGCCTCACACAGATGCTAGCCAGTTCCTACAGCTGTATAAGATCAAATCCCTTATCATTTGTGTGCATGTGTGTGTGTGTGTGTGTTTCTCTTCTAGTGGCACCCTTCTCTTATTAAACTCTAACTGATCCACTCTGTGAAATGGGTTGAGAAATAGGTGAGAAGTGAAGAGAAGTAGAGTTGGTGAGAGTGTTCTATTAATCTTGAAGTTTAGGAATAAAGGATGAAGCGAAATAGTAAAGTTACCTGATGAGAAAGTGAGGTAGAAAAATGGGTGTTTTTTTACAGAATGAATCTGATCATATTGATAGTTGAAGTAGAAAGAACCCATCGAGAGAGAGATTGAAAATATAGCCATGAGGGAGGACAACTGAATGAGAGAGTGAGCAAGTACAGGTGAGTTTATATCTGTTAAAAAGGAAAACATGTACTCAGAAATTATTTTAAGTAAGTCACGTTTCTTAATGCTGGGAATACAAAGATGAATAAGACATCCTTAGGTCTCAAAGGAGAATGGAAGCAGAGACAGATACACCATTTAATATAGCAATGCTAAAACAATGTATTGTAATAGGAATGGTAATGGAGATATATACAGGGTATATTTGGAATACAGGTGGGGAACACTTAGTTTGGTCTCAAGGACTGCAGGCAACAAGATTCGGGGGATCAGGGAAAACTTCCTGTAAGGGATGATGCTTGAATTAAGCTGTTCAGGTTATTTATTTGCAGCTCCTCTTGCTGCACAGCCAATACTACTTCATAATTTACTGTTCTTTCTCATGTTCCTTAGGCTTAGAATGACCTTCCTCCACTTATTAGCTACAAAACCTCAGTAATAACACTTATTTATTACTGAAATATGAAATGCAAAATAGATCAGAAGTCCAGTTAAACATGTCGGTTTAAAGATGTGTGCTAGCTTGTACTCCCAGAACTCTACTGAAATAAAAACAAATGAATAGAAATTGCATACATCCACAAGGTCAAACAAAATGAGAGACATCAGCAAACCAGAAAGATGTAAACATTATTGGAAGCTGGAAAGCACATAGAGAAATAGGAATTCACTTAGCAGAGTTGGAAGGACTGAAACCAACGTGATGACACTGGGAAAAATCAAGGAGGAATAAGCTAAAAATATGCTGCAGAGCCCAGAAATATAGTAATAATAGGAGATGTTAGTTTCCTCCAAAGGTGGAGGAAAAAGTTGAAGACAGGAAGATTGATTGCAAGTTTGTAGGGGAAGCAATTAGAACTCAGGAAATCAGTCTTAGTTTCCCCTAGCAGAAGATTGGAGGGTTATTTTCTAAGGAAAGGTTTCTAGGGAAAATAAACCCTAGGAAACGTTTACCTAGAAAATAAATCCTCTCAAAAGAAAATATCACCATTGGACAACTCCTATCCATAAACATATAGCTTCTAAGCCACACCTTAGTATCTGCCTCTTAAATATGAGTAGGCAGCCAAGAATTGCCCAGTATTTGAAGGAAGACTTTAACAATAGCAGATACCAAAATAAACCAAAAAAAAAAAAAAAAAAAAAAAAAAAACTTAGAGTAAGCAAAATCAATGCAAAAGCAGAAGAAAATCATAAAATAGAACTTTAGTTAGTATCCTAAGTAATATGAATAAATAAAAAATACATTGTTTTCATGATGTAAGAGCAGTACAGTATAAAAAAGAAGTATTAAAAGAAGAATAAAAGGTTCTTGAAAATAAAAATACTATAGTTATCATTTAAAAACTAATCAGTAGAAGGATCAGATGATACATTTAAGCATGCATTCCAGAAAAGAAAAAAAAAAAGTAAAATAGTAGAGTAAATAAAGGAAAATCAGAGGATCCTTACATAAGATATACATTTTGATAATAATGGCCCTGGGAAAAGAGAAGAAATGGAATTGTAAAGAAAATTCATTTTAAAAATAAAGAAAATTTCCCAGAACTGAAAATACCTTCATTTCCAGATGGAAAAGGCCTACCAAATAAATCCGAGCAGAAAGAAGGCATAATTTATGAAACTGGAGAACACTGAGATGAAGAAAAAATTATAAAACCTTTAAGGAGAAGAAAATCTTTTGTTTCATTGATATTTTTGTATTTTTTTAAATTTCAACTTCATTTATTTCTGCTCTCATCTTTATTATTTTTTTTCTTCTACTAATTTTGCATTTGGTTTGCTCTTGGTTCTCTAGTTATTTAAGATGCATCATTAGATTGTTCATCTGAAGTTTTTCCTCTTTTTTGATGTAGGCACTTATAGCTATAAACTTCCCGCATAGTACTGCTTTTGCTGTATTCCATAGGTTTTGGTATGTTGTGTTTTCATTACCACTGGTTTTTAGACGTTTTTCAATTTTCTTCTTATGCTCTTCATTGATCCGTTGGTCATTCAGGAGCATATTATTTAATTTTCATGTATTCGTATAGTTTCCAAAATTCTTCTTGTTAGTGATTTCTAGTTTTATTACATTGCAGTTAAAGATACTTGATGTTATTTAAATTTTTTGTATGTTTTAAGACTTGGTTTGTGACATAACATATGGTCTATTCTTGAGAATGATCCATGTGCTGAGGAAAATAATGTGTATTCTGGAGCCATTTGATAAAATGTTCTGTAAATAGCACTGTAGCCATCACAGCTGATGTGCTGAGTCTCACCTGAAGCCAGTAAGTCTCAGAAGCTCACCAAGGCCCTCTATGTAGTACCTGGCATTACTGCTGGTTATTCAGGGCCCAAGGGCTCTTCAGTTAGCAGGTGATGAATGATACCAGTACTGGGTCCTTTTTTTCAAGGCAGCAGGTTCCCTTTTGCCCCAGGGTATGTCTAGAAATGTTACCTGGGATCTAGGGCCTGGAATGGGGGCCTCATGACTCCGATCAGTGCCCTATCCTGCTATGGCTGAGCTGGTATACAAGATGCAAGACAAAGTCCTCTACACCCTTCCTTCTCCTCTCCTCAAGTGGAAAAAAGTGGTCTCTTTTGGAGCTGTGAGCTGTGCAGCTTCTTGGTAAGGGAGGGGTGATACCAGCACTCCCTTAGCCCCCCAGCTGGTGTCTCAGGATGTTGCATGACCCCCAGTCACTGTCTCAGGGCTTAGGTCAGCCCTATGACTTGTCTAAGAGTTGCAGCCCTCATGGCCTAGACTGCCTTTCATGTTTACTTAGAGACCAAGAGCACTTTGGCACCCAGTGGCGGTGAGGTTTGCCATTCAGACCACTGGAATCAGTGATTTTCTTCTGGCTCCAGCTGTTCCCTTTGTGGGTGGGTGTCAGCTGAGTTTGGTCTGGTTTTCCTTCTTGCACTAATGGGACAGCACTGAGTTTGATGCATCACAATTGCTGTGTTCTCCTTCCCCCAGTCCCCAGAAATGCTCCCCACACCAGGCTGAAGGTGCTGGGGGTGCGGGGGCATGGCATTGGTGATTCAGGACTATTTTTTCTATCTCTTCATTAAAACCCGATACTATGAGCGCTCACCTGATTTGTTATTCTTATGGTGGTGTTTTTTCTGTATAGATAGCTGATAGCTGTTAACTTAGGGTCCTTCTTTGTGAAGGAGGAGGGGTTTGGGAGGGGTAGGAGAAGATGATCAGTGGAGCTTTCTATTCTACCATCTTGCTCTGCCTCCTCTGGATGTATTGCTTTTATATATGATTTTATCTATATACAATCAATTATGCTCCACTTATCCATATCTCTATTTCTTCCTCAGGAAGAATTATATTTTTTGATATTTTGTAAAATTGTAAAACAGATGTTTTAAAAATGAATAATCCCAAATTTCACCCTCCACTTCAAGCACATTGTTTTCCATTTTCAGGATGTCACTATATATTCTTATTCTTTATTTTCTTATATAAACCCTAAGATGATTCACTGAACCATCTCCCCCTGGGTCTGATCCCTGGTCTGAGTTATATGGTTATTACATTAAATATACTAAGCAATTTGGAGTATACAAATACTTTTACTTCCTCTTCTCACTCAGGTTTCTCTATTCACGAATTTATAAAGGTTTCACAATACACATTTGAGATTTTATAAAGGTCCAATATATATCTATTTAAACTTATTTCTAGGAACTGTTGTCATTATTAATTATGAAATGAAAAACTTAAGATAAACTAAATTTAAAAGTTTATTTGAGCAAAAGATGATTCATGAATTGAGCAGCCTCCAAACCAGAAGAGGTTCATTGAGCTTCACTCTGCAACAGGGGAAGTCAGTATTTATAGAGGGAAAACAAGAGTGATGTACGGAAATAGCTTGCTTGGTTACACGTGGCATTTGCCTTATTTGGACATGATCTGATCAGTTGGCAGTCTGTGATTGGCTGAAGCTCATATGCTGTAATTATCTGTGACTCAGCTATTTGTTACAGAAATATACTCCAGAGTTCGGCTTTCAGTTTGTTTAAAAATGTAGGTTGCAGTTTTCTACACAGGGACTCAAGGTCCTCAGGCTACTACTGTGGTCAAACTTAAGTTGATTTACCATAATGAAGTTTTGTTATGTTAAATAAATGCTGTTGACTTTTCAATATTTATCTTATATCTGTCCAATTTTTAATGTTGTTGTATTATTTTGAATAATTTTTAATCTACCAAAATTAACAGTTTTATTAATAATTTTAGCAAACTAGGTTTTATAAGTATATGATTATGTTATAAGTGAATGATATATTGCTCTTTTTTCTTACCAGTGTTTATCCCTTTTATTCCCTTTCATGTCTTATTACTTTACCAAGAATATTCATTACAATATATAAAAATAGAAAGTAGGTATTTTTGTTTGTTTCTAAAGTGAAAGAGAATGCCTAGAATTTTGTTATTGGTGAGTTTTTGTTTTGCTTTGTGAAACAGGAGTTCTTTAATTTTTTGTTTCTGTTAGTTTTATGACACCTTATATTTACATAACAGCAAATATTTTTTTCTGTAAGACATGAACACATGTATTTGAACATATGTAATGTCAGTATGAGAATTAATCCAAGAGTATGTGTGGTGTGTATGTATGTGTATATTTCAGTTTGTATTTCCATTATTTTTAGTATCTAAGCTGCTAAATATAGTTTCTGAGCTATTAATATCATTTCCTGTGTTATCCCTGATTTTTTAAAATTGTAAGAGAAAGACGATGTGAAGTGTTTTAACAAAGTTAAATAAAAATTTGTGTGGATTCAGCTTATTGCTAAATTTGTTGCAGGTTCTCTGTATTTGGAACTTATGTCCATGGAACTTTCCATCAGTTTCTTAGGTAATTAGATTATGGAAGAGTGCTTATGCATTTTCAGGTATTTCAGAAATACCTGAAATTGTGAGTATACCTTACCATACCGTTCCATAGTTTTAGGAACTCACTTACTAGTACATAACTTCAAGAGAAAAAATTGGCTTGTGCATGTCCTTTAATTCTACTCAAGTAATTATAGCTTCTCTTTATTGATCAGTTACTATGCATGAGGTGCTACACAAAATAGGTATTTCTATTTTACCAATGAAGTATCTAAGATTTTACCCAAGGTCATAGGACCAATAAGTAGTACAGCTTATTTTTCTACTCATGCCTCTCTGAGTCCAAACTCTCTGCTCATACCCAGATGTCACAGTACTTCATTTTCAGTGGCAGAGGATGCAGCACATTTTTGTGAGTCATTTTCTTTACTACTTCCTTCACACTTCCTTTAGAACTCAGGTTTGGATATCACCTCCAGTCTCTCCAAACGCAACTTAGGTACTCTACTTTCTCTGGTATATGCTTAACTGTCTTATTCTCTTTCTGCATCATGATGAAATGTTTAGTTTTCATTTCATGTCTTAATAGATGAAAAGAGGAGAAATTGGTGTGTGTGTGTTTTTGCAAGTGTACATATGCACAGACATAAACACACACACCAACAATTTGTACACCTGTGCGCACACATAAACACATTTTTTCTCATACACTGCCATCTTTCTGCTCTCATTCTCTATTCTGTTGGTTTCTGTTGGTGGTGGTTGTTTTAACTCCTTCTATTTGCCTGGCTTGTCACTCCTGGTTTGCCCCATAGTCACTTCCTGATTAATCTGACACTACTCCCATCAAAGTCCTGTTGAAAAACAATCTGCTGATTTTGTCTACTAGTATAAGTCATACTGCATGTTAGATGCTTTTTTGGTTTTCATGGGCAGTATATTTATGCCATTACATAGTTAGATAAGAGTCAGTGCTGTAAAGAAGAAAAAATGCAAATATTTTTCTTTTAGTAAAAAAAAATTCAACATTTAACAACTTTAATATTAAGATACTTGAGGCAATATATATTCTCCTCAACAGCACAAGGAGCATTCTCCAAGACAGACCATATGATAGACCAAAAAACAATTTTCAATAAATTTAAGAAAACTGAAATCATATCAAGTATCTTCTCAGACTACAGTGGAATAAAACTGGAAATTAACTCCAAAAGGAACCTTCAAAACTACGCAAATAAATGGAAATTAAATAATTTGCTTTTGAATGATCTTTGGGTTAACAATAAAATAAAGATGGAAATTAAATTCTTTGAACTCAAGGATAATAGTGACACAGTTTATCAAAACCTCTGGGATACAGCCAAAGTGGTTTTAGAAGGAAAGTTCAGAGCATTAAATGGCTACATCAAGAAGTCAGAAAGAGTACATATAGAAAATCTAATGTCACACCTCAATGAACTAGAGAAAAAAGAACAAACCAAACCCAAACCAGCAGAAGAAAAGATATAATAAAGATCAGAGCAGAATTAAATGAAATTGAAACAAAAAATACAAAAAAAAAAAGAAACAAAAGCTGGTTTTGAAAATAACTAGCAACATTAACCAAGAAAAGAAGAGAGAAGATTTAAATAAGCAGAACTAGAAATAAAAAGGGAGATATTACAACCAATAGCACAGAAATACAAAAGATCATTCAAGACTACTATGAACATCTTTATGTGAACAAACTAGAAATTTTAGAAAAGATGGATAAATTCCTGGAAATATATAATCCTCCTAGATTAAATCAAGAAGAAGTAGAAACTCTGAACAGACCAATAACAAGCCGTGAGATGAATTAGTAATAAAAAAAATTGCCAGCAACAAAAAAGTCCAGGGCCAGATAGATTTACAGCTGAATTCTATCAGACATTTAGGCAAAAATTGGTACCAATCCTACTGAAACTATTCCAAAAGATAGAGAAAGAGGGAGTCCTCCCTAACTCATTCTATGAAGCCAGTATCACCCTTACACCAAAACCAAGAAAGGACATAACAACAACAACAACAAACTACAGACCAACATCCCTAATGAACATAGATGCAAAAATCTTCAACAAAATACTAGCTAACCAAATCCAACAGCATATCAAAAAGAAAATACTCCATGACACCATGATCAAATGGGTTTCATACTAGGAATGCAAGGATGGTTTAACATATGCAAGCCAATAAATTTGATATATCACATAAACAGAATTAAAAATGAAAGCCATATAATCATATCAATATATGCAGAAAAAGCATTTGACAAAATCCAGCATCCCTTTTATGATAAAAACTCTCAACAAAATAGGTCTAAAAGGGAAGTACCTCAAAGTAATAAAGGCATCTATGACAAACCCACCGCCAACATCACACTGAATGGAGAAATGTTGACAGCATTCCCACTGAGAACTGGAACAAGACAAGGATGCTCACTTTTACCACTTCTATTCAACATAGAACTGGAAGTCCTAACCAGAGCAATCGGACAAGAGAAAGAAATAAAGGGCATCCAAATTGTAAAAGAGAAAGTCAAACTATTGCTGTATGCAGATGATATGATTGTTTACCTAGAAAATCGTAAAGACAACTCCAAAAGATTCTTAGATTTAATAATCGAATTCAGTAAATTCTCAGGTTACAAAATCAATGTACACAAATCAGTAGCACTGCTATACACAGACAATGACTGAGAATGAAATGAAGAATGCAATCTCTTTTGCAACTGAAAAATAAATAAATAAATAAATAAAATACTTAGGAATGTATTTAACCAAGGAGGGAAAAAAAATCTCTGCAAGGAAAACTATGAAATATTGCTGCAAGATATCATAGATGACGCAAACAAATGGAAACACATCCCAGGCTCATGGATGGGTAGAATCAATGTTGTGAAAATGAACCTACTGCTGGCCAGGTGTGGTGGTTCATGCCTGTAATCTCAGCACTTTGGGAGGCTGAGGCAGGCGGATCACCTGAGGTTGGGAGTTTGAGACTGGTCTGACCAACATGGAGAAACCCCATCTCTACTAAAAATACAAAATTAGCAGGGTATGGTGGCACATGCCTGTAATCCCAACTATTTGGGAGAATGAGGCAGGAGAATTGCTTGAACCCAGGAGGCAGAGGTTGTGGTGAGCTGAGATCATGCCATTGCACTCCAGCCTGGGCAACAAGAGCAAAACTCTGTCTCAATAAATAAATAAATAAATAAATAAATAAATAAACAAACAAACAAACAAAATGAACATACTGCCAAAAGTAATACACAGATTCGACGCAAATTTCATCAAAATGTTATCATCATTCTTTACAGAACTAGAAAAAACAGTCTTAAAATGCATATGGAACCAAAAAAGTGTCTGCATCTCCAAACCCAGATGAAGCAAAAAGTACAAATCTGGAGGCATCACATTACCAGACTTCAAATCATACTATAAGGCCAAAATAGCATTTTGTTTGCTTTGTCAAAGATCAGTGGAATGTCAGTATTTAGCTTTACGTCTGGGTTCTCTATTCTGTTCCATTGATCTATTGCCTAATTTATACCAGTATAAAACAGAACAGAATAGAGAACCCAGAAATAAAGTCAAATACTTACATTCAACTGATCTTCAACAAAGCAAACGAAAACATAAAGTGGGGAAAGGACACCTTATTCAACAAATGGTGCTGGGATAATTGGCAAGCCACATGTAGAAGAATGACACTGGATCCTCATCTCTCACCTTACACAAAAATAAAATCAACGTGGATTAAAGACTTAAATCTAAGCCCCAAAGTATAAAATTATAGAAGACAACATCAGAAAACTGTAGTGTACATTGGCTTAGGAAAAGAATTCATGGTTAAGAACCCAAAAGCAAATGTTATGAAAACAAAAATGAATAAATGGGACCTAATTAAATTAAGTTTCTGCACAGCAAAAGAAATAATTAACAGTGTAAGCAGACAACTCACAGAGTGAAAAAAAAAATTCACAAACTATGCATCTAACCAAGGACAAATATCCAGAATCTACAAGGAACTCAAATCACCAAGAAAGAAAAAATTAATAATCCCATCAGAAAGTATGCTAAGGGCATGAATAGACAATTCCCAAAAGATGATATACAAATGGCCAACAAACGTATGAAAAAAAGCTCAACATCACTAATTATCAGGGAAATGTAAATTAAATCCACAATGAGATGCCACCTTGCTCCTGCAAGAATGACTGTAATTTAAACATTGAAAATCAGTAGATGTTGATGTGGATGCAGTATTAAGGGACTACTTTTACACTGCTGGTGAGAAGATAAACTAGTACAACACTATGGAAAACAGTATGGAAATTCCTTAAAGGTCTAAAAGTAGAACTATCATTTGATTCAGCAATCTCATTACTGGGTACCTACCCAAAGGAAAAAAGTTGTTATATGAAAAAGACACATGCACACTCATGTTTATAGCAGCATGATTCACAATTGCAAAAATATGGAACCAACCTAAATGCCCACCAACCAATGAGTGGATAAAGAAAATTTGGTATATACACCATGGAATACTACTCAGCCATAAAACAAAATAAAATAATGGCCTTTGCAGCAACATGAATGGAGTGAGTTGGAGACCATTATTCTAAGTGAAGTGGGAGCTAAGCTATGAGGATGCAAAGGCATAAGAATGATGTAATATAATTTAAGGACTTGGGGAAAAGGTCAGAGGGGATGAGGGATAAAAGACTACATGTTAGGTACGGTGTACATTGCTTGGGTGACAGGTGCACCAAAATCTCAGAAATCACAACAAAATAACTTATCCATGTAACCAAAAACCACCCATTCCCAAAAAACTATTGAAATGAACAAAAACTGTGAGGCAAACTCTTGATATCAAAACAATAAACTCAAAGAAATGACTTTCCTCCTCTTCGAAGATGGATGGTCCGTATTATGTTATGTGAGATGCAGGTTAATTTAATATAAATTAATAAACGTAACTGTATAACCCCAGATATATATCACTTTTGATAGTTCTCCATTTCATATTGCTGAGTTCATATAATGAATATATGACTCATATTCTTAAAGATGACTAGAAATTAAAATAAATGCCAAATGTCAGTAGTGTTGGTAAATCAACACACACTGGTTATCCAGCCTAATATATCATGAGGTATACAACTTCTGTATTAGAGCTATTTGTGACTTCATTGTAAGTGAAACATCTTCATCTTGTACAGGTAGAAATAAACGAGGCTTTAAATCAGTCAGCAAAAGGACATAAAAATTAGAATCACATTATTCTGCAGAAGGTTATCCCCTTGTGAATATGTATCATAAAATACTAGTTTTTTTTTTTTTTGTAAAATGTATATAAAGTTGGTATTTTACCATTCGGAATCTAACAACTTAGATCCAAAAGTATATATCTTGTGCTCTTAGATTCCATGCTACTACGTGTTTAATTGATACAGAGAGTACTGAATGACACTGAGGATCTCTAGTGTGCTCTTTCCAGTTTCAGCAGTGTAGATAGTGACACATTTAGCTGTGCATCACCTTAGCAGTTCCCTGTCTTGATTAGATGGGATAGTGGAGACATCACTTGGGAAGCTGGCCATTTTAAGATAGTGTCCCACTGATAAACACTTTTGTGACTTACAATTATATGTGTTGCTAACACTTTATAGTGCTGTTAGGGTTTTAATAGTGCTTGAAGAATCAAATGAATGTTGTGTTGATGCCTTAAGTACCTGAAAAGATATTATCATCAGTTACAATAACATATTAACTAGATCAAAAAATATCTCCATTTAGCAGAAAGCAGGTAAAAAATGGAAAGTTTACATTTTGCAGAGTATGGCAAATAGGAAGTATTAAAAATGTGTTTATTGATTAATTTTATAAAACTCATTAATAAGTCCATCAGAATAATCTGTAGTATAGCACTGCAATGTTACTGGGTATTTGAAATGACTTGCTTTTCCTTTCTTCAAATTGTATGCTTTATTACTGAGGCTAGAAGAAAATAAATGGTTTTAACTGGAGATGCAGCATTTTGAATAGAATATAAATCCCTTAGCCTAATATTCAAAACTCACAAAGTAGCCTTATTAATTGTATTAGTCCATTATCACACTACTATGAAGAAATACCCAAGGCTGGCTAATTTAGGAAGAAAAGAGGTTTAATTGACTCACAGTTCCACATGGTTGGGGATGCCTCATGAAACTTACAATCATGGCAGAAGGCACCTCTTCACAGGGTGGCAGGAGAGAGAATGAGTGCAAGCAAGAGAAATGACCGACCTTTACAAAACCTTCAGATCTCAGGAGACTCACTCACTATCATGAAAACAGCATGGGGGAAACTGCCCCCATGATCTGATTNGCATTTTTGAATAGAATATAAATCCCTTAGCCTAATATTCAAAACTCACAAAGTAGCCTTATTAATTGTATTAGTCCATTATCACACTACTATGAAGAAATACCCAAGGCTGGCTAATTTAGGAAGAAAAGAGGTTTAATTGACTCACAGTTCCACATGGTTGGGGATGCCTCATGAAACTTACAATCATGGCAGAAGGCACCTCTTCACAGGGTGGCAGGAGAGAGAATGAGTGCAAGCAAGAGAAATGACCGACCTTTACAAAACCTTCAGATCTCAGGAGACTCACTCACTATCATGAAAACAGCATGGGGAAACTGCCCCATGATCTGATTACCTCCACCTGGTCCCACCCTTGACAAGTAGGGATTATAAGGATTACAATTAAAAGTGAGATTTAGGTGGGACCACAGAGCCAAAACATATCATTCTGGCCCTGGCCCCTCCGAAATCTCATGTTTTCACATTTTAGAGCACAATCATATCTTCTGACAGTCCCCCAATGTCTTAACTCTTTCCAGCATTAACCCAAAAGTCCAAGTCTAAAGTTTCACTGGAAACAAAGCAAGCTGCTTATGCCTATGGGTTTGTAAAATGAAAAGCAAGTTAGTTACTTCCTAGATACAATGGGGGTACAGACATTGGGTAAATACACCCATTCTAAATGGGAGAAATTAGCCAAAACAGAGGGGCTACAGGCCCCATGCAAATCTGAAATCCAATAGGACAGTCATTGAACCTTAAAGTTCCAAAATAATCTCTTTTGACTTCATGTCTCATATCCAGGTCACGCTGATGCAAGAGGTGGGCTCCCATGGCCTTGGGAAGCTCTGCCTCTGTGGCTTTGCAGGGTACCACCTCCATACCAGCTAATTTCCTGGGGTGGTATTGAGTGTCTACTGCTTTTCCAGGTGCATGATGCAAACTGTCAGTGGATCTACCATTCTGAGGTCTGAGGAATGGTGGCCCTCTTCTCACAACTCCACTAGGCAGTGCCTCAATGGGGCTGTGTGTGGGGGCTCCAAACCCACATTTCCCTTCTGCACTGCCCTAGCAGAGGTTCTCCATGAGGGCCTCTGCCCCTGCTACAAATTTCTGCCTGAACATCCAGGCATTTCCATACATCCTCTGAAATCTAGGTGGAGGTTCCCAAACCTCAATTATTGACTTCTGTGCACCCACAGGCTCAACATCACATGGAAGCTGCCAAGGCTTGGGGCTTGCACCCTCTGATGCTGTACCTTGTCCCCTTTTAGCCACAGCTGGAGCTGAAGCAGCTGGGATACAGAGCACCAAATCCTGAGACTGCATGAAGTAGCAAGGCCCTGGGCCCAGCCTAGGAAACCAATTTTTCCTCCTAGGCCTCCAGACCTGTGATGGGAGGGGCTGTTGTGAAGACTTCTGACATGTTCTGGAGACATTTTCCCTATCGTCATGGTGATTAAGATTGGGCTACTGGTTTCTTATGCAAATTTCTGGGGGGGGGGGGGGGCAGAGCTTGAATGTCTCCCTAGAAAATGGGTTTTTTTTTTTGCCACATTGTCAGGCTGTAAGTTTTCCAAACTTTTATATTCTGCTTCCTCTTGAATGCAGTGCCACTTAGAAATCTCTTCTTCTAGATACCATAAATCATCTCTCTCAAGTTCTCTAGGGCAAGGGTAAAATACCACCAGTCTCTTTTCTAAAGTATAGCAAGTATTACCTTTATTCCAGTTCCCAAAAAGTTCCTTACCTCCCTCTGAGACCACCTCAGCCTGGACTTCATTGTCCATATCACTATCAGCATTTTGGTCAAAGCCATTCAACAAGTCTCTAGGAAGTTTCAAACTCTCCCACATTTTCCTGTCTTCTTCTGAGCCCTCCAAACTACTCCAACCACTGCCTGTTACCCAATTCTAAGGTTGCTTCCACGTTTTGGGGTATCTTTATTGTAAAGATGAAGTACTACTCCCAGTACCAACTTACTGTATTAGTCCGTTCTCACGTTGCTATGAAGAAATACCTGTGACTGGGGAATTTACAGAAAACAAAGGTTTAATTGACTCACAGTTCCACATGGCTGGGGATATCTCATGAAACTTACAATCATGGTGGAAGGCACCTCTTCACAGGTTAGCAGGAGAGAGAATGAGTGCAAGCAGGGGAAATGCCAGACGCTTATAAAACCATCAGATCTCGTGAGATTCACTCACTATCATGAAAACTCTCACTACCACAAAAACAGCATGGGTGAAACTGCCCCCATGACTTGATTACCTCGACCCAGTCCTGCCCATGACAAGATGATATTATGGGGATTACAATTCAAGGTGAGATTTGGGTAGAGACACAGAGCCAAACCATATCATTAATGTTTCCAGATTTTTTTTATCTGTACATACATATATATGTACCTTCCATTTTGAAAAAAATGACTCCACTCCAGGTATGCTTTTGGAACTTTGTATCTGCACCTTTGCTCATAGTCATAACAACTACCTTTTATTAAGCATTTATTATGTATCAAGTATGTGCAAAGTGCTTTCCATGCATTACCATATTTAATTCTACAACAACTCCTTGAGGTAGGTACCCTTAGTATCCTCATTTTTCACATGAGAATATGGAAGTTCGAATATGTTAGGAAACTTGCCCAATAGCACAAAACCAGCAAGTTTTAGAGCCAGGATGCCAACTCAGTTCTGTCTGATCTCAAAGGATCTTTGATACTGTATGGTTTGATACTGTACAGGATCTTTGATACATTAACCATCCATGATGCTGTATGGTTAATACCATCCATTCTGCATGGGAAACTTCTGAAAATCAGCCCCACTTATCTTATTTATTCAAACCTAAGCAAACTTTAAGATCGAATTTAAATGCAAACTCCTCCAAGAAGCCTTCCATTAATGACACACAATATTGCCACTTCTCCCCCTTCAGAACTATCAAAGCCCACACTGATCTTATCATACATAGATCACTTCTTACACATTACTTTGAATTATAATGGTAATTGTTTACCATGTCATATTTTTGTGAATTATAAGTATGGACACTGACATTTCCATCTCTGTATCATCCTCAGCATCTAGCATTTCATCATGTATATTAGTAAATGCTGAATGAATCTATGAATATTAAGTAATTTACTGACTAACTGAATGAAAGAATATAAGATTGGACTGTTAGAATGCAACAGGTATCTCCTAGTCTAGAAAGCTTACAAAGAAACATTAGTATCTTTGATAAAAGGGTAGGAAACTGGCAGAACCAAAATATGTTGGAAAAGTAGAGTTTTTATTATTGAATACACAGGTTACTATCCAGAAAGTAATATTCCCTTTTTTCAGACTTCTTAGAAGAATAATATATATTGAAGATCAACTAGGCATTACATGTATGCACTTTTTAAGAATCTATCTATCTATCTATCTATCTATCTATCTATCTATCTATCTATCTATCTATCTATATGTGTGTGTGTGTGTGTGTGTGTGTGTGTGTGTGTGTGTGTGTGTGTGTATTTCAACTCAACGGGTAGTTATTATCATTATTTTACCCTGATTAGAACATTGAAACCCATAGAGTTAAAGTAACTTCTCAAGGTCAAAGAGAATTAGGAGTTGGAGTGAGATTTGAATCTAAGCCCATGAATTCATCAGTGCCCACGTCTTAAAATCCCCAAGTTTTGATTAATAATTGTGGGAAATAACAGTAGGAATTTTATTGATGGGGGAAGGAGGGGCATTTGACAGTACTGAATTCTATTCCACTATAAACTACTTTAAAAACTCTTTGTTATAAAAAGATGCCTTGGCTGTATCACCTGGTGCAAGATACAGCTAAGCTTCATTTAAATATTACCTCCTCTGTAAAAGCAGGCATACTCATTCCGTGTATTTCCGTAACACTTTGCTCATGCATCAATCATAGTAATTTTCACACTCTATTGTAACCAGACTATTATGGCTAGACTATCATCCCTTCAAGAGGAAGGACCACTTCCTGTTTAACTCTGAATTGCTCCTACCTAATACCTAACAAAGTAACTAAGAGAAAGTGTTCAATAAACACATATATAAAGACTAACATTATTGAAACAATGTGGTTGGTCACTAGGAGAATATGAATAACACTCTCTCAAAGAGTGTATGTTATGGCAGAGAATACGTGACAAATACAAAAATAACTGTACTGCAAGGCCTGAAGGACTGAGTACCTTCAAATAATACAAACTGTTTGGCAAGATCAGAAAAGGGAGAAATTACTTGTGATTAAATGGGGTTGGGAGATCAAAAGAGCTTAAAATATCATAGGCTTTGAAGTCATTTGGTCACCATTCAACAAACATTCCCTGAGAACCTGCTGTGTGTCAGATACTGTTCTAGACCCACTAGGATTCATAGAAAAGACATAACCTTGCTTTTCCAGAGCTCAAGGTCTAGTGAGGGAGCAACAGGTATAAACAGGCAATGAAAAAAACAATCTGAAAACACAGAAAGATGCACCAAGGAGGATTTATTAAAGTAACCAGAGTGGTGGCAGGCATGATGGTATTAAGGAAGAGTTTCTGAAGGAAGTAGTGAATGAGCTGGATCGAACAAAACTCAGAGGTGATCACAGTATTAACACTTAATGACTATAACTTCAAAATTAGCTGGAAAATGTGTGTGAATAACAATAATAATTTCAGAGTTATTGTAAAAATTAAAATAGGTAAAGCATATAAAATGGTAGACTTAGTAGATTCTACTCCAGAGATTATTTCCTGTCCCTTCTCCCTTTCCTCATTGCCACCTTTTGCTTTCATATGTGAACATTTAGGTGCAGCAAGAATGGTAGATCAGTCCTCCCAGATGAAACATACAGATGATAAATTTGCTGTTCAGGAAATCATGCAATTGGAAAAAGCCTGTCAGTGAAAGTTGTGACGATACTTAGATTGAAGATATTTAAAAAGGAATGTGTCAGCAGATGTAGAATCTATCATCAGCAGCTGAGTGACCCCGTTATTAATTGTTATAGACTGGATTATCTCTTCTTTTATTGTTTCAAAGACTCTTGATGCACTTGAATCATCTTGCACACTTATGACTGAATGAAACTTTGTGTGAAGTTTGAAGACAAGTAATTGACACCGGAGGTCCACCATTTTCAGGGAAATTGGAATTTTCTTTTGGGCTTCATTTCTAATAGAGCATTACTGCAGTGGTAAGTGGTGTTGGTGTTTAAAGGAAGGAATCTGTTTTACTGAGAAGATGCTGAACAGGAAAATAAATAATTCCCTGGCCAAGCACTTCAACGAGTCAATTGATGTTGAAGTAGAGGTATTAACCACTTGTTCTCAACCTACTAAGTGGTAGACTGACAGTATTCATTAATGCTATTTTTTGGATAAGGCTGCAAGAAGCATTCTCACCCTGGACATAGGCAATAAAATATAAAGCCCCAAAATGCACAGTGTTCTTTGTAAGCTCTGCGAAAGCTTAGTCACTGGGTCACAACAGAACAGTTTTCTGCCAACTTAATTTGCAAGTCATTACCACCTGCAAATCAGTCACAAAGGATCACTCAAATTAAAATAATAGGATGTAGTGGAAATCTTAGCTTTTTCATTTCAATTATTTATCATAAATGGCTTTGTTTTAAATTTTTGTTTGAAACTAAGCAGTATATTGATTAGTTTTCAACAACGCATGAATCACAGTTCAACACAAATTACTTTAAATTGAGGCAATCAGGAAATACAGCAGACCTATTTCAGCTTAGCTGCATATATTACAGGGAATGATAATACTAAAATTCTTGGCTTCATCTAGATGCTTCTGATTTTTTCTACAAGACATAATATAAAACGATGAAAATAGAGATGAAAGTTAAATGCTAGACTTTGGTGGTCTGATAGGAAGCTGTAGCAAAAGAACATAGAAATGGTCTGCAATTAGTCTAGAATAAATAAAGTATGTCTTCTCTGGACTAGTATAGAAGTGCAAAGTTTTGTCATTATAACAAAGATAATATGTACCTCATTTTCCTCTGCTATGGTATCTGATTGAAAAGTCAGGTCATCTTATATGGTAACAAACAAATATCCAAGAGCATAGTTATAAAAGTTAATATCAGTTCCTTAAATGATATTCATAATGAAATGATCCAAATGGATATTCTATTATGTCCACATTTTACAAAGAGTAAGTATAAATCCACAGAAAATGAATGTGTATGGGTGTGTTTATTTATTTTCTTGTAACAAATTCCTTTGTATGTCTAATTCCTTTTAATTCATACCCAAAAGTCTACAGAACGACTCCTTTGGGAAACACAGGAAAGAGATGTTGTGCATCTGTTTTCCCAAATCGCTCCAGCAAAAGTCCCGTTTGCTTTCCTATTTGTATTCTTTACCCACTTGGGAAAACTTCCTTAGTTGACTTTATGGCAGATTTTTTCCAACCTGCGTGTGAATAGAGTGTGGTTCTCATTAAGCCAACATCTAGGAAGTGGCTAGAAAGATTTTTTTCTTAGCTTGAGAATATAGTATCAGGAGATCTGAGTCTATTTCACAAATATTTATTGATTGCGTTCAAAATCAGCCAAGCTCGCTCATTTTTTAAAATCCCTCCTACAGCAATAGATTATCACAAATATAAATAAGCTATTAATCTTTGCTATATAGAATGCTCTTGGTATCATATTTTCTTTTGACTTTGGCACTAGTGGTTATGTTCTGATAGAGTTCATTGGTTTTTTTGTATTGGGATATATTAGATTCCATAACTTTCTTTGCAATTTTAAAACTACTACAATCCTTCCTGGATTGCCATCCATCTACAACACTATATCTCAAATTGTTATGGGATGGTTTTATTAAGACTGGCTTCTTTCACCTTTTCAAGTTAGTTCTATAGACTAAGTATTAGACTCCTGATGCTCAAAGTATGATCTTAATCTTACCTGGTAGTTTGTCAGCAATGCAGAATTTTAGGTCCTATCCCAGACCTACTGAATTAGAATCTGCATTATATGGCTCATTCATATGTGCATTAATATTTGAAAAGTGCAGGTGGAGGATCAGTGTCTGGTATATGGTAGATGCTAAAATAAATATTTGATAGAATAGTGAATATGATAAAATGTTATAACTAGACAGCGGAAATTATATATTATTTGTTTTAAACAAGGACAGTCGAAGAATGTGCATAAATTTTAAAACTTTCAAACAAATTTTGAATGTTAAAATGTGGAAATAAGTATCAGAAAGGAGGTTAGATTATTTCAGGATATAAGAGCCTTATTTTGCATAAAGAAAAGTGGAATGAATCATAAATGTAGTCATGAATTTTAGATATGAGATTATGTGCCCAGCATACTTTGTAAATTATATTATCAAATAACAGTGTTATTAATTTTTTTACATTAGTACAATTGTGGAATTAATAATTATAAGAAATTTTTCTCTTTAAAGGAAGTTATGATTATTGTGATATACAAAACCTTTCTCGTTCCCATATGTGACCAAAGCATGTCTTTCCTTGTGTCCTGTATCTACTTTCTGATTCTGGCTCTGTCCTTACTCCATAGGGATCAAAATCTACAGCATGACACTGTGACACACAAGGGGAAGAGGACAAGCTTTTTATAAATAAAGATTGATTTTGAAAATTAAGTAGGTGATATAATGGCATAATAAGTGGCCAAAAATTGATTGAGCCATCAGTAAAGTGATTTATTGTTAGTTTAAAAAGTACACTGATAAATCTGATCAACCTGAAATCCTTAACGATTAAGCATGAACATCTCTTCTGTTATTAAATAAGCTGAGAAAAACAGTATGACAACATTATATAAAGTAATATTTTTATTAGCTAGAATTTGTTTT
>NW_016813241.1:0-2155 GCF_001698545.2 Rhinopithecus bieti
TTCACACATCACAAAGGACTTTCTCACAAAGCTTCTTTCTTGTTTTATCAGATGATATTAACTTTGTCACCATAAAGTTTAACACAATCCAAAATATCCCTTCTCATATTCCCCATAAACAGTGCTACCAAACTGCTCCATGAAAAGAATTGTGTAACTCTGTGAGAAGAAATCACACATCACACAGCTGTTTCTTAGAAAGTTTATTTCTAGTTTTTATCTGAGGATATTTCCTTTTACACCATAGGCCTCAATGCGCTCCAAAATATCCCATCACAGTTTCCACGAAAAAAGTGTTACCCTTCTTCTCAATGAAAAGAACTGTGTAACTCTGTGAGATAATTTCCCACATCAAAACAAAGTTTCTCAGAAAGATTCTTTCTAGATTTTATCTGAGGATATTTCCTTTGTCACCATAGGCTCAATGCGATCCAAATTATTGCTTCTCAGATTCCCCAAAAACAGTGCTACCAAACTGCTCGATGAAAAGAATCATGTAACTCTGTGAGATGTATTCACAAATCACAAAATCACAAAACAGTTTGCCATAAGGCTTCTTTCTAGTTTTTGTATGTTGATATTTCCTTTTTCACTGTTTGCCTCAATGCGTTTGTGAATATCGATTTGCAGACTCCATGAAAATACTGTTAGGAAACTTCACCATGAAAAGCAAGGTATAAATCTGTGAGATGAATTCAAACATCAGAAAGCAATTTCTCAGAAAGATTATTTTTGATTTTTGTCTGAGGATATTTCCTTTGCCACCATAGGCTTCAATGTACTCTCAGATATCACTTCTCAGAAACCACAAAAACAGTGATGCCAAAGTGCTCCCTCAAAAGAAACGTTTACCTCTATGAGATGAATGCACGCATCACAAAGGAGTTTCTCTGAAAGCTTCTCTCTCGTTTTTATCTGAGGTTATTTCGTCTTTTCACTATGTTCCTCAATGTGCTCCAGAATATCCCATTGCAGATTAAACGACAAAAGTGTTAGCAAACTTCTCAATGAAAAGAACAGTGATACTCGGTGTGATGAATTCACACATCACAAAGCAGTTTCCCAGAAAACTTCTTTTTGGTTTTTATTTGAGGATATTTTCTTTCTTCAATGTGCTCCCAAATGTCCTAATGAAGATCCAAAATATTCCTTTTCAGATTCCCCAATAACAGTGCTACCAAACTTCTCCTTGAAAGAACTCTGTGAGATGAATTCACACATCACAAAGAAGTTTCTCAGAAAGTTTCTTTCTAGATTTTATGTGAGAATAGTTCCTTTGTCACCAAAGGCTTCAATGTAATCCAAATAGCTCTTCTCAGATTCCCCAAGAACAGTGCTACCAAACTGTTCAATGAATAAACTCATGTAACTCTGTGAGGTGAATTCAAGAACTACAAAGCAACATCTCAGAAAGTGTCTTTCTACTTTTTCTCTGAGGGTATTTATTTTTTCATCGTTTTCCTCAATGCACTAGTGAACAGCCCTTTGCAGATTCCACAAAAATACTGTTACCAAACTGCTCCATGAAAAGAAACGTGTAAATCTGTGAGATGAATTCTCACATCACAAAGCAGTTTTCAGAAAGCTTCTTTTGGTTTTGCTGAGGATATTTAATTTGTCACCATAGGCTTCAATTTGCTCACAAGTATCTTATTGCAGATTCCACGAAAACTGTGTTATCAAACTGGTCAATGAAAACAACAGTGTAACTCTTTGAGACGAATTCACAGAATCCTTCTTTCTCAGACAGCTTCTTTCAAGTTTTATCTGAGGGTATTTCCTTGTCCTCAATGGGTTCCCAAATATCCCATTGTAGATTCCACAAAACAGTGTTAGCACACTCTTCCATGAAAAGAAAGGTGTACCCTGTGAGATGAACTCACACATCACATAAAGCTTTCTCAGAAAGTTTCTTCCTAGTTTTTATCTGAGGATATTTCCTTTGTCACAATAGGCTTCAATGCAATAAAAAATCTTCCTTCTCTGATTCCCCAAAAACAGTTTTACCAAACTGATGCATCAAAGAAATCATGTATCACTGTGAGCTGAATTAACACATCAGAAAGCAGTTTCTCAATATGCTTCTTTCTAGTTTCTATATGAGGATATTTCCTTTGTCACCATAACCTTCAATACACTCGGAAATATCCCATTC
>NW_016813242.1:0-1959 GCF_001698545.2 Rhinopithecus bieti
TTTATTTAGTGATTATAGCCTTGGCAGATGATACCATGGTTAGATATTATAACAACCTAGTAAATGTGTTAGGGTGATCAAATCCATTTTATTTTATTTTATTTAAATTAAATAGTTAATTTTAATAGACAGAAAAAAATCATTTATATTTATTTCATTCAACGTGTTGTTTTGGATATATATATATATTGTGGAATGGCTCAGTCAAGCTGATTAACATATTTATTACCTCACGTGCTTATTTTTTGTGGGAAGAACACTTTTTTTCTTTTTTTTTTGAGACGGAGTCTCGCTCCGGTCACCCAGGCGGGAGTGCAGTGGCGCGATCTCAGCTCACTACAACCTCCGCTACATGGGTTCAAGAGATTCTCCTATCTCAGCCTCCTGAGTAGCTGGGACTACAGACGCACGCCGCCATGCCCTGCTAATTTTTGTGTGTGTTTTAGTAGATACGGGGCTTCACTATGTTGCCCAGGCTGGTCGCAAACTTCTGAGCTCAGGCAATCCGCCCGCTTCAGCCTCCCAAAGTGCTGGTATTACAGGCGTGAGCCACTGCACCCGGCCAAGCGAAGAACACTTAAAATCTACTCTGTTAGCAGTTTTCAAGAGTACAATACATTGTTATGAACTACCTGTATAATCAACATGTACAATAGATCTCTCGAACTTATTTCTCCTGTCTAAATGAAATTTTGTATTCTTTGATGAATATCTCTGCAAGAGCCACACCCTCCTCTCAGTCTCTGGTAACCACCATTCTACTCTCTACTTCTATGAGCCCAACTTTTTAGTTACCACCTATAATAAGTGAGATCATATGGTATTTGGCTTTCTGTGCCTGGCTTATTGCACTTAGCAAAACTTCCTCCAGGATTATCCATGTTGTCACAAATGATAGATTTTCTTCTTTGATGTCTGAATTATATTCTATCGTGTGTGTGTGTGTGTGCGCGTGTGTGACCACATTTTCATTATCCATTCATTTGTTGATGGACATTTAGGTTGAATCCATATCTCGGCTATTGTGAACAACGCTGCAATGAATACGGGAGTGCAGATATCTTTTCAATATAATGATTTCATTTCTTTGGGATATATACTCAGTAATGGGATTGCTGGATCCATTGTCAATTTAAAGATATAGAAAACAAGCCTTAAATATTTGTGTCCCCCAATATCCAAAAGCTAATCAATGGCCAAATCAGCTTAATTTGTCTGTTTTGTTTTTACTATCAAACTTCATACATTCCCCAATGCTCTTTTTCATAGTTGTAGCCGTTTCTTGAAGATTATAATATTTAGTAGTTTAGATTGTTATGTAGACATGTGGTGATTAAAGTAACTCTCACAATTAATTTAACTAATTTTAGTTGTTATCATGTACTACCTTTTTACATACTATTTTCCTCAAAAATGTTAAAGTGCTTTTCTTAAAGCCTTTTTAGCAGGGCCTATCATATTTATTTGCATTACTATTTCTTCAATTGCTTTAGTTTAGTGACAGTTTCATGTAGTTCATTTACTGGATTCAAGATACAGTCCAGTTACTTGAGGAGCCCAAAGGTTAATGACTTCTGAAAGTGCATGAATCGCTTCTACTCACTGATGCATCCCAAACATTCAGATCTTGTTTACTAAATCAGAGGTTCTAGCCCTTAAAGTTCCTTGGAGGATACTATCAGAATGAGAAGACTCAAAATAGAAGTCTTCCAGAATACAATGTTGTGGTTTTAAACTTAAAAGTATTGCCAATATAATGTTAGTACCTACTGAGGTGGTCACCCTAATTCCAGCAGGTCACATTTTGAGAACTGCATGGGCTTTGTATAGTATGCCAAAATAACTTTCAGAATGAGTCCATTGTTTTTCCAAAAAAAAAAAAAAAAAAAAAAAAAAAAAGTTTTTAAAAACAGGGTTTCCCCATGGTGCCTAGGCTGGGCTCAAACTCTTGGGCTCAAG
>NW_016813242.1:3317-9218 GCF_001698545.2 Rhinopithecus bieti
GAGTTTGATAATTACATTTCATATTTTGATCACTTAAAAGTATTTTGTTAATAGCATTAGTATTTTGTACATGAGGAAAAGGTGCTATGTAGCCATCATGGTAGAGTTCTGTTTCTAATGTAGCAGTTAATGTCTATAAATAAGAGACATGGAATTCTATGTTTCTCTCAAAAATAATTTCTGTCAAAATATAGGAAAAATATATCAATTCATATTTGGTATTCATGTCAATTATGTTATAGTAATCTTATTTTGCTTTTGTAATTTAATTAGGGAAAACTTTTAAAAATACTCATTCAGTGAGTAACTTTATTGAGACTCTACAATACAGTGTAAGATTTAGATGCCAATACTACAACCATTTTACTGAGAGAAAAATAAAACTCTAGAACAATTTCAGAAATGCTGCCTTTTTATGCTGTTCTCCCCAAAGCAGGGGTCCCCAACTCCTGGGCCCCAGATCAATCGGTCCATGGCCTATTAGGAACCAGGGGGAACAGCAGGAAGTGAGCCCCGGGCAAGCCTGAGCTCTGCTTCCTGTCAGATAAGCAGCAGTGTTAGATTCTCATAGGAGCGAGAACCCTATTGTGACCTGCGCATGCGAGTTATCTAGGTTGTGTGCTCCTTATGAGAATCTAATGATAAATGTAATGTGCTTGAATCATCCTGAAACCATCTCCCCAACCCAAGTCTGTGAAAAAATTGCCTTCCACGAAACCAGTCCCCGGTGCTAAAAAGGTTGGGGACCACTTCCCTAAAGCTTAGGAATAGGTCTAAATATGTTCTCAAGACTCCTCTAAGTAAATACTTAAAAGGATAATTTTTAAGGAATCACTTGTATATTACTGCAAATGTGATACCTGAACTTTTGTTTGCTTGCTTGCTTGTTTGTAAGCTTTTGAGAATACAATTGTTTTTATTACTTAGGGAGTATACATTGAAGGAAATTATAAGAATTTTCATACTTGAAAGGGACAAAAGAATATGCAATAGGAAACAGTAAAAAAAATCATGTCAGGACTTTCAAACTTATCCTGCAGAATTCCTTTCAAGTTTCAATCCTTTGGGGGAGCCTTTTAGCTCTCTGTACCCTCTCCTTCTGCTTACATGTAAGCCTTGGTGATGCATCTACCAAACCCTTCATATCTGTAATCATGGTGTAGCTTTTCTCTTTCATTGTAAATTTAGGGATAGTAGAAATTGCCTTATTTAACACTGTATCTCTTATATAACCTTATATGTACCATACATACATAGAGTCTATTGGATAAATAAATGTTTATATACATTAAACATGAAATGGACGAACAGATAAATGGGTGGATGAATGGATGGATGGATGGTGCATGGATAAATAAATAAATGGTTGGACGAATATGTTTATAATTATTTATATGTAAAATATTTTTAGGGTTAATGACCTCCAAAGTGCTCTTAAAGCTCCAATTACCTGGTTGATTGCACACAATACAAAATTCATAGAGGTAAACAAAAAAGAATGCATAAAGAGAATTGTTTCTCCTATTATATTAGCTAGCCTCCTAGTTATCCTCCTTCTCTCTTACTGGGAGTGCCAGCATTCCAGTTTTCTGTGTATTCTTTCAGAGATCTGCTGTACGCACATACACACTCATACACATGGCCACATATATCAATTCAAATCTGTCAGGAAGGCATGAGAGCAACAGTTTCCTCATACCATCAAAAATGCAGTGTACTATCGAACTTTTGATCTTTGCCAATATGACTGGTGAAAAACTATGAAACTATGTCTTTTACTTTGCACTTTACCTACTCAGGAATGAGGATGAGCATATTTTCAAATATTCAAGAGCAATTTTGTTGATTTTCTCTGAATTCTGTTCATTTTCTTTGCAAGTTGTAATATTCCTTCTAATATTGTTTTATAACCAGTTAATAGATGGGAACCAGTCTCGATGTGGCATCAGAAACAGTGTTATCCAGCATATTCAAACCTACCAACTTACTTGATTTATCAGTATAGCTAACTGTCTGAGTAGTTCATACATTTATTTACACTATCAAGAAAAATAGTTTCAACGTTCTTGACCATATTAAAAAATGCCTTTTAGGCTACAAAGGTAGATTGAAGAGAGAAGTTCTGAACAGTAATGAAGGCCTCTATTCCATCCCAGGGAATTTGCAAAGGCTCTTCTCTGGACAAACTTGTGCTATTATTTTGCATGATGGAATAATTTTCATCCTTCAAATCTGTTTAGTTGTGCATCCTAAAAAAACACCTTCTTTGACTATGAAATCCGGACTAGTTCTCTTTCCTTCCCTGGACCCTCTATTTTAGGTATTTTCTATCTTAACATCTTGTTTATTTCTTCAATAACACTTATTATATTGGGTGATTATGTTTTTTTGCCATTTATTTGCTATTCCCTACAATAGATTGGAAGTTCCAAGAGAGTAGTTTCCTTGCATGTCTTGTTTACTGTTTTATCTTCACTGCTTGGTTCATAGTGTAGCATGAAGTAAACATTCAACAAATATGTGTGGAAGGAATAAATGAACATACACATCTAATTTCTGGTGTGTTTATCAGAAATTCAATTGTATACTTCTGGTAGGCTGAATTTAATTCAATTGAATTTTTCCCATGTGTGATAAGAAGGATAGAGGGATAGGGAAAGGGACAGATGGAGGATAGGAGGGTAGGAGAGAAGAAGAAAGAAAGAGGTGGGAGGGAGGAGAATGCAGACTCTTCAAGGAGCCTAGGCTTTTTACTCCTGTACTTACTTATTCACAATTTACTGCAAATGAATTTCACAGACACAGAAACTGCAAGCTTAGACAACATCATTGCTCTGAGACAAATGCATCCAGAGTGTTTTTGAAGTTCAGATATAATTGATAAATAAATGTAAAGCTGGGAGAAATTTATTAAAATGGTTAATAACTCATAACTTTCAAGGAAGTGAATTGTTATAAAAAGTACATAATACTTGGGTTAGAAACTGTGTTTCTTAGTTAAAATTCAATAATATATGTATTTCAATAGATCATATATGCCAGAAGCCACCTGGGTGTATTGACTATTACATAATAATTATTATCTTTATCCATCTAGTGTTTGATTGAGGATGGAGGCTGATGTATCAAATTAAATTAATTGAGATCTAAGAATGACATCAATAAACAAAATATTAAGTTTCAACCTTCCTTTTTGCATATGTACTGCTTTAATCTTTCAGTTATTGATTACCAGTTGTATTTGCAAGGAACACATTTAGGCTTTTCTTTACAGAGAGATTTAACTTACCCTTTAAACCATGAGTTGGTGCTTTTAGTTTTAGGGATTTAGTTTCCTTAAAGCCCTCTGAGGGAAAGAAAGGTATATATAGTTATATATCTCCAGAGAAATTGAATATCAAAGTCCATATAAAATGTAATTTATCAATGATTATTAACTCCTGCACTTGTCTGTGACTGCCTGTATTTGGTGATGAAGAAAATATGGAAAAGTAGATGATTAGAATAGGGAACCTAGGAAACAGGAATTGGAATATATATAATCTACAGAATAATGGTATCTTCTTTTATTTCAATTGTCATTTGGATAATTTTCTTTAAAAAGTAAATACAATACAACAAATTGAGACTGAATTCAGTAGAATAGACTTGATACTAATAAAACATAAAAAATATAAGAGTTAAAAAGTAACTTTAAGGTATAGCTTTATGTTCTTACATTTATGGCATGAGTGCAAGGAAAGACTCAACAGTTATATGCATCCCTTTACTTTATAGTTGAATAGTAAAAAATAATGCAGTGAAAAGTAATACTTCCTAGGGATGTTCTTAGACATGCAAACTGATCAAAAAAGTATAAAACAGGTTGGATAGTATCTCTAGAATCTCCCATTAATACCAACAATGCCTTTTCATCAACCAACACTATTGGCATAGTCTTCTCAATTCTATCTGGACTTTCTGATTTTGATCTTTCCAAGCCAATCCTTTTGCATACTGCCCTCAGACTTAGTCATCTAAAGGGTCTTTGATGATTGCCATTGTCTGAAGTTAGAAGTCCTAAGCCTGGCCTACAAGGTTCTCTATTTTTTTGTCATTTTCCTATTTTTACTTATTTCCTCTACTCTTTGACTGTCCTGCTTACACTTTAAGGCAGTCTCCTTAGACCTTGAATGATATTTCCCACTTTCTCAACCTACCAAGCTTTTCATTCTCCTTTGGGACGCAGACAAAATCTGATCTTTGCTGTGATACATTTCATTAATTATCTGAGGTGGAATTAATCTCCCTTACCTTTGATTCTCCTGTAGCACTTGTAAGAACCTGTACTGTAGCAGGTATCATATTGCACGGTAATTATTTTCCAAATGTCCTTCTCCTCAATCCAATTATGCGTACTTCAAGGGCCAGGACATTGTATCATTGTGTGTATCCTGTGCTGGAAATATATTAAGCTTCCATAGAGTTCTCAAGTAAATTATTGTGAAACATTTGTAATGCTAGGAAGAAAGCATTTTAAATCCTTTAAGAATACATGTTGAACAGGTGCAGTGGCTAATGCCTGTAATCCCAGCACTTTGGAAGGCCAAGGCAGGCAGATCACTTGAGCCCAGGAGTTCGAGACCAGCCTGAGCAATATGGTGAAACCTCATCTCTGCAAAAAACACAAAAATTAGCAGTGTGTGGTGGTGGGCACCTGTAATTCCAGCTACTTGGGAGGCTGAGATGGGAGGATTCACTTGAGCCGGGAGACAGAGGTTGCAGTGAACTGAGATCATACCACTGCACTTCATCTGGGCGACAGAATGCGACCTTGTCACACACACGAAAAAAGAATACATGTTGAAACTTTGGGAATGTTTTGAAGCAAGTTTTGATTAAATAGGACTTAGATTTCAGAAGACAATTTTATCTTTAATGCACTCAAATTTTTCAGATAATAACATTATTTAATATACAGTCATACTAATAATATAGACCCTTACAATAGATAAGTTGGTGTGTATGTGTATATCTGACAGAGGAGTCCTACAGTCACATATATTTTAGCCATAAAATAGGAAACCTAAATAAGCACATTTGTGTTAGACTTCAGCACAACAGGCTGAAACTTCATTTTCATGTGACTTGGGACTGCCTAGTCCCTACTGCCTATCTCTACCAAAGACTGATCTGGAAGTGAACCCTTTTCTTTTCTTTTCTTTTTTTCTTTTACACTAGCAGATGAACATTATTGAGTTTATCTGTGGTCTGGTGATGACACCTGTAGAGCAGCTTCATTTTTCAGAGCCATTCAGAAAGCTATCATAAGCTTCTTCCTTCTTGTCAGGCAAAGCAAATCCTGGCATGACAGGATGTACTGGGAGTCTCTGATAGTGGGAACTGACAAAGATGTGCCTTCAGCACTCCCACAAAGCCATATTGTCTTTCCGGAAACAAGGAGGATTTATTCAGCAAATCTAAGTGTAAACTAGAAAACCCATCAGATAAAATCCATACAACAAAGATCACCAACCATTTTTTATTCTTCTGAATACAGCCAGAAGATGCAATTTACCTTCTTCTCTTTATTCCTCCAGAAGTGACAATATAGAGTTAGAGAGAAATTATAGAGCAGAGACGGTTTCCTCCCCGACGACTAGTTGAAAAAGGATAACTTTAGGAAGTGTTCTCATTTGATTTTCTATGTTTTATAACATGTTATGTTTGTGACTTTGTGTGTGATGTGTGGTGGTAGTGGTTCCAAAATAGCTAAGATATATAGTAAATGAGCAAACAAAAATACTTTGTAGCTTTTGATATATCATAGTTGTACATATTTTCGTGTTATATGTTGTATTAGTTCATTTTACACAGCTATAAAGAGCTACCTGAGATGAATGATTTATAAAGAAAAGAGTC
>NW_016813242.1:11642-14963 GCF_001698545.2 Rhinopithecus bieti
ACTATAAAATAGGCAAAATATACCTTTACCTCTATTCTGAATACTAGAAGTAGAAGTAAATGATTTTATTATTAACATCATCTATTATACTGTATTAATGTTGATATGATGCCTTACAGTTAATCAATCATTTTCATATATTTTAATTCATTTGGCCCTAATAGCTGTGACCACCTCCCAGAATAGCCCAGTCAAAAGAGCTTGAAAAAAAAATCATACAATATACATATGAAGTTTAAGAATTTATGGCATTTGAAATATTTGCCCTTAGACAATGTTCTTAATGTTTCTGAGCCTCAGTTTTTAATACATGAATAAGAATACTTTAAGTATTATTCTTCCATAGAATGGGAATAAGAATACTTACTCCATGAAATGAGAATAAGAAGACTTACTTTATGTAGTTACTGAGGGAGTCAAGTGAGGAACAATTACTAATGCCATGACAGTGTAGATGCTCAATACTCATCATTCAGTTTCCCCTTTTGAACTTATAGCCAGAAAGAAATGACTTCAATGGTGGTACTAAGGAGAGAGGGGGTGATTTAACCTTTGCTTAACATTCCTCAGCCCTCACACCAAGCTACGGGAAGCAAATATACAATCTATGAAAATAAGGAAACCTACATTCAAGACAAATCCTGTATGTACCTCCTCCCCTTCCTCTCCCAGAAAGGATGGCTATGTCTGAATCACAAAATGTAAGGGGTTGCCTAAAAATTCAGAAATCAGGATACATTATATTTTACCTCATTTTAAAACTCAAAATCAATGCAAAATAATTCAAATGAGCAAAATATTAAACCTTTAAGGGAATACAAGATGTAATCTTGCACTCGTGCCACTCATATTCTCTGGCCTCATCCTTATCTCCACTTAGCAACCAACTCAAGGACTAGAACATTGGCAGTGACATAAAGCACAGCTTCCTCATCCCATCTTTCTGTGTCCCCAACTTTGGGATAGTAAACATTGCCTGCCGGTAATATTTTTAAATGTTTTATCAGATATATATGTTTCAACAATATTTGCTCCAGTTTAGTGTAGCAGTTAAGAGTGTGGGTTTCAGAGCGTTACCACCTGGATTTGAGTTCTGTGTACACTAACTACTGGATATCTGACCTTGGAAATGTTACTTAAGTTCTCTGAGCCTCAGTTTTCTCATCCAAAATGAAAAAAAAAATGGGGACAATAATAATAAATATGCCATCGGGCTATTGTGAACATACGTGAGAACATTAAAAATATTTATTTTAGTGTATGACACAAAATGTTTTAGTTTGTTTTTATATTTAAATGTTATTAAAAGGATATTTGGGACTCATATTTTCCTCATGCATCATCCCATCCCTAGAATTTACCTTGATTGTTTTGCGTAGCAGTCGTTTCTTTGACTACTATATAATCAGGTTAACTGTCCATTTTCCTGCCAGAGGGCATTTGGGCTGCTTGAAGATTTTTTGCTTATTGTGTTATTTTGGGCAGTGCTGCTAGGTACATTCTTCTCATGTTTCCTTTTGCAAATACCTCTCTGTTTTTCATGTTGCAGATGGATACCTCGAGATTTTACCTTGCCATGGCATGAAATCCAAAGCCTATACCCATAGATTCCGATATTTATCTCTTGCTTGTTCACACCTAGTAATAAACTTTAGCCAAAACAAACTGTTGCTTGTTTCTATGGGCCTAAAGTCGCTGTGCTGGTCCCCCCTGAATCCTTTTCTATGAGTCTCTTAGTACTCTTGCTCTCAGGATATGGTCCGTACCGAGTTGGTAGCTTTTTTTTATTTTATTTCCAGGGCTTTATTGCTGTTTTAAAGTCTTTCCACTCTGAATCGTACCTATTCAGCCCAGAGTTAGTTGCATTTCTCTGTGTTTCTAACCTGAGGGTCATGAGTCTGACTTTGCTCAGTGAAGGCAAATATTTTCTTCCTCTGCAGTCTGTGTTCATTTTGATAATGATGCTTGATGAGGGGACTAAGCATCCCCCTGAGAGGAAAGAATCTCGTTTGGATTGTAATTTGTCATAGTTTGTCTTAGTTTGGATTTCTTTAAAAGCCAAGCCTGAGGCAAGGACTAGAGAGCAACTAGCTCATTTGGTAGCTGATCACAGGGAACACAAATGGGAGGCAGGGGAAGTAAGGGAAAACAGGGGGAAAAAACAGTGAGTATATTATTGAGCTGGCTACTGCAGTGGGAAAACTGTTGTTCAATCCTATGAAGACCCTCTGAGGAATGCTGTAGAATGTACTCATAATTGTCCCTCTGAAGGATAAGAGGCTGGGGAATATGTCTCTGGTTCCTGTGCCTCATTATTTATTTCTCAGGGATATCAGGTCCCCTGCTGTGTGTAGGATGAGTGAGTTTCTATAACTTTGGAGAAAGTCGTGAGGCAGAAACACAGAGATGCAGTGGGTGCTTGACCTGGTAGGCCTTTGGCATACCTGACACTGTCCCTCACAGGGCTGATCAAGCCAGAGGTAAACCAACAGAGTGGGCAGTGTCTGCTACATAGTTCCAATTGAATTTCCCAATTATCTACTGCTATGGTCTTCTTTGACAGGTCTCAAGAAGATAACCTGTAACTCTAGCCCACTGCTACTGAATGTTTCATACCTGGTATCATATGGATTATAACTGTACTATTTCATTTGTCAGGTATTTTAGTATCAGAAAGCCCTATAGCCTGTTTTCCTTAATATAAATTTTGATTAAATTATGCAAGTCCACTTTAAGTTCACAGTTTGATGTTATGTACATAGCAGGTGCTCAATAAATACTTCTTAAAGCAATAATTTTAAATGACTTTTGTATTATGTAGAACACATTAACTATAATAGAGCCCTTCAGCAGGAGAACTGTTTCTTCAGAGTTGCAAAGTGACTGACGATATATATATATAACTAGAAGTTTCAAGAAAAATGTTACCGGGGCCGCTTCTAAACTAGGGGGAAAATCATTTTTCACAGTAAGCTATCCCATCTCCTTCCTACTGAAGCCTCTGATCTGCTGTGATTATTAAACCCTCGTCTTTTAGTGCAAGAAATCCAGCAGGCTGAAAGGGAAACCCTTTTCAGATTAAAAAAAGAAACTGATTTCTTTTAGGTTGATGTTGTTATACTAACTTGCCAATCAGTTAAACATGTGTTTGTCTTTTAAAAATATCACATAAGAGGCCAGGCCCGGTGGCTCACGCCTGTAATCCCAGCACTTTGGGAGGCCGAGATGGGCGGATCACGAGGTCAGGAGATCAAGACCATCCTGGATAACATGGTGAAACCCCGTCTCTACTAAAAAATACAAAAAAAAAAAAAATCTGGG
>NW_016813242.1:18612-24792 GCF_001698545.2 Rhinopithecus bieti
ATATTATTATGTGAATTATGTAATTGAATTATTCTTCAATGTTGAGAAACTGTCTTTACTAGGCTAAACATTCCCTTAGTGCTCTCGTTACCCAATTCCTTTGTGTTCCGCTCTCAGTGTCTGAATTGTCACCAATATGTGGAGTCCAAATTATGAAATAAAAAGCTTTACCAGAATTCTGATGATTTTGAAGGAAGAAAATTACAGCAAATTTTGATCAATTCTCTCCTGTTAGTGATTAATTCAATGAACCACTTGAACTGCTTATTTCCTCATAGAACTGTATATACATGAAAGATAGATACAATATTTAGTACAATCTATAGTGAGACATGAAGGGAAGGAGGTTGTGAGAAAAGAATAAAACTTTATTATAAAAATGCTTGTTAATAAAGATTTGACATGAAAGCAATATGATAAGTTTTCAGAAAATCAAACAATGCGTTTCATATGAAACTTCACATTGGCAATGCAGTTATGTGAATACCAATTTTTTTTAATCTAAAACAAAGCATCGTGAAGTAGTTTCATGAATAATGTACTGAACTTGTTTCACACAGTGAACATCACAGTGAGAAAATTATTCCAAAATGATAAAGTTAAGTGAAGCTTGCATTATAAGGCCAATAATACTCAATAGGATATTTTCTCATGAATTTGCACTATGGAATGTTTTTATTCTGGAATTTGGATGATATCATGGTCATTCAACAAATATATAGGGTAAGTGATTTTTAAAATCTTTCAGGAAATTAGTTCTTTAATTTCATCTACATGTATGTAAAATAACCAAACCTATGTCTTATGCATATAATGTCATTCCAATATATTGTTCATGTTCATAATATTTATATAGAATCCATTTTGCTTGGCAGATTGATTTGGCTTGGCCTACAAATTAGTGCAGTCCCCCTCAACCTTGACACTTCTGTGTACCATCAGCTCCTTCCTGGAGTACTGAAATAGCATCCTAACTTCTCTCTCTCATATGGTCTTGACCCCATCTATAAATCCTAATTGCAGCATTTGGAGCAACCTTTTAGAAAGGTCAATTAAATCATCTCACCTCTTCATTAAAACTCCTCTCATTCTACCAAGAGTAAATTCCAAACCTTTTACTTTGACCTACATAACTGGACCATGCCTGCCTCTCCCATTTCAATTCAGCTTTGCCCTTGTAGCTCCAGGCAAGCTAGCTCTGTCTTAATTCTTGAATGTAATAAGCTTTCAAGTTCCTCACTGTCTACTTATTTACTGTTACCTCTGTATTAGTCCATTCTGGCATTGCTGTAAAGAAATACCTGACACTGGATAATTTATAAAGAAAAGAGGTTTAGTTGGTTCATGGTTCTGCGGGCTGTTCAGGAAGCATAGTAGCTTCTGCTTCTGGCGGGGGCCTCAGGAAGCTCCCAATCATCTGCAGAGGGCAGACGGGGAGCGAGGTGTCTCAGACGGTGGGAGCAAGGGCAAAAGAGACAGCAAGTGGGCAGGTGCTACGTACTTTTAAGCAACCAGATCTCATGAGAGCTCACTATCACGAGAACAGCATCAAGGGGATGGTGCTAAACCATTCATGAGAAACACCATGATCCAATCACCTGCCACCAGGCCCCACCTCTAACATTAGGGATTACAAGTCAACATGAGATTTGGTGGGTACATGAATTTAAACCATATCACCATCTGACAGAAATGTGCTTTGCTCCTGCTTCTACTTCCGTTTTCTGAGCGATCAGACAGGTATTCATTAACTCATTCATTCATTCACTCACTCATTTGTTCATTTATGTATTAAATTATTCAGTGATTCTCAACTCTGGGTGGTTTTGCCGTGCAGGGGATATTTGGCAATGCCTGAAGAGATTCCTAGTGGCATAACTAAAAGAAAAGATGTTTGCTGCTGGTGTCTAGTAGGTAGAGCCCAGGGATGTTGCTAAACATGTAATAATGTTCAGGTCAACCCACCATAATAAAGAATCATCTTGTGCAAAATCTCAGTAGCACCAAGATTGAGAATCTCTGCAATACATCAACAACCCTTCTAGGGGCCAGGAATATGACAGCAAACCAAATGAATATGGTCCAAACTTTCACAAACTAATCCATTAAGGAGAAGACAGTCAATAAGCTGGCTAACAAACAATTCAATGTATACTTTCAAATTATGTTGAGTGCTCTCATGGACAAGGGACAAGAGAGTGGCCTGTGAAACCTAATTTAGAGCAGGTGGTGTTGGGGGAGGTGGTGTTGATGCTAAGACCCAAAGAATGAAAGAAAGACTCAGCCATAACTTATATATATGGTAAACATTTATTGAATATCAATAGCAAAAGTTGCATTTTCTCAACCATGTCTTTTGTGGTAACTGGAAATTGTTCAAATTAGTTTTAAAATCTTTTAATCGTAGATTCTTTGCTAAGGGGACTAGTCTAGCATTTTTCTCTTGTGAGAAATTAAGTTCTCACCAAGTTAGTGAATCCCATGTCTTACGTACTTCCTACTTATTACTATGAAATTATCTAAAAAATGCACGTAGGGTTCCAAATGTAGTTGAAAAGCAAAATGTTGCTGCGTCTCTAATCAGTAACAAAATTTGTATTTCTGTAGCAAAATAATGTAAAATTTTATAATAATTTTTACATATTTATTTAAAACAATTTTTAAATAAGATTGTTTCTTTGTGGAAGGTCATATGGTCCCAGTATAGGAATGTGTACAGAAATAAATATATACATACATAACAACACAATGTTAAACCTAGCAAAAGAGTGGAGTCTCTTTCTTTCTTGTGTTTTCCTACTTTTGAGCAATGAGACAAGCAACATATTATGCCTAATCACTTGAATCATACACCATTAAAACATTATGGGCAGAGCACAGTGGCTCATGCCTGGAATCCCAGCACTTTGGGAGGCCAAGGCAGGTGGATTACCTGAGGTCAGGAGTTCAAGACCAGCCTGGCCAACATGGTGAAACGCTGTCTCTACTAAAATACAAAATTAGCCAGGCGTGGTGGTGGATGCCTATAATCCCAGCTACTCGGGAGGCTGAGGCAGGAGAACTGCTTGAGCCCGGGAGGCGGAGGTTGCAGGGAGCAGAGATCGACCATAGTACTCCAGTCTGGGTGACAGAGCGAGACTCCGTCTCCCAAAAAAATACTATTAAAAGAACCATTTTTAATGTCAATTACTGCTTCGATGCTAACGTCTGTCAGTTCCGTATCTATGCCTTACCCTTTATTCTGCTCAAAACCTTCTTGAATTTTCCATTTGAATATCCCACAGGCTCTTGACCCCGCTTGTCCAAAATTAAACCTATCATACTCTCTACTACACCTCTTCTTATAGTCTTTCTCTTGTTATTTCTAAACATTTAGTGGGCCAAATAAATACCATAGGAGACATGACCTGAAAGGGGTGTGAAGTTTAGATGATGTTCGGCTTCTTGATCTGATACTGGTTAAATGGGTGCATTACATTTGTGAAAACTCATTGAGTCACTTACGACTTACAAATTTTCTCTATATATTTTATATTTTAATAAAAAAAGATTACATATAAACTCTAGGAGCCAAGCTACACCTTTCCCTCGTATTCATCCAGTACATCTACTGAGACAGCTAGATTTTCATAATGACTGTCCATTGTTGAATATTTGCTATATCTTTGATGTTGTCATCCGTTACTAACTTCCTTACCTGGTCTGACAGTTGAAAATTTCTGTGGTGCAGGTATTATTATTTCCATTTTACATATGAGCAAAAAGAGACTTAGAGTGGTTAAGCAACTTGTCTAAGCTCACACAACAACAAAGTGGCAGGAGTAGAATTTGAATTTGAGTCAATATTTATAATCACTATGATATCTTGCTTCTCATGTGTTCCAGTCACATTAAAACTCTGAGTGCCACTCCCAATCCTTATCCGTCCTTACTACCTGGCTTCAGTTAAGGTCTTTAGATCTTCTTTCCTATATTATAATGATAATATCATAAGAAATCCAGTGCAGTTTAGTCTATTCCAAAATCAGTCTAAATACTGCCAGGATTAGTGTTCATCCTACAATATAAATCTGATTGTGTAATGTACTTAAAATCCATTAACACAGCCGTTAGCAACCTAAGCTACATGTGAAAATCACCAGACACCACCCAAGATAATAAATCAGAATCTCTGGGGATGAGGGACTGGGAGTGAGCATTTTAAGAAAGCTCCTTGGGTAACTGTAATGCTCAGCCAGGCTTGGAAACCAATGCTTTAATGTTTCCCTGCAGCTTTTATGATAAAATTAAACTCCTCGGCATTGCACAAAATGCCCTTTGTAAATTGGTTCTTGCCTTCCTCTACCTTGCCTCCTCTGCTATAACTCCCTTCTTCTCCCACTTTTTCCCCACCCTACCTACATACATTTTATTGCAATTATTCAAAAGTCTTTGTTTCTTCTGAAGAGTTATGATTTTTATACCACACCTTTATACATACCAGTCTTTCCCTCTAAATCCTTAGTTACATTATCTTTGCACTTAATCCTTTTAGTTGCTGATAATAAATGAAAATTTTTTTTTAATTTTTTTTTTTTTTTTTTTTTTTTTTTTTTTTTTGAGAGTCTCACTCTGTCGCCCAAGCTGGGCTGCAACCTGGGCTGCAACCTCCGCCTCCCAGGTTCAAAGGATTCTCCTGCCTCAGCCTCCTGAGTAGCTGGGACTACAGGCATGAACCACCACACCCAGCTAATTTTGTATTTTAGTAGAGATGGGGTTTCATCATATTGGCCAGGCTGATCTCAGACTCCAAGCTTGGGTGACCCACCAGCCTCGGCCTCCCAAAGTGCTGGGATTACAGGTGTGAGCCACCGCACCCGGCCAAATTTCTTTATAGTTTCTTGACTTGTTTTTAATTTAGAAAATTTCCCATGTATATAGACACCATACAATTTATAATGTAAAGTTGTTTTCCTTTATCAATCATGCTTTACCTTTTTTCTCTTTCTCCTATATATGCTGCTTCCTGGAAGGTCTAGGAGCTGACAAGTGTCTTTTTATCTTGCTTTGCAAATCGAATCTTTTGCCATTTCTTTTATAGAAATGAAAGCTTTAATCATGCATACTAAAGATGGCTTATTATTTGAGCTGTAAGGCCATTTAATGAGTTATCTTGAACTGAATGCTTTTTAAGAGTTCAGATTAGCACATTAGGATATTCCAGTGCCACGGATGGATTAATATATCTGTCCATGTATATACAGAAACATGTGTGTTGCTAATTTCCAAATTATTTTAAATTATCAGTGTCTATGGAATATTTTGTATGTGGTATATATTTGCTTAATTAAACTGAGTTACCACTTGTTTTATCAAAATTTGGTGTCTTTCTAAATGTATCATGAATATTTTTCTTCTAATGCACCTCACTTTCTGCTGGAACCATAGAAACACTTTGTAAATTTTTACTTGTGACCACTTGAACATTTACAGGACATTTTACCTGAAATTTTTTCTATGTCAGCAAAGAAAATATCCCTGTTTCTGCATGTGTGTGTGTGTGTGTGTGTGTGTGTGTGTGTGTGATGCTTGCTTATGAGGAATTTATTTTGGTTATGGTTCTTTATTTTGCTATTGCACTCTTAACATTTGTATGATATGTATTATTACCCCATAAATGCTTACACAATATATTCTTACAAAAATTAATACAAAGATTGGCCAAAATGTAATAGCACATATTTTTGTAAATAAAATATCCGTATACAGTCATAATAAAACTGAAGAGCTATTTTATACTTTTCCATAAAGCCAAAGATTACGGGTATAATCACTGCTTATAATTTACTAGGAAACTATAAAACAAATAAAAGTAGATGAAAGTATATTACACATATCTCATTAAGTCATCCTCCCCAACTTATCCCTTTGCTGCACACATGTTCAGACACTCTATACTAAACTCTAAGTTTATTTTTGTATTTTATAATTTTCTATGTGATAGTAATTCAGCATTTTCTTATAATGTTATCAGTAGTGCTACCAACAGATATTACATTTTATGAAAAATTTTAAGAAGGGTACATGTTACATAAAACTAGATCTTGAAATGGCTCCTTATAATGCTGATATTCAGCACATGACTAGGTGGAATATGGATTTTTTAATGAATATTTTTTCAAAGTTAGGCAATTTCTCATC
>NW_016813242.1:26997-38092 GCF_001698545.2 Rhinopithecus bieti
TTTTGAGACAGAGTCTTGCTCTGTTGTTCAGGCTGGAGTGCAGTGGCGTGATCTCGGCTCACTGCAACCTCTGCCTCCCAGGTTCAAGCGATTCTCCTGCCTCAGCCTCCCAAGTAACTGGGACTACAGGCACGTGCCACCATGCCAGCTAATTTTTGTATTTTAAGTAGAGACGGGGTTTCACTGTTGGCCAGGATGGTCTCAATCTCTTGATCTCATGATCCGCCCACCTCAGCCTCCCAAAGTGCTGAGATTACAGGCATGAGCCACTGCACCCGGCTGTAGAATTAAGTACAAAACTTTCCATGATATTATACTAAATTAAAAACAGGAACTCAAAATGATACAAACTGAACTGAAATAAAATAAAATAATACAGTGAATGAAGTCCACAATTAAAATACCTCCAAGGACCTGAAAGATAATGGAAATAGGTGAAGCAAAGATCTAAATGCATATGGACATTGTGTAAATTGGAAAGAATACTGGCAAATGGCCTGCCCGTGCCCAGTCTAAAATGGGCAACTGCTAATCAATTCAATCTAGCAGTGTCCATGTCAGAATGTAGAGCTATTTTTGGCCAGATATTTTATTTTTCAAGAGGAACTTAAGAATCTGGAGTTGTATGCAAAACATCCCAGTGCACTATATATTTGCCTCATCAGTTGAGCATTTTTTTTTATATGTGTATATTGTCTACTGGTGAATCCCAAGCACCTGGAAGAGTGCCTGATATATTGTAGGCGATCAGTGCATATTTGGTGGGTAACTGGAAAAAGGTTTTCCAATTAGAAATTCTGTGCAAGCCTGAGGTAGGAGGTGGGCAGGACTTATTTCCCAGTCCCCAGAGGGTAAAGTGAAGAAACTGGCAGGAAGCAGCAGGCAGCGACCAACAGAAGTGAGAAGAACAGCAGAAACCAGCAGATGGCAACAAAAGTGATCCCCAGCAGCCCTCATTGCATATAAGCATAAGCCACTCCCACCAGCACCATGACAGTTTACAAAGAACATGGCAATAACCCAGAAGTTACCACCCCTTTCCTAGAAAGTTCTAAATAACCTGTCCCTCGATTTGCATTAATCTGTCGCTTAATTTACATGTAATTGAAAGTGGGTATAAATGGTTATAAATACAGTAGCCAGCAGCCCATACCCTGCCAACTTTGGAGGCACTGCCTATGAGTTGTCCCTGCTCCACAAAGCATAGTAATGTTCACTAAAAAATAGCTGTTTAACACCACTGGCTAGCCCTTGAATTCTTTCTTAGGCAAAGCCAAGAATCCTCCCAGGCCAAGCCCTAATTTTGGGGCTTACCTGTCCTGCATCAAATTAACCAAATGTATCTCAGGCCTGACTTAGATCAATGGCTACCAGTTCAAATCTTTTGTTTTAGATATTAGAGAGGCAGGAAGTGACTTTCTACTGGGTAGCATGATACTCAGAGCCCAGGAACTTCTTCAGAATCCCAATCTGATTCCAAAACTGCAGTGTCTTGCCTTTATTTACTCTTGTGGGTGGCAGTAAGGGAAGGGAGCACATCTCCTTAGCAAAACATCTTGTCAGAACACGGTCCGTAAAACAAATTATTAATTAAAGACTTACGTGGAGGCTTAAATATAGAGCCAAAGCATAACCATATAACAATTATTCTTCAAAGCAATTTTATTCTTGGCTTTTGGTGGAAAAAACTCTTAAAAATAAAATGATAATTCTACATATGGGATTTGTGATGATATTTAACATGGATATGCTTTATTGCCTGACATCCCCTTTATTTTGGCAGAATACTATGAGATTCTCATTATGTTTCCATTTGCTGCGGAAAGTGGAAGAAAAGTTCAGACGGGAAGACTAATTAGAAAAATGGTTGTCTACTAATCCATTGAACTAAGCCTTCTAAACAGTCATGCTCTTCTTAATATTGTGAACACACATTTCATATTGATTGCAGAGAATAAAAAAGAAATGACTTGTTTTGAACTTTAAGATAGAAAAAAATGAATACAAAATCCAGATAAGCCTTAGGACATATCAACTTTTTCAACTTGTATTATATAACAACAGCTAGCAAATGATTTCAAGTTGTTAAAGCATAGAAACTGATAGCTGTTAGATGAAAGCTAATAAATCAGACAGAACAATTAATGGATAATTTGGATTGAACAAATATGAAAGATTCCACCAATAAGAACCCTCCTACCTAAAACTATGTGGTTTTTAAATGAAAGACTCTCAAAATGTCATAGATTTTCTCTACCTGCGCTTTATCTGAAAATAAAAATCACAGTTTTTCTCTTCACCTCTTCATTGTCTACTCCTCCTTACATTTCCCCTTTCCTTCTTCCTTCATTCTCCTTACTTTACTCTTTGTTCTTTTTATTCCTGTTTGTTCTGATTTTATCTGTGATGTTTTCTAAAAACATTAAAATTTTAGTCACCATTAATATTTTTTACAATGATTTAAGAAATTTATCTCAGAAACTAGATTTGAACCAAAGCCTTGTTTTGAACTTCTAATAAGTAGACTGAAGAACAAGCACTATTTTAAGGGCATATTTAATATGCAAAATTTTTTAAAAAACATGCATAAAATGCCCAGTTGTTAATGAAAAAAACCATATATTTTTGTAATTGCTGTTATTTAGGTGCTTGAATGGCCCATGTTAAAGTATCAATGGAGAAGACAAAAAGCATACTTCCTCAATGTGAAAACCCTCAAAAGAGAGGGCTAGAAACACTTTATCCTGAATATTTGTTGTTTCAATTGCTGACGTTTAACTTTTCATCTTACAGCAATTCAAGTTCTATATACCACAATGTTCTTGAATCTTTGAATCTGAAAAATATTTTCCTTGCAGCTGTGATACAATCTATCTCCTGATACTGCATTTAATGTGGCAAAGACAGTTTTCTTAAACACAGCGAAAACTAAGTGTTCATTTTGTCATTGTAAAATGGGACATGTTCAGTTGCTCCAAATTTTAACTTGGATAACCTTGAGACATAGTTGTCCCTTTAACATCCTATATTTTGCTTGTCTTGCATCAGGTGAATTATCTTAGTTAACTGGAGTGTTATGTGACACCAATTGTTTTGTTACCACAGCTGTAAAAATAGCTCTATCCCTAGACCCCCTCAATAGTGTATCTTTTAGGGCCCCGATTTTTTTCTAATCTATAGATTAGCCCTCAAGGTAACGTGGCCTCTTTCTGTTTACTTCTCATTATTCCTGTAATTCCAATTATATATGTGACTCTTTGCTTTATTTTAAAACAGTTGTGCATTGCTGATGAGCCCTGAAGTCACCAGGGGTGGCTGGTGTCAATAGTGAGTCTGTACATGACTATTTTTATCCATAAAGCAGTTTACTTCCTGTATGATGAAAGGCATTAAAGTAAAACCTGCCTCCTATTATACCCTAGGGGTGTAATCAGGAGGGATTTGATCATAGCATACCAATTAAGCAGGCTAGAGCAGACTGCTCTGGGTTGTACTAAGGAGTAGGGTGTTCTCCACAGATTTTTGAACTCTTTATTGTAAAAGCATCAGGGCACAGCACAGCTAATTCTTTTCATCGCACAGCTGTGTACATAAACCTCTGTATATAGTTTCTGCTCAGAGGCTGTGCTCTTAGATTTAATTTTCTTATAAGTCATTACAGCCATGATCATTCATTTAAACCTCAGCAAGATAAGCATTACTAGTTCCCAGTAAACTAGATGATCTCTTCCTCTAGACTGTATTTTATCTCATGAACAATTATAAGATTACAAGAAGACTAGCAATGTTGCTTATTTACACTACACACACACACACACACACACACACACACACACATTCATTCCAAGCCAGCAGCCAGCTCAGAATCCTTAAAAGCTCTCAACCTCAGCTGAATATATAAATATCAGAATTCTCTCTACCACCCTCAATTAGAAAATGTTCCAGTTCTGCTTTTGAACTTCCACTTCCATTCTTCTTGCTAAGGCCTGGAAGCCTCTAGTTTTCTTTTACTGCCTTGTATACACCTGGATTATTCCTCTCTGATTGTTGAAAACTATGTCCCATTGGAATGGGAGTGTCTGACCAGCTGGTGCCCAAGTAATTCTCTCAGAAAACAATCTTCCACAAGCCAGAGCCAAAACCCAAACCCTTGACCCTTATCAACCTTGACGCCCAAAACTCCAGGTGTGGATTAGCACAGTAACCCGCAAACCCACTCCTACACGAAGGAAGATTTTTCTGGAACAACTATAGCTCTCCTTTTACATTTTCGGGTAATTCAGATATGATGAACTGAACCAGAAGTATAAAGTATTTGCTCAGTTCAGTTATTAATCTTTGTCATGGTATTACATTACTTAACTACTTGCTTTGTCATTTTCATGTAGTTCATAAAAGAAAATTTTACTGTGTAAAATAGATTCCGTAGTCCTTTACTTGTTGTTATGGACTGAATATTTGTGTTTTCCCCAAATTCATATGCTGAAGCCCTAACCCCCAGTGGGATATTTGGAGATGGAGCCTTTGGGAATTAATTAGGGTAAGATAAGCACATGCAGGTGGGGCTCTGGTCTGGTGGCCCGTGTAAAGAAGACACCAGACAGCTAGCTCTTTCTTTGCTGTGTGAGGACACAGGAGAAGGTGGTTGTTTGCATATCAGGAGGAGAGCCCTCTCCAGAACTTGACCATGCTGGAACCCTGACCTGAACCCTGACTTCACGCCTCCAGAGCTGTGAGAAAATAAATTTCTTTTGTTTAAGCTGCCCAATCTATGGTATTTTGTTACAGCAGGCTGAAATGAGTAAGACACTTGTATTGTCCCTGCAGTTGACATCTGACTCTGTAAAAACACCCATGCATACACACACGTACAAACAAAACAACAACATAACCAGTAAGATAGGTAATCACGTATAGGGTAAATGCACCTGATTGCAATAATTTACACATACCCTTAGAATGATTCTGTATTGCAGACACACCTGAACGTGCGTTCTGAGCTACGGAATCTGGGAGTAGCCAAGCAAGAGAGCCCTTCCTTGTCTATGAGGAACATCTGCGCCTCAAGCACATCCCGTGGAACACGGGCCATACAGACAGCGGATTGAGGCCCTAAGTTTTGGGTTGGATGAAGGTTGCCAGGTGAATGTCATTAAGGGCAGGGTGTTAAGTGAAAATGCTATATAAGCTGCATGCTGGCTGCAAGCAGTGTTGGTCTGCCTGCTCAGCCCACCAGCGTCATCACTACTGCTGTGCTGTGTTGCTCTCTTGTCCAGTTTGCCGCCACTGGACCGTTTCTGTAGGTAAGGCAATTCTCCTGTCCAGCCCACCACTACTGAACTCCCTCCCCTGTATGTAAACCTTTAGTAAAACCCCATGCCTCATTTGCCGGCTATGGGTTTTTCAGTCTGTTGAACCTGATGCCTTCCCTACTGAGGTTAATAGGGGTTCAATACAACATCATGATGTGAACAAACAGGTTTGTTTGGGTAGTTGTATTGGTCTGCTCTCAAAACAATATCAAGTAATAATCATTACCTCCAACTTAATGGTTTTAAATAGCATTAATTCTCATGGTCGCGTGGGGTTTGGCTGACCTAAGTTGAACTAGACTTGGTTCTGCCTCAGGCTGCAAGTTGCTAGCTTGGCTTTCAGTGGCAGGTTAGGTTTGGATTTCTTTGATGTGTCACAGAGGCACACACTGGAATAGTATCGGCCATCCAGTGAATGTTTTCATAGGTTGTCTCTAGATAGCAAGCCCAAACATGCTAGCCCATCTCAAGGCTCTGCTCCTGTCATGTTTTCTTAACACCCCATTGACCAAAGGATATCACATTTCCCACCATAGGCTAGGTATGCCATTCTATTAGGTAGGAATGAGAAAGCGGTTACCAATAAATCAACCTACAGTAGGAAAAGTAGGGGATTATTGACTAGCACAAAGAGATGAGTTTCAGTGGGCTTGCTGCTTTTATTATGGATATGGAAGAAATACCTAAAAAATAATTTTCCAGCTCCGCTACAATATTCAAGAAAAAACTTAGGAGTGTCCACAGTTTACTATTTTGCTTAATAACTCCATGGTTTGTCACAACAAATTTAATCAACTCTGAGGGCTTTTAATGGCTTTGATAATAGATTACTGAGGAGGAAGATGGTCACTTTCACATCCTGAGAGATGCAAACCATGCAAGATAATTTACATACATATTGTAAACATATGTTTGCAACCATATATAGGAGACAGGTGGCATTCTAATTTTTTTAAGAAATGGAGGACATAGAATGAGTAATATCTTTAAGAGGACACAGCTGGAAACTTTGGTATAATCTGGCTCTAAATACAGGCTTTTGTGTAACATTGAACAGAGATAAATTCAGCTTATGTTAAGGATGCATGGGGTAAAAAGGTCAAGAAACTGAAAAACTGAATAACCAAGTAAGGTGAAACCATTTGGTTACTCAGTTGTCTGACCAACTGAATAATCAAAAATGTCACATTAGAAAACTACAATCAGAAATTTTGAGTAATTGAACTATTGAGACCATAGTGTAGCAGCTGATGTATCATGTCATGGGATTCTACCATTCATTCTCATGAGTTACCTACTTTCAGTCCTTGCTTTTAGCATTACCTCTACACCCTAATGATACATGATTTTACTCTAACATAAACTTCCCGGGAGAAAATGTCTGATATCATAAAATCATAAAAATATTTGATAATCCTGCATCACGTATGGGAGACTTAAGTTTGTAACTCTTCCCTTTCCTCTAAGTTGGTTTTCAGCCTTGCTTGCACAATCATCGTGGCCAGAGAGACAGAATGTGCCAAGCGTCTAGGCCTGAGCTGGGAAACAATGCCAATAAATACACAGGATAGGGGAAGAGAAGTTTGCCAAATAATACTTGGTATAATGTTATGAAAGAAAGGGGGCATTAGAGGCTGGACGCAGTGGCTCACGCCTGTAATCCCAGCACTTTGGGAGGCCGAGGTGGGCGGATCACAAGGTCAGGAGATCAAGGCCATTCTGGCTAACATAGTGAAACCCTGTCTCTACTAAAAATACAAAAAAAAATTAGCCGGGTGTGGTGGCAGGTGCCTGTAATCCCAGCTACTTGAGAGGCTGAGGCATGACAATCGCTTGAACCCAGGAGGCAGAGGTTGCAGTGAGCCGAGATTGTGCCATTACACTCCAGTCTGGGCAAAAAGAGTCATCTGTCTCAAAAAAAATAAAAAGGTAGGGGAGGAGACATTAGAAACTGGACTGCTAAAACATGTCCATGATAAACACCTAATCATCGTCAACCCTGGCTGCATATTAACATCACCTGGGGGAATTTAGGAGACTTTTTCTAGGTCATACCCCAGAGCAATTGAATCCAGACCTCTGGGTGTAAGGCTCACAATGGTATAGATTTAAAAGCTGCTCGGGTGATGCTAATGTGTAGCCAGGGCCGAAAACCTAAAAGAATGTACAGTAAGGAAGTGTTCGAGTTGTATCTAGTGCCTAACAGAAGGCTATGAAACTGTATCAGAGTTGTAAGGGGTTGAGGGAAAGTCAAGGCCAGATCATGTGCAAATTGTAAGTAAAATATAGAGCCATGAGTTCTGTAGCCTCACCGTGGAAGCATTTCTCTGCTTTTGAGGAAGTAACTTGGAGTTCAGTGCTCTGATTTCCAGGTTGTCCAAGACATTTAATAACTGATGAATCATAGTTGTGTGGTCTTCATTTCTATGTCACATGGCTATACTGTTCATTGGCATATGCAGGCAGTAACCCCGAAACTATGACACGAGAGGATGGCAGGAGTCCAGGTCTGAAGAGAAAAAATGATGAGGCTGGGGAAGAACGATTTGAGGAACGTCAAATCAGACTATGGCAGCAACTGCTAGGGCTTCATGCTGACCAGCCCTGGAGTGTCAGTTTTCTATTAATCTTTACTAACAATAAAATACTAATGGTTACATCATGTAGTGACTTACAGATTATAAACTCTCCTTATGTTTTCATTTTGTCTCAACACTGAGTCCAGCATGTTTCATCCAAATTTCACTAAGAGAACTGAGCTACAGACAGACCAAGAAGGTCATGACAGTTGGAAGGTGCTGGAGTAGAAGATGGAAGCCTGATTTTTCTCATTCGTCCTACGTTGCTGTATTAGATTGTCTTCTCCAGCCTTACTTCCCCCTCACCCACCTTATAACTCTTGATTTTCATGAAACCTATTAAAGGGAAAGAAAAGGAAACTAGAAAATTTAATTTAGATCACTTTTAAAATCACTTTGTGTCTTGGACTGTTGTCAGAAGACATAGGTTTAAATCCTAATGATTCTAATGTTATGCTGTCTTAATTTGTATGATCCACTTACCTCTCTCAATCTTCTTTCGCTTACTCACGTGTCCTCTATATACGAGGGGAATGAGAAAAGTGTGTTTTTCATTGTGTGTAGTACAGACTGGTGTATATGTAGCAGGAATAAATGTTCTCAAAACTCAGATGTGGAAGAAGTAACTCTGATTTCTTGCTCTTTTTGAACTGTACTCCAGGTCAGTGCTGTCCCATAGAAATAAAAGCTATGTATGTAATTTAAACTTTTCTAGTAGCCACTTTAAAAAGTAAAAATAGGTGACATTGTTTTATTTAACTCTATAGCTAAAATATCTCAACATGCAATCAATAAAAGACTTAGACATTTTAACGTTTGTGATAAGAATGCGCTAGATCATTAAATTTTGGAGGATATTTTACACTTATAGCACATCTGAATTCAGATGTCACATTTTCATGGGTTAAAGAAAACTTGTTCTCCCAAACCAACGAAGTTGTGGTTAATGGAAGAATATTAAACACTGTTTGTTTTCCATTTAAATTTAAGCAAAATGAAAATTTGGCTTCCTCAGTTATGCTAGTCCCATTTCAAATGCTCAGTAGCCACATATAACTAGTGGCTACCTTACTGGACTACATAACCCCAGATGATGAAAAATGTTCCGTTTTCCCGGATTTTTCTAAACTGGGATGTTTCACGTTCTTACCAAAGAAACAAAAAGGTGCTGGTACTTTTTGCTTGTTTTCCAGCAGTTAACATTGAAATGTGTTTCTTTTAGAGTTTGATAGGAAAAACCTGGATTCTTCCTCCAAGGTTTAGTGTCAACTGCGCCCCCAGGCATCGCTGTTTGTGATAGATTAAGGGCGTGGCTTTTCCCAGATAATGAGTCCCCCTCTCTCATTCCCCACAGGCCTACATATCTACAGCTCCTGTCAATAGACTGGCCTTTCCTGCCCCCAGGAATAGTTTGAGTCCTTTAAGAAACTCAGTCTAAGGTTAAGTTTAACAAAAAGGTTTTTCTTTTTCTGCCAGGACCTATGGAACTACCCAGAACATATAAAGCAGTCCGCAAGGTTCTTTACAAAAGTCTCGTAACAGGGCACTGCTAGTTCAGAAACTCACTGACTTCTGAGTGTCCATTTCACATTTGCTGGCTGCTTCTCTGAGTCCTGAGCTCTTGTCTCAAGATGACTTGGCTCTTACTGTTTGATTTGTTACCGGTTTGTTTTGCAGTTCAGGCGCTGGCCAAGGATTCTTAGAAATCCCCACTTAAGGATCTACATGCAATGGCAATGAATCTCAATAATTTTCTTGAATCTGAGCTTAATTTATGTATAAAGCCTACTTTCCAGTAGATCCTGCATATTTTATCTCAGCCAGTTTAGGACTGATATGCCCCACTTTCTCCGGGGTTTTGCCTTCAATTTCTAGAGGGGACCTGATAGAGTGCCAGGATTTGAAGATGGGTGTCGCTTACCTGATTTCATGCACAATTCATCCCACAGGGACTTTGTTCCTTGGCCTCAAGTCGTAGGCTCTTTCATATCTCTGGTCAAGAAATATGGTTGTTCCCTTGTAATTCTTCATTCTCCAAAAACCCATTGAGCACTGTGTTTGCTGTAGGCATATGGGAAATTATTCTACTGTAGCCTATATCCTGCTGAAGTGTCTGGGTATTGGGTGGCTAGCTCATGTCCATTTGCTAAGACACACTGCTCACGATTCTTGCCTGCGTCTGACATGACTTTGGAGTCCTGTTGCGTTCCTGGGCTGGACTCTGGAATGGAATCCAATTACTTCTGTACTTGGATACCTCCAAACTTACCTGTCGTGGTGGCGGTTCTTTCACCATCCCCTCCTCTCAGGAACGCTCTTGTTTCTTCTTTACGTTCTCCATCTAGTCCAGGAAAATAGTAATCTAGGCTCAGAGATGGAGAAAATGGTGTCGATATTTCACATTTTTTTCCAAAACAAATAATTTTCCATGCCTGGACTTGAATTTGAAAACTCCAAAACCCTCCAGGTTCAACCACATTGTCCCCAATTACAGGATTTTCTTATTAAAGTTGAATAGTGTTCCATTGTGCGCATATTCCACATTTTTGAATCTATTAATCTGTTGTTTACTTAGGTTGATTCCATATCTTGTCTAATGTAAATACTGCTACAATAAACACGGGTGTGCAGATATCTACTTGACATATTGATGTGATTTCCTTAGGTGTATACCCAGTAGTGAGATTGCTGGATTGTATGGTAGTTCTATTTTTATTTTTTTGAGGAATGTCCATGTTGTGTTTTCCATAATGGCTGTACCTACTTACATTCCCATTAAGTGTCCAAAGTTTCCCTCTTTTCCATATTCTCACCAACACTTGTTATCCTTTGTCTTTTTGAGAATAGCCATTCTGACAGGTGTGGGATGATAGCATATTTTAATTTGCAGTTACCTGATGACTAATGATAAGCATTTTTTTCGTATACCTGTTGTCCATTTGTTTTAAGACATGCCTGTTCAGACATGGACATGGGGAGGGGAACATGACAGGAGCCTGTTGAGGGCGGGTAAGGGGCAAGGGGAGGGAGAGCATTAGGACAAATACCTAATGCACACAGGGCTTAAAACCTAGATGACGGGTTGATAGATGCAGCAAACCAGCATGGCACATGTATACCTATGTAACAAGCCTGCACGTTCTGCACATGTATCCCAGAACTTAAACTAAAAAAGTAATAAAACTTCAGTTCCTTAATCACAGT
>NW_016813242.1:39326-82488 GCF_001698545.2 Rhinopithecus bieti
CTTTTCTAGTAGCCACTTTAAAAAGTAAAAATAGGTGACATTGTTTTATTTAACTCTATAGCTAAAATATCTCAACATGCAATCAATAAAAGACTTAGACATTTTAACGTTTGTGATAAGAATGCGCTAGATCATTAAATTTTGGAGGATATTTTACACTTATAGCACATCTGAATTCAGATGTCACATTTTCATGGGTTAAAGAAAACTTGTTCTCCCAAACCAACGAAGTTGTGGTTAATGGAAGAATATTAAACACTGTTTGTTTTCCATTTAAATTTAAGCAAAATGAAAATTTGGCTTCCTCAGTTATGCTAGTCCCATTTCAAATGCTCAGTAGCCACATATAACTAGTGGCTACCTTACTGGACTACATAACCCCAGATGATGAAAATGTTCCGTTTTCCCGGATTTTCTAAACTGGGATGTTTCACGTTCTTACCAAAGAAACAAAAGGTGCTGGTACTTTTGCTTGTTTTCCAGCAGTTAACATTGAAATGTGTTTCTTTTAGAGTTTGATAGGAAAACCTGGATTCTTCCTCCAAGGTTTAGTGTCAACTGCGCCCCAGGCATCGCTGTTTGTGATAGATTAAGGGCGTGGCTTTTCCCAGATAATGAGTCCCCTCTCTCATTCCCCACAGGCCTACATATCTACAGCTCCTGTCAATAGACTGGCCTTTCCTGCCCCAGGAATAGTTTGAGTCCTTTAAGAAACTCAGTCTAAGGTTAAGTTTAACAAAAGGTTTTCTTTTCTGCCAGGACCTATGGAACTACCCAGAACATATAAAGCAGTCCGCAAGGTTCTTTACAAAAGTCTCGTAACAGGGCACTGCTAGTTCAGAAACTCACTGACTTCTGAGTGTCCATTTCACATTTGCTGGCTGCTTCTCTGAGTCCTGAGCTCTTGTCTCAAGATGACTTGGCTCTTACTGTTTGATTTGTTACCGGTTTGTTTTGCAGTTCAGGCGCTGGCCAAGGATTCTTAGAAATCCCCACTTAAGGATCTACATGCAATGGCAATGAATCTCAATAATTTTCTTGAATCTGAGCTTAATTTATGTATAAAGCCTACTTTCCAGTAGATCCTGCATATTTTATCTCAGCCAGTTTAGGACTGATATGCCCCACTTTCTCCGGGGTTTTGCCTTCAATTTCTAGAGGGGACCTGATAGAGTGCCAGGATTTGAAGATGGGTGTCGCTTACCTGATTTCATGCACAATTCATCCCACAGGGACTTTGTTCCTTGGCCTCAAGTCGTAGGCTCTTTCATATCTCTGGTCAAGAAATATGGTTGTTCCCTTGTAATTCTTCATTCTCCAAAACCCATTGAGCACTGTGTTTGCTGTAGGCATATGGGAAATTATTCTACTGTAGCCTATATCCTGCTGAAGTGTCTGGGTATTGGGTGGCTAGCTCATGTCCATTTGCTAAGACACACTGCTCACGATTCTTGCCTGCGTCTGACATGACTTTGGAGTCCTGTTGCGTTCCTGGGCTGGACTCTGGAATGGAATCCAATTACTTCTGTACTTGGATACCTCCAAACTTACCTGTCGTGGTGGCGGTTCTTTCACCATCCCCTCCTCTCAGGAACGCTCTTGTTTCTTCTTTACGTTCTCCATCTAGTCCAGGAAAATAGTAATCTAGGCTCAGAGATGGAGAAAATGGTGTCGATATTTCACATTTTTTTCCAAAACAAATAATTTTCCATGCCTGGACTTGAATTTGAAAACTCCAAAACCCTCCAGGTTCAACCACATTGTCCCCAATTACAGGATTTTCTTATTAAAGTTGAATAGTGTTCCATTGTGCGCATATTCCACATTTTGAATCTATTAATCTGTTGTTTACTTAGGTTGATTCCATATCTTGTCTAATGTAAATACTGCTACAATAAACACGGGTGTGCAGATATCTACTTGACATATTGATGTGATTTCCTTAGGTGTATACCCAGTAGTGAGATTGCTGGATTGTATGGTAGTTCTATTTTATTTTTTTGAGGAATGTCCATGTTGTGTTTTCCATAATGGCTGTACCTACTTACATTCCCATTAAGTGTCCAAAGTTTCCCTCTTTTCCATATTCTCACCAACACTTGTTATCCTTTGTCTTTTGAGAATAGCCATTCTGACAGGTGTGGGATGATAGCATATTTTAATTTGCAGTTACCTGATGACTAATGATAAGCATTTTTTTCGTATACCTGTTGTCCATTTGTTTTAAGACATGCCTGTTCAGACATGGACATGGGGAGGGGAACATGACAGGAGCCTGTTGAGGGCGGGTAAGGGGCAAGGGGAGGGAGAGCATTAGGACAAATACCTAATGCACACAGGGCTTAAAACCTAGATGACGGGTTGATAGATGCAGCAAACCAGCATGGCACATGTATACCTATGTAACAAGCCTGCACGTTCTGCACATGTATCCCAGAACTTAAACTAAAAAAGTAATAAAACTTCAGTTCCTTAATCACAGTTGCCACTGTGATTTTACTTTGTCATGATGAAAACCTTTTTTATTTCAAAAAAGAAGTCTGTTCAGGTCCTTTGCCCATGTTTGATGGGGTCGTTTGATTGCTATTGAGTTTTTTAAGGTTTCTTATATATTTTGGATGTTAATCCCTTTTACAAGTAAATGATATGCAAGTATTTTCCCCCACTCCATGAGTTGTCCCTTCACTCTGATGATTTCCTTGGCTATACAGAAGTTTAGGTTAATAAAACTTCATTTGTCTATAATTTTTTTGTTGCCTGTGTTTTTGGGTTCATATCCAAAAAATCCTTGCCCAGACCAATGTCATAAGCTTTTAGTCGATAGTCTTTTTGAGACAGTCTTGCTCTGTCACCCAGGCTGGAATGCAGTGGTGCAGTCTAGGCTGACTGCAACCTCAGCCTTCCAGGCTCAAGTGATTCTCCTGCCTCAGTCTCCTGAGTAGCTGGGACTACAAGCACACACCACAATGCCTGGCTAATTTTTAGTAGAGACAGGGTTTCACCATGTTGGCCAGGCTGGTCTCAAACCCTTGACCTCATGATCTGCACTCTTCGACCTCCCAAAGTGCTGGGATTACAGGTGTGAACCACCATGCGTAGTCCATGTTTTCTTCTAGTAGTTTTAGTTTCAGGTTTTACCTGTAAGTCTTGAATCCATTTTGAGTCGATTCTGGTATATAACAGATAAGGATCCAATTATTCAAAATTGAACAGGAGAAGTAAAAGCAAACAAATTAAAATTAACCATATTCTCACTTAAAGTCATCCTCGTCATGTTGGCATATTTCACTGGGTTCCTTTTACCTGAAATGAGGGTTTTCTGCTATTAGATGTGATCATGCTGTATTTATGATTTTCATCCTTTATTTTACTGTCACATAAGTGATTTTAGGTTATTATAGGCTCACTTTAAATGTTTAATCACATCCTATTGTATGGACGTGCCACAATTTACTGGAATATTCTGCTAAAGTTAGGCATTTAGTTGTTTTTATTCTAAATAACCCAGTAGACCATTTTTTGTTTCCTTTTAGACAGCTTCCAGGATATGAAATTATTAGGTCAAAGGATATTAACATTTTTTAAAGGGTCTTTATATGTATCACAAAAATACTTAGCAAAATTATTTGTTTTACCAATTTACACGGCCCTCCAAGAAGCTATAAGGACACCTAAATTGTCACATAAAACTGTATAGGGATAAATCTCTCTAAGCCACTTGGTATAACCAAAATTCTGCTTTTGAGATACTAAAATTTGAAGATAACATTCTTAGCATGTTTTTAAAACATTGACTTCATGAGCTAATACCCATAATGATAAAATGTTTTTATATTCTAGGAAAGCTTCCATGTGGGATTTAATGTTTTATATATGATACACTTTTATCTACATATGTTGCTGTACAGTCATTGGTACATTTTTATTAGATTATTTTATATTCAATTTCCACTGAATTGTGTTCAGTTTGACTACAAATCACTCATGCAGAGTAAGAATGTGAGTTTTATTGTGACTAATATATATTTGGAGTCTAGATTTGGAAAGAGAAGGGGTGAGTAAAACTGTGTGTGCCTGCTACCTGAAAGGAAAGGTTTTCTTTTGCTCAAGGGAAACGATGATAGAGACTGCACAGGCATTGCATTTAACTGTTTTCTAAGAAATATTGAAATATTTCTAAACCCTCAAATTTTGTTCTACATTTTATGCGATGGCATCAGAAAAACACTATTTTTGTTTTATAATTCTCCCAATAGGGAATTTCGTAAGTTTATTTAACATCATCATCTAGCTTTTAATAACTGACTTTCATAGAAATTTTTTAAAACAGGCTAATAGTTCCAGCTTAATCTAGTTTTCATGAGATTTAGTAATAACATGACCAGTTATACCAGTAGTTTATCTCCTGAATCATTTTAAAAAGTAACTTGCATGTTTTCTTTTATTTTTATATACAATTGGGAAGCTTAATATTTATGAAAATAATAATTGACTATTTTCCATCTCTCTTCAAAGCCTTAGGCTTTGCAGTTAACAGTGGTGCAGTTTGAAGATGCAAAGTCATAAACTTACCTTTCATTCTCTTTAGTAGGCTGAATATTTTGAATCTAGCCATAGGAAGCAGCCAGAAACCTCTAATCGAAATCAAAGGTTGCACCACAGGGGTACAATATCTCTAATTTGTCTTGGAATGGTGCAGTAGCTTTCCTTGACTGCTGTGATTAAATTCATTCTGGTTTGTTCAGTTAATGAGAATAGCACATCTTAACCCATAGAAAATATTCTTTTTATGGACCTATGACTCTGAACAGATTAGTATCATTATCTGAAAAATAATTTTCAATAAATGAGTACATGTGAGTGGTGCTAGGCTAGGATCCCTACAAATCTGGCAAGAGCGTATTCCTTGACCGTCAGCATTACATGACCTTCTAAGACACAGCAGTTTCTCAGGCATGGGTATAAATACAATTAGATATGTACTATAAAACTAAAGAACAGCCTGAAATTTAAGAACAACTAGAAGAATTTGTGTTTTTCATTAAGATGGAGATAGTTAACATCCTGAGAAGATGTAAAGACGATGGTGATATATTTCCCCTTCTTTGGTAGGATCCTTTCCACACTTGTCTGTACTTGGAATTGTAAGGTGATAAGTCACTTAATTGATTTCTTATTGCAAGTTTTGGACCTACTGTATTTCATGGTAATAGACTAAGGTGAACGAGTGTATGAAATGAGTTCCAGTGTATTGATGAAGTTTAAGAGTTGTGTAGAATGGAGCATAGCTTAGTGTAAATAATTGAGCAAGTTACTGTAGCACATGGCCCTGGTTCAAATTCTAGCAACATCTGTTGGTTTTAGGACTTTGTGCAACTTGTTCAAATTTTCCTTCAGACTCATTTGTTTAAAAATTTCAAAATACTGATAAATACTGCCTTCCTGAATTTTTTGGTGAGTATTAAGTTAGATGATGTATATAAAGTGCCTGGCCCATAGTAAGGGCTCCATAAAAGTAGCTGTTAGTACTGCTTTAATTGTTGTTAAATTGATTGGTTAATTATATATTTATCTGCCACTTAACTGTCATTCAACATCTTTCCCTCATTTCCTGTCTACCTGATTGGAAATCATTATGTTGAATGTCTGGAATTATCACTGGGCCTGCCGTATTCCCTGGATGGTATGTTTGTATAGGTTGAACCACTAAAGAAAATCTTTTCAGATGAGTTACTTTCCTATGTCACCTTACTGTTTCCTGGACCAAAAATCCCATGTCCTATCTTTCTTCCCATGCCTACCTTACCAAGAATGCAATACCTCTTTTATTGCCAATTACCTGCATTACATGTGAGAATTGATCTAGTCAGTGTGCCAATGGCAGAGGAATGGTCAGGATCCAGAGGATACAGATATATATTTAGGAAGATTACAAGAACAGGAAGAAATCCAGGCAAGTGAATGGTTGCTGAAGCAGAAACTCAGGAAGTAAGTGCAGCCTCTAGCAAGTGAGGAAACACAAAATCAGGGCTGAAAGTAAGGAATGATTGATCAGAGCTAAGTATTCTATATCGGGAATTCCATTAGCAGATAATAGAGAACCAGCCATGGGCATTGGATTCAGAATTTTACTTTAGACTTTGAGAAGCATTGATGAAGAAACAAAGAGCTTTAGAGCAGAAACACAATGACTACAATTAAGGTATTAAGCTGAGTTTCATTTATCCATTCAGTCATTCAACCAACTTCTGATCACCTCTAGAGAAAGGTGGCTAGGCACAGAAGAACCACCAAGTGTTGGAGTTAAAGCAGTGAACAAGACTGATAAGGTCTCTGCCCTTTTTGTGGAAGTTAATTCCAAAGACTTTAGTCAAGAAACCAGTTTGTAGAAGCCCTTGTAGAGTACACTGAGTACAAAGAGTGAAGCTGAATTACAAAGTTTAAGGTAACAGGCTAGCTTTAGCAAAGGCATGCTGGACCAGTAGCAATTTTGCCTTGCCCTTAATTTATACATCTAAAGTAGTGGGAACTTTAAGTTCCTTTAGTCTGGGGTCAAGACTAGTCTTAGTATAGGGGACATTGGGAATACTGAGGATGGCATGTTTACGTAACATTGTATGTATTGGTCAAGGAAAAACAGGCACATCACAACCAGAAAACATATGTACTTATATTTCCATTTCCATCTTTATTAGATATGTTGAGTTTATTTCAAGTGCCTCTATAGAACATCTACAGAAAACTAAGAAATATCATGAAAAGGGATACATTTTTAACAGCCTCAATTTTGGATACAATGGAAACCATTTTCTAACAACAAATTTAATTTGTGAAAAGCTGGTAGAATGTTAACTCTAGAATAATTTTTTTAAAAGGAAAATTCCAAAGTTATAGAGAAAAGTACTGGAATAGTGCCAGCTAGTATCGGGATTTGTACTTTAAAAATGCATAAGAGGCAATTTCCAGTGTCCAAATAAGAAATGAAAGTAATAGAAAACTCAGATTTCAGTGTATTATAAATTTAATAAATAAGTTATACAATTGCCATTCCAGGCCTGAAATTGATTTTTGTTTTTTTGAGATCAAACTTCAAACATGTATATGAAATGTAAGAGCAACTTTCTAAGCAGAATTACCCTTTCTGATTTCCTCGGGTTCCTTTTGGTTCTTTAATTTGTATGACTCAGATTGTGGATAGGCTGACATTACGAGATGTAATTAATTTACATGCTTAAGTTAGGACTACACCATCCTGTTTCCATCCATTATTGATCACAAGCATATTAAAAGTGCTGTGCTGGATTATATTTACTATTAAGACATACTGCAGAAAGCCCTGCAGGTAGAGAAAACAGTCTAGGGCTTACCTTAGAGGCAGGAAGAATTGCATGTTAAGAAAGCTGCATACACACTGGCTTTTTGTGCTTTGAGTTCAGCTCAATGTTTTCCTAAACTTTGGTGTGCAGGAGGCGACTGTGCAGTATTTAAAATCTAATCCATGTTATGTGTATAATATGGATGGTATAGGAATTTTCCAGGTGGATTTTTGATATTTTAGCTATTCATGTTGACTTTGAAAAACAACTACAGAGCAAGATTTGATTCAACTGTCTATGGTTAGAATTTTAAAAAAATTTTTTGATTCTAATACAGCCGAGTTCCATCTACAGAAAGAATGCACATATAAATATGGCTGTCCAGAAGATTAAATATCCTTGTGCTTAAGTATATCTATATTTAATCAAGTCATTGTTTTCTACTACTTTTATAAAATAATAGTGGAATATAATATGTGGTCTTTGGAAGAATGAGAAATCATTCTCACCCATTAAACACAGACCCAAAACTTAACTGTATTTCCATTTTGACACTGACAACTTTTGGGTTTGGAATGATGTGTCAGCTGGGGTCAGTTAACAGAAACCACTCGAGTTATTGTAGCAGAAAATAATGTAACATGAAGAATTGTGATCTAGGTATTGAAAAATTGACAGGTAGCAAGTGCACAAAGTAGCTACCACTCCTAGGGCTGGGAAAACAAAAGGTTAGAATTACACTTAGAACCCTTGAGGAAGGACTCCACAAAACTGAGCTCAGGTCTGAGTAGGGGGGCCCACTATGTGGCTGGTGCTACCCTCTGGGATAGCAGGAAGAGCCCAATGGGGCTGAGACACGGGCCTCTGCCAGCCAGGTGGTGCTGGTATTTTTGCGACAGGGGTGCGATGAAGATGTTTCTCTCCTAAGTGTTGAAAAACAAAACACAAACTAAATTGAATAGCTGTTACTAAAAAGTGCTGCTGCAAGCATGAAGAAGCACGTCTAGGGGACTGCTAATAGGGATAGTAAGTGCATGGGAAGCTAGTGTCAATAAGTAAATCCTTTCTCCCTCCTCCAGGCTTGCAGTCTTCCTCTGTTGCTCCCTACCTTTAGATTCTAAGAGTCAGTCAGCAAAGCCAGAAGTATGGTTTGCAGAGTCTCAGCCTCAGTGTTGCAAAGTAGGGTTTAGAAGGGGTGTGTTGGTGTGGCTCTGAGGAAGATAAAAATCTCTAACCAGCACAAGTGCTAATATTTCTAATAAGAAATCTGGAAAACAATTATTAAATATTTGCACTGAATTTCAAGGATTAAAAAGCAATACTTAAGGCAAGGCAATGAAAATATATTTCCATTCAAGCATAATTTTTCTTATAGCTCCTTCACATTGGCAAAATTAGTTTGCCCTCTTGAATTTTTAAAAGATGTGATTTATGGCCTAACAAGTAATAACTGCTGCCTACTATTGAATATCTGGATGCTGTAGAACTGCCATTGTATGATATTTCTGAGATATAACTTATTTCTGAGAGGGTTAGATTTCCTCTGATAGAAGATACTTTTACTTTTCCAAGATTAATAGTACAAATCTTGAACATCAAATCATTTTAAAGATAATATTGTCCTGACATTGCTTAAGTATACAATTATTCATAAATAGAGTCAGAAATCATAATTGTCTTTACAGAAAGAAACCAGTTCAGAATACCTTAAGAACTATTGGGAATGTTAGATTTTAAATATTCTATAGCCAAGGTAAAGCAGGTTAGCTAAAATTCCTTTTGTTTCAATTGTTCTTAGAATTAGATTCAAAGAGAAAGAATTTGATAAATACTTAGTGTCCAATAGGCTCTTTCATACAGTTCAAAGATGTTGACTGACACTGGTATCTACCATTCCTAGCTGTACTTATTCTAGTATGTTTTGCCAATTGCCTTCATGGTTTCTGCTTCATACCTGTCTGTATTCATAAGTAACTCAATCTAAGATTTTAGCTTTTAAAATAATTGCATATAATCATGAGATTACAGGTTTGAAAGAAATCTTAGTTTTTTTTTTTTGTTTTTTTTTTTTTTTTTTTTTTTTTTTGTTTGTTTTTTTCTTTTTGAGACGGAGTTCTGCTTTTGTTGCCCAGGCTGGAGTGCAATGGTGCGGTATCGGCTTACCACAACCTCTGCCTTCCGGGTTCAAGTGATTCTGCCTCAGCCTCCCGAGTAGCTGGGATTACAGTCATGCGCCACCACACCCGGCTAATTTTGTATTTTTAGTAGAGATGAGGTTTCTCCATGTTGGTCAGGCTGGTCTCCAATTCCCGACCTCAGGTGAAACGCCCACCTCGGCCTTCCAAAGTGCTGGGATTACAGGCATGAGCCACTGTGCCTGGCCGAGAAATCTTAGTCTTTTTAACTCAGTTTTGAGATTCTGCCATATACCTGGCACTGTGGTTAAGAGATGGCATATATATGGGAAAAATAGGTATTTCAAAAGCAATTACAAGACTATGTAATATCTACTACCATGGGGGTATGCATGATTTGCTATGGAAACAGAAGGAAGAAGAGACTAATTTCCCTTGGCTAGGGATGTGTTAGGGTTGGAATTGATATCAACTATAGCCTAGAGAACAAAGGGGATTTTCATGCCAACAAGAGTACAACAGGCCATTCAAGTCCATCTCTTCCAAACATTTATCAAACACCTTTTATAGGCAGACAATCTGTTAGTCGCTAAGAATACTAAGCTGGAAAAGACTTTTTTTTTTTTTTTTTTGCCCTGTTGTAGCTTTCAGCCTATTGGCTGATAAGAAAATGCTGGGGAGTGTGAAGTCACAAACCAGTTGTGTTCAGGAACCAGTAAGTAGTTTGACATGACCATAGTGGAGGTTTTGGGATATAGACAATTGGCAAAAAATTGAAAAGGATTCAGGAAAGACGGACCAGGGATAGAATGTGGATGGATGATACCTTGCTCAATTGAGATGAAGGTGTTCAAACAAAGCAGGATGATTTTTTTGTTTTACATATTAGAAAGTTACATTCAGTGGCTGTATACAGAATTGTGTATGGGGAGAGTACAGGTGTGGAGGTCACCTATGAGGATAATGTCTATTCAAATGGGAGATGAGGAAGGTCTAAAAGGCAATGACTGTTGGAATACATGCAAGAACATCTGACATTGTTCTGTGTTTCTGAAGATGTGGAAATGAAGCTCTCTCAGAATTAAATGACAAGATTCCATGGCTATTTGGTAGAGGGAATGGAAGTAGAGACTAAAAGGTCTTGATTTCCAGCTGAGCATCCTTTTCATGGTACCATACCACTCACCCAGCCTGTTGAAATGGAAAAGATTATGAACATCAGGCATTAACCTACCAAAGTAAAGCAAAACAAAAACGCTGAACTTCTCCAATCATATTTTTTAAAATCTGACACACATGTTTATAGGAAATTAAAATATAGTAGAGGCTCTTTAAAGTAACTGCCATTCATTCAATAAATATTTGTTGAATGAACCACGATCACTTGTCAATAACTGGTATTAATAAAGACAAATATTAATGGTGATCTTTATTCAATAATTTCATAAAATGGGAAGAAAGTGGTAATTAGCCAGTAGGATGAGGGGGGCATAGCAGAGGTTGTCTAACCTTTTGGCAAGCTCAAAGTCAAACTGGTGAATAAGTAACATAAGCTGTGATGAGGGTCATGTGCCATATGTAAATGGTGACCCTTTCTTCCTCCAGTGCTGTTTAGCACCACAGGCTTCCCAGAGGCCCAAGAAGAGTCTGCCACAGTCACTGGCGTTAATGAATACCATCTCTACCTGAGTGCCCTTTTCAAACTTTTACCAAAAGGAAGATAGTAGACTTTGTTTTCCCTCTGGCTATGAGAGATATAGGGAGGATAACTGTAACATGCAGGAATTAAGAGACTTGATACACATGGATATTATGTCATGAGGGATTCAGGAGTTAACACAAATATTATTTTTTTTTCTTTTTTTGAGATGGAGTCTTGCTCTATTACCTAGGCTAGAGTACACTGGTGCTGTCTCGACTCAATGCAACCTCCGCCTCCTGGGTTCAAGCAATTCTCTTGCCTCAGCCTCCCCAGTAGCTGGGATTACAGAAGCCTGCCATCGTGCCCGGCTAATTTTTGTGTTTTTAATAGAGATGGGGTTTCCCCCATCTTGGTCAGGCTGGTCTCGAACTCCTGACCTCATGATCCACCCACCTCGGCCTCCCAAAGTGTTGAGATTACAGGCGTGAGCCACTGCACCTGGCCCCAATATTACAGATTTATCCTGCCCCACCTCACCACTGTTCATTATTAGAGATGGAAAACGTTGATGATAATTTAAAAATCAGTAAGATTCTGTCTAATCAAACCATTGGCATTATAATTCACAACTTTGTTAGTGATTTTCTAAAGTAATAGAGATACTCATGCTTGTTTTGCAGTACAGCTACAAGAAAATCATTGTGCTCTGAAGTGCTATCTTAGTAACATTGTCTGAATGGATTATAACAGTAATCAAAACCTCCATAGAGCTAGCTACAGGTTTGAACTCTAACATTTGATTGAAGTTAAAGATTCAATTAATCAGTTTAACACCACATTATTAAAAACATAATGCAGTAAATCTACTATTTAAAACCTATCACAATGACTTATTTCTTGATCATTTTTAGTGTGTGACTACTTAATGTGCTATTATGTTCCAATATCTAATTATATTTAATCCAGTCTTACATTAAATATTTAAATTATGGGCAGGTAGTAATAGTTTTAACGCTTTCACCAATCATGTAAAATAAACTCTATCACACAGAAAAATTCCCTTTTGGAAGTTGTTTATCCTCCAGTCAAATGTTCTTTCTATATTAAAATATCCCCTATCTCTCAGTATAGTGCATGAAAGGAATGCCAGAGAAGGGAGTAGGAAGGGGAAGAGTAATTCCAAACCATGGGAAATAGGAAGAAAATTATTGCTTATTTACTAGTCCCCAAAGGTAGTGGAAGGTTGGCAATATTTTGTCTGGCAGCATTTGGAAATATACATAGGCATCTTTTTGGTAGTCAAAATAGTTGTAGGGAATTGCTATGTATATATAGCGAAGAGTGAGGTGGGATAACTATCCTGCAATGTAAAGTACAGTCCTGCTCAACACTGTTGCATTTAAAATACTAACAGTGACCCATAGCAAAATTCTGAGTCTAATTAGGAAGCAGAATAGATACAACTTAGAAATTCAGGTCTTCTCTGTCCCCAGTAGATATTTCACCACTATATTCGGGCAACACATGATATTAACCTAGATAAAGAAGAGTACATTACTGTGGAGAATCGGATTCAAGGAGGAGGTAGGGAGGAAAGATTAGTGCAGCTGAGTGGGCAGTGGACAAGTCTGACAAGAATGCCCTGTAAGTGTGAGAGCAGAGAAAGAAAGCTGGTTGCTGTTAGGAAATTTCCATCACCACACACTGTTATGCTGCCATACCCCAAGGCAGCATTACTAGTATTGTCAAACAAATCTGATGCCCTTACTACTATAATTAGAGGAGTGCTTATGTTTCAGGTTGGGTTTTTGTAAAGCCCATGTGGGGAGGAGAATTTGCATGAAAGTAGTTTATTAAGGAAATGTTCTCAGGGATGGCAAGGAGGTGAGCAAGAGAAACAGAATAGGAATGGGGAAGAAGTCATGCAAGGAGCAATTGCAGGCGAAGTCCCAGCCTCAGCCTGGTTCTGCAGGAAAACCTGGACCTAAACTATGCTTCAGCTTGTTGCAACTTGATACAGAGGAGCTGGGGTTTTGTATTCCAGTAGTCTTCAGTCATCGCCTTAAGATGTCATGAGGGATTCAGCAGTTAACACAAATACTAGATTTTTCTTTTTTCTTTTTTTCTTTTTTTTTTTTTTTTGAGATGAAGTCTTGCTCTATTACCTAGGCTAGAGTGCACCGGTGCTGTCTCGACTCAATGCAACCTCCGCCTCCTGGGTTCAAGCAATTCTCCTGCCTCAGCCTCCCCAGTAGCTTGGATTACAGGAGCCTGCCATCGTGCCCGGCTAATTTTTGTGTTTTTAATAGAGATGGGGTTTCCCCATCTTGGTCAAGCGGGTCTCGAACTCCTGACCTCCTGATCCACCCACCTCGGCCTCCCAAAGTGTTGAGATTACAGGCGTGAGCCACTGCACCTGGCCCCAATATTACAGATTTATCCTGCCCCACCTCACCACTCTTAATTATTAGAGATGTGTGACATAAACACCAAGGCACTTCAGGATCTCTGTTCTTATGGGCAAAGCAGCTTTACTAGCCTGAAGACAGTCATCCAAAGAGATGTGGATACAGAAGTTTTGAGAAGCAAAGACCACAAAAGTCAAGGACACGGGCACGCAGAAGTGTTGATGGAATCTTAGTGGATCTGGATAAAACACTCACAATTTTTTGCTATGACCTCTAAATGGCTAACTTTCACAAGAATACGTGGACCCCATTAAGCACTTATCTGAATAACTAAAACCTCTCTCATTGTACTACAGCTAGAGTTATAAGAAAAAATATTTTCTGAAACAAAAAATTCAGAATTACAGCATTAGAGAATCTTTTTTCAAATGTTAGCATTCCTGCTTCTTAACTTTACATTTTTCTGTGACAAAATAGTTTTCCAAAGAGTATACTTAATGACTTGTGCAGATGAATTCTGAATGGTAACCACAGGGCTCTTGGACAAGGGATCATTTAAATTTTGAATTCTTGTCAGACACATCAATCCATATACATTTCCCCAACTAGGGTATCAGAAGTGTAGTCAAGTGAGTTTTGTAATGATACTTCTTTGCTTACATCTGGCTGCAGAAACCTCTTAAGACTGATTCTGCATCAGAATAATTGCTAGAGGGAAAAGGGAGGCTGTGATTATGAAATAACACTGTTATCCACTGGCATCCCCTTGTATCTTAGTTGAAGCTTTGTGGCACTTCTGTGTCTATTATTTGATTTTAATTGGCAATGGTATTGATTATAAATCATTTGAGATAATAGAACTTTTATCTTAAAGTTTAAATGTACCTAGAGGCTACAAAGAGATGCCTGTGTTCAATGAAAACATTAAAGTAATAGTGTAAGTAGTTTAAATGTGCCCCATTTGGCACAGATTAGTGTCACCTATGGTACAACTCAGTCAAAAAATGAGTGTAGTTGAAACCAAACTGTTCAACAGCTCCAAATTTAAGAAACATTTATAGAACATTCACTATGTGCAATAGACAATGCTAGTTTTAGTAGGGGATTAAAAAAAAAATCTTTCAACCAGGAGCTCATAAAGTAGCGAGGAAACATACAATAATTGAATTCAAGTCAGATAATGGCAATATGTAAATAACGGACAAGAACAAATGACCGAGAGACCACAAGATCAGGAGGGAGTTTTTCTGGAGTTGGTTATAAGGGAATGGCAAGGCACATGGGAATCAAGGAGGAATTCGTTGAAACAGAGCCTTGAAGAAAAGTGTTGGTGGAGTGGAAGGTCATTAAGACGAGAACACAAAAATAGAATCTACAGAATAAGAAAGCACTAGGGGGCAACTGTGGTTGGAGTACTTACAAGAACGGTTTAGGAATAAAACTAGTTGTACTATATAGACTAACTTGGATAGCTGTCAAGATTTGAGAATTATAGGTGAGACCATTTTAGAGTTTATTATAATGGGCATTTTGTATCTAGAGTCAACAGGGATCAGTATTGATGTAATTAAAGGCTGTGACAAGAATGAGGTGAAAATAACTTATGTCTTAGGGCTGAAAAATTGAGAGGATGGTGTTATCATTGGATATGTTTAGAAATAAGCAAAACTATGATGGGGAAGTGATTTGTATTTGGGATATATTGTCTTTGATGGGATGTCCAATAATCTCTGGAAAATATGTCTCGATCTGAGGAGGGAGATCAGTGTGTGTGTGATAGGCGTAGCAGTGAGAGTATCACAGGCAAGATACCACAACTAAAGTAAATGGTTTGGGGGTAATCAGTATGGAGTTTAAGCCATGGGGGCAGATGATATGGCAAAAGGATATTATACACAGTTAAAAAGGAACCCAAAACCAAGTCTTGGAGAATTCACATCTAAAATATGTGCAGATAGAGAAGCCAGCAAAGAAGTGTTAGGAGAAGTCACAAGAAACTGTAAAAGTGTGTGGTCCCAGAAGCAGCAAAAAGGGAAACATTTTATAAGTAGGTGATGACATTGACCAAAGGAAGTGACTTAATAGAAATTTACTTAGGATCTGAGAAAAGACCATTCGGTTTTCTGATTGCTTTGACTAATTTTAAAGTAACAATTTAGGGGAGTAGTAGACAATAACCTATAAATGCATTGATGCATTTATTCATTCACTCACTAATTCACTTACCCAATAGTCATTCAATTATTCTTCGGTGCTTACGACTGGGCCTGGCACTGGATTACAGTGAAATTAGAAGTAGATAAACTGGTAGAGATAGCCAAAAGATAACTCCTTACAGAAGGGAAAAGAGTAGGAAATTATCATGGAAACACTTTTGATAGTTTCTCACAGCGGGTTGAGAGTATCCTAAGGTTATAGCAGCGTAGGCTGGATGAAAAGGAGAAAATACAGACTAGGCAGGACAGGACCTGGGGACATTCAGGTGTAACTAAGAGGAGATTGAAGTGCTGGGAGATAGGGTAGTGTTAAATAGAAACATAGGCAATAGTAAATCGGGGAACAGAAAGAGTTCAAGAGTCGACGAAGAGAGACAAGTATCAAGGTCTCAATAGAGAGGGCTGTGATTCGAGGCAGAGCCCCCATTCCAGAGGGAACTTAGCATACTTTTCTGGTTTTCTATTGCTATGTAACGAAACACCCCAAATACAGTGGCTTAAAATAACATTTCTTTTATATTTTTATCTGATTTTGTGAATCAAGAATTCAGCCATGTTCGGCTTATTGATTATTCTACTCTGGTGTCAATTGACATCACTTGGCAGAATTTAGCTAGTGGATGTGCTGTCTGGAGGGTTCAAGACAGATTAATTCAATGTTGAATGCCATTGTGAGAATGGCTGAAAGGCTGAGTTCAGCAGGGACTGTCAACCAGAGGACTTGCACATGTCTTCTAAGGCATGGTGGTTTCAGGGCAGTCAGTTTTTATGCATGGCATCTTAGGGCTCCCAGAGTGAGTATTCTAAGAAACCCATAAAGAGGTTAAAGGTTACTAATAATGATCTAATCTTGGAAGACCTGTAACATCGTATTTGTTGCATTCTACTTGTCAGACAAGTTGCTAAGACAAGTTGAGCTTTAAGGGGAGAATTAGATACTGCCTCTTGATGAAAGAAGTGTCAAACAATTTTGTGGCCATCTCTAGTCCATCAGAGCTGCAGTAAATTTCCTACTCCTACCATGGTTCACTCAGGTATTGAGTGATCTGTATCTCACAGGAGGAGAGTGTCAGTGACTATAGCTGAGAAGGGCAGAAGAAAGAAGATCCTGGCACAAACAAGCCAGGCGAGAGAGAAAACTTGCAGTTTTCAGGAAAGAAAAGAGATGTTTCTTGGCAGGAAACAATTGATGGTAGCCAGAGTTCAAGGCTCGTGCTGACCATTCATTCTTCCACATTTTCAAAGCTCAATCTTTGTATCAATAGAGAATATCAGAAAACTTCCTTGGGGAATCTTACTTCAGCTCCCTGTAAAAATGAACTTGTTGCAATGTTCTACCCTCAACAATGAGTCAACAAAGATTTAAGAAAAAGACATGAAAAGCTTATATGTTCTTTTGTGAAAGTGTCAGACACTTTAAGGTTTTCATTGTTATTAATGTGAAAATTGGCCATGATGGTTGCTGCGAGGGATAGACTTAAGGCCTTGCAACTCAAATTATGGTCTGCAATCTAGCAGCATCAGTTGAGGTTTTGTTAGAAATGCAGATTTTCAGGAGCTATCCTAAACCTCACATGAGTCTACACTTGAGAGTGCATCTTCAGAGGTTTCATGTGCAAACAAATGTTGAGAAACTCTGATCTAAGGGGTATTTCATTATTCAGATCACTGCAAAGGACGTGTTAGGTTCCTATAGATCTATTTGCCTTACAGTACATCTAATTTTTTATAAAACTGCCATAGGTTTTATTTTATTCTACCTTAATTGATGTGAATCATTGGCAAATACCTTAATGATACATTTCATAGGTAAGATCAGTAGAAACAAGATTGACAGTTAGTCATACTGATAAACAACTATGCTTTCTACCAATGTTTAAGTCATGTTCAAATGATTAAGTCTCTGGGATAATGGGAACTATGAAAAGGGGTTTTATGGTCATATCTTTTTGAGATTACTAACAATTGTTTTTACTATACTAGTTAAAAGGGTTTCTTTATACTAGGGGTTCTCAAAGCCTTGAACTTGTAGCATATTCTAAAAATTATTCGAATACTGAAAATATATTTTAAAGCTTTTCTCAGGATATTTATCCATGGAACACACCTTTACAAATACTTCCTTAGACTAAGAAAGTGATACAAACTATTGTATTCACCTTGATTCTCTGTAAGTCAGTACAGAGCTTGTTTGGAGCCTGGTTCCTGTAACTTTCTTCACTGAGGAATTGGCCATATAGACTTAATCTTGTATACTTACTTTCTGTTCTTGATCCCCATGGGTTATATTTAGGCTTTTTATATACTTGGCTTTCATCGTACAGGCCTCAAATTCATTGTAAAATTTGGGAAGGTGCCACTCATGAGTAGATGAAATATAATAGCTCCATTTATTTACTACTTACTGTATACCAGGCTCTCTGCTTTATGTGGATGATTGACCCCATATAATAACCTTGTAAGACATGGACGACTATTCCCATTTATCAGATGGGCAAACTAAGGGTCAATAAAACTAGGTAGCTTTTCCAAGATCACTGTGCTGGTAAGTAAAGAGACTCAATACATCAAACTCAGAATTGTCCTCCCTCCTCTCCCTCTCCCTCAGATCTAGGTGAAGATTTGAATGCAGGCTGCAGGATAGTCTTCACTTGCACTCTCTCTACTGCTATCACGTTGAAAAAAATTTACTCTAGAAAGGCTTTTTTTTTTTTTTTTTTTTTTTTTTTTTTTTTTTTTTTTTTAAAAAAAACTTAAGTTACTTGCACTTTTGAAGGTTTACGATTACAACTTCCTGCCAGTAATTAGGATCTAACAAATTTGAAAGCCTATCACTGTTAAGCGGCTTTGAATATACACTTTGTTTCTCCATTTACAAACTATATAACACTTTTAGTATTTTCAGTATTTAGCAGCCATAAAATTCAATAAATAGCTCTTTTAGGACTGTATTTCAATTAATCTGACAAAACCTCCCAAGCAATATCAAGAGTTTTAAGAAAAATTGCCGTGGACAGATCGTTACATCCTATAAAATCCACATTGCATCCTTATATTTAAAAGGCCGTTAGATTCATCACGAAGACTAGAAATACAAGGTGACTTACAAACCCTTCAGTGCCATGGATCCCCTTCAGCAGTCTGCGCTGAATTCCTGTTTGGAGGGGTTTCTGAGAATACTTTTGGGCTTTATATCTTGACTTCATTGTAAAGTCTGTTATAATAATAATTTAAATACATAGTTTATAACATGAACTACATGTTCAGGCCCAGGAGCTGTGCTCACACCCGTATTCCCAGCCCTTTGAGGCCGGTGGGCGGCTATCACTGGTCAACCCAAGACCCCTGCAACCCCTGTGAACCCTTTCTACTAAATTAGAACCATTAGTTTTGGAGTGTGGTGGCACGTGCCCTATGAATCCCCAGGATGGCCAGGCAGGGAATTTCCCTTAAATCTGGGAGGCCCCAGAGGTTGCCAGTGAGCAGGACGATCGTGCCACTCGCCCTCCAGCCTGACAGAGCGAGATCCATCTCAAGACACAGTTTATAAAAAAAATTGTATGGCAAATTACAATGACATTATTAACTTACGTAAATGATATGATTATTTTAATGCCATTAACAAGATGTAGCGAGAGTTTCACAGCCATGTTATTTCCAAATAGTTGATCAATGTAAGCAATGTATTGCGACATTTTGGCATGAGATGTTGTGTGATATAAAAATGTGATTGTGACAAAATCTCAAGTATTGTTAATTACATTTAATTGCCTAAAATCATAAAATAATAAATTTCTATTAGATTTTACAGAAAATAAAGATGTGATGTTTTTTGGTTTTTCTTATCCAAGTTCAGGGATCTCTGAAATCAGGCCATGTGTTTCTTGGTCTTGTACCCGTGAACTTCAGATTGAAAATCTTTGTTTTAGTTTAGGCTAAGATAAAGTTCCTTTCCTTTTATTTGATGACAGTTATATATAACATATCATTACTTAATTTTTATTCAACTTTGGAGGGAGCAAAGGGTGTTGGCTAATTTTTAGTAACTACTCTTAGCTTTTACAGTGTTACCATTTTATGTTTGCATTTTTTTCCCTAGCCTTATTTAGATTCTAGACACAGAATTAGTAGACACTGAGTGCTGAGAATATCCTTAGAGAATAACCACTGTAACCTACTTCATTTTCATATAAGAAATGAATGCTCAGACATGTGCCTTGATGTACTCAAGGCTACTCAATCAGTGGTAAAGCTGAGCCTAGAATTATTTTCTCAAAATTGTAGTCCTCTGTACACTTGCATCAGAATTACTGGGCAACCCATGTCATAATGGGTTCATCCAGGTGGTTCTAATATATATTAAAGTCTGAGAAACAGGCCTGAGTCTAGCTTCAATGTCTACTCTTTCACTCTAATGCCTACTGCCTGCCATATCTAGATGCCTGTGTGTACGTGAATGAGGAGGGAAGAGAATTAAAATGCTAGAGATGTTGGTAGCCAATTATCTCAAAAGCACAAATTAAGGGTCAGCTTTTAAATGGAGGAGGGGGGCTTATTCCCATGACATTTGAGCAAAGCAGGAAAGGGTACATGATGAAATGCCATGTGTCCTGAGGACCTACAGGGCTGAATTATATGACCACTTCAGGAATTGCATAGCAATCAAAAAGGGAACTAAAAGAATGGGAGGCTGGGTAAAATCAGGACTAACAATTGATAAAGCAATTATGATCAACAGTGAGTGAGAGAAGATTTACCTGATGGTCAGGTGGTAGCCACCACTAAGTTTAGTTAAGAGTTTAAAATGAATGGATGAGGCGCTGGAGTCTTCCCATTGCTTCTGCCCTCCTTCATGTCTTCTGACAGGAGCCATAGAGATCTTTATAAAATGCAAATTACATCATAACTCTCCTACCCAAAGCCTGCAAAAGCATCTCTATTACATTTAGTTTAACATCTCTACTGTGGTTTACCCCTTATCCCTCTTTGACCACTAACTTCATTTAGCACCCACTTCCGCTATTTCCCTTTGTGCATCTCATGCCTTCTATCTGTAATTCTATTCTTCCCTTTTAAAAAAAAAATCTCATCTTTTAGATCATACCTTGAATTTTATCTCATCAGAAAGGGCTTCCTAAAGCTTAGCCTTAAAATTATTTTTCAGTTAACTTTATTTCTATTTTAGCATGTAAAATGTTGTCATCTCTTATTTGTTGTTCATCTTCTTGAGACAGTAAGCTCCAGAAATGCAGGAACTAAATCATTATTCAATCTAACCTCGTGTGATATGTCACATTGTAGATAATATTTGAATTTTAAAAAGGGGACAGAAGTTTCAAGAATAGTATACTGTGGTTTAAGGCAGCAGTTCACTGTGTGTGATCCATGGGGTAGGATGGTTCAAAGTAGGTGAAAAAGCATGAACTGGCCATGAGCATGAATGCAAATTGATCAAAGTCATTGCAGCTTAGCAGGTCAAAAAACTATGAGGTCAGAACATCAGTTAAAATGTTCAATAGCATTTGGTCATGATGGCATTACCAACCTTTAAATTTAAAGGGACTTAAGTCACATCCAGAAATCGGGGATGACAAGCCTATAGTCATCCTCTCTTGAAGTCTTCTGCTGATACAGGTAATCATTCTGTTGGTATCTATCCCCATGTCATCACCAAAGATGACTGGGATCCAGTCAAGCCCTTGGATATCATGTCCTCCCTTGTGTCCTTTTCATACCAATTTAATGGTGCTTGGAGTGCCCAGAAGCACCCTTTCAGTCTAGCCTGCTTTGACACCTGACTCATTCATGCTTACCTTACTTGCGCTAGTGTTATGATGGGGAGGAGGGGGTGACTTGAGTGGATTTGACCTCCCAAACCATATTCTAGCAATCAAGGTACATCTTAACTCTGGAATTCTCCTAAGCCTATATAAGGTTTCTGAAACTTAGTCTCAGAGTGGGAGTAGAATGATACAGTAATTTGTCAGAAGCTCATAACAATGACTGTGTCTTACCATAATCCATTATACTGTTCTTGTTCCAGTTGAACAGCTAGAATTTGAAAACCATTTCCTTTGGAATGAATCAAACTGTTATCTTATACAATCTTCCCAGCTCTTATTTATGAGATGATAGATAATGTCATTGGTGCTCAATATACTAATGATTTTTTTCAATGCAGGGCTCTAATCTTATCAATAGATTCCAGATAATTACTGAGAAACACAATATTTGAACCTTGATGTCTCTTTCATTGTATTTTTACAGTAGCACGCTTGAGGAAGTACACATACATAGCTTCCAAGAATGAGGGAAGGCATCAGTTAATATGTCAAAATAGAAACCTCCCACATGATCTTAAGTATGGGGAGGGCGGGGAAGAAGACAAGCCTTAAGCCTGTTTACCATTGCAGGTAAACAAACATGAAGGTCAAATTCTAAGTAAGGAGAGTTTGTTATGGAATAGCTGAGACTGAGGGCATAAAGACAACCATTCAAAATACTCCAGAGTTTCAGAAGACACTGAAGAAAGAATAGGGAGATGAACTGTTGGTGAAGCAGAGAGGAAAAATAGACGAAGATGAAGAGGAAAAAAAAATATGAGAAAAGGCTGCAGGTTGGAGGAGGGTGGGTCTATCCAAGGCTGAGATTGAAGCTTACAGGAAGGATGCAGGGGAAGAATATTTTATTAATGGTAAATAGATTGCAAAAATTCTGTAGTTTGTCTGTTCACTCTGATTGTTTCTTTTGCTGTGCAGAAGCCCTTTAGTTTAATTCTATCTCACTTGTTAATTTTAGTTTTGTTGCAATTGATGTTTTGTCATGAAATCAAAATCTTTTCCTGTGCCTATCTCCTCAGTGGTATTGCTTAGATTTTCTTAAAGGGCTTTTACAGTTCTGGGTTTTATGTCTAAGTCTTTAATCCATCTTGAGTTAATTTTTGTATAAGGTGTAAGGAAGGTGTCCAGTTTCAATTTCTTGCATATGGCTAGCCAGTCTTCCCAGCACTATTTATTAAATGGGGAATCCTTTCCCCATTTCTTGTTTTTATCAGGTTTGTCAAACATCAGTTGGTTGGGTATTAGATGTGTGATCTTACTTCCAAGATCTCAGTTCTGTTCCATTGGTCTATGTGTCTGTTTTTCTACCAGTACCATGATGTTTTGGTTACTGTAGCCTTGTAGTATAGTTTGAAGTCAGGTAGCATTAGGCTTCCAGCTTTATTCTGTTTGCTTAGGATTGTCTTGGCTATATGGGCTCTTTTTTGGTTCCGTATGAATTTTAAAATAGTTTTTTTTTTTTTTCTAGTTCTGTGAATAATGTCAATGGTAGTTAAATGGGAATAGCATTGAATCTATAAATTACACAGTATGGCCATTTTCACAGTATTCTACCCATGAACTTGGAATGTTTTTCCATTTGTGTCCTCTTACTTCCTTGAGCAGTGGTTTGTAGCTCTCCTTGAAAAGGTCCTGCGCTTAGCTTGTTAGCTGTATTCCTAGTTACTTTATTCTCTTTGTAGCAGTTGTCAATGGGAGTTCATACATGGTTTGGCTTTCTATTGTTTGTATATAGGAATGCTTGTGATTTTTGCACATTGATTTTTGTATCCTGAGACTTAACTGATGTTGCTCATCAGCTTAAGGATCTTTTGGGTGGGATGATGGAATTTTCTAGATACACAGAAGAGGCAGTTTGACTTCCTCTCTTCCTATTTAAATACCCTTGATTTCTTTCTTTTGCCTGTTGCCCTGGCCAGAATTTCCCGTACAATGTTGAATAGGAATGGTGAGAGAGGGCATCCTTGTCTTGTGCTGGTTTTCAAGGGGAATGCTTCCAGTTTTTGCCCATCTAGTATGATACTGGCTGTAGGTTTGTCATAAATGGCTCTTAGAGACATGTTCCATCAATACCTAATCTATTGAAGGTTTTTAACATGAAAGGATGTTGAATTTTATCAAGACTTTTCTGCATCTATTCATTCCTTTGCATTCTTCTCTAATCTTGTCTGCTTGTGATATTTCAGCAAGATAGTCTTCAAGCTCTGAAATTTTCTTCTGCTTGGTCTATTTGGTTATTGATAATTGCAGTAGCATTGTGAAGTTCTTGTGTTTTTCAGCTCCCTTGGGTCATTTGTTACTCTCTAGACTGATTATTCTGGTTAACAGCTCCTGTAATGTTTTATCATGGCTCTTAACTTCTTTGCATTGAGTTAGACTATGCTCCTTTAGCTCAGCGGAGTTCGTTATTACCCACCTTCTGAAGCCTACTTCTGTAAATTCATCGGTCTCAGACTCTGCCCACTTCTGTGCCCTTGCTGGAGAGGTATTGCAATCACTTGGCGGAGAAGAGGCACTCTGGCTTTTTGAGTTTTGGGCGTTTTTGTTTTTTGATTCTTTCTCATCTTCATGAGTTTGTCTAGTTGCAATCTTGGAGGCTGTTAACCTTTGGATGAGGTTTTAATTGGGATTTTTTTGTTGATGCTGCTGTTGCTTTCTGTTTGCTTTTTTAACAGTTCCCTCTTCTGTAGGGCTGCTGCAGTTTGTTGGGGGTTCGTTCCAGACCCCATTCACCTGGGTCCCTTCTGTACTTGGAAATGTCACCTAAGGAGGCTGCAGAACAGCAAAGATGGCTGCCTGTTCCTTCCTCTGGTATCTCTGTCCGTGAGGGTCACTGACCAGATGCCAGCAGGAACCTTCCTGTAAAAGGTGTCTGGTGACCCCTGTTGGGGGGATCTCATCCAGTTAGGGTGCATGGGATCCGGGACCCACTTAAGGAAGCACTCTGGCTGCCCCTTGGTGGAGGAGGTTTGCTGTCCTGGGGGAATCCCACTTGTCTGGGCTTCCTGGATTCTTAAGAGCCAGCAGGGGGAAAGACTAAGTCTGCTGATCTGCGGAGACCATGGCCACCTCTCCCGCTAGGGGCTCAGGTACAGGGGAACTGGAGTTCTTTTCCTAAACCCCTGGCTGGAGTTGCTGGAATTCCTGCAAGGAGGCCCTGCCCAGTGAGGAGGGATGGGTCAGAGTCTGGCCTAATGACGCAGTCTGGCCATGATTTGCCATAACTGGTGTGCTGCACTGCAGGGAATTCCTCCTGAATTCAAACTGTCCAGTCTCCCCAAACCTTCAGGGAAAATGGTGGACTGGAGCTGCAGTGATGGCTGCTGCCCCTCCCCACAGGAGCTCAGTCCTCTTAGGAAGCCGGTAGCCACTGTGATGGCTGCTGCCCCTCTCCACGGCAGCTCAGTTCTCTTAGGTGGCAGGCAGCTACAGTGATTGCTGCCACCCCTCCCCGAGAGAGCTCAGTCATTTGATGTAACAGGCAGCAACAGTGATGATGGCCGCCCCGCCCCCGGAAACTCAGCAGTCTTAGGGAGTCTCCAGCCAAGTGGCCTCTGAGAATCTGCACGGCTGTGCTTGGGACCCAAGGCCCTGTTGGCATGGGCTCACAAGCGGGGTCTCCTGATCTGCGGGTTGCACAGATCTGTGGGAAAAGTACGATTTCCCAGGCAGGGTAGCACACTCACTCACCACCTCCCTCGGCTGGGAGTGGGAGCTCCCCTTGTCGCGTTTGGCTCCCAGGTGGGCCACGGCACCACCCTGCTTTTCCTTGCTCTCTCATGCCAACTGCCTAGTCAGTCCCAGTGAGAGAACCTGGAGACCTCTGTTGCTGGTGCAGAATTCACTCACCGTTTTGGTTCTTCTCAGTGGGAGCCTCTGACTGCAGCTGTTTCTAATTGGCCATCTTGGCCTCTCCCTATATATTTCCATTTTAATGGAACTTAAAGTTTTGCTTAAATTCCCGTATTGGATATTATAGTCTAAACTCAATAGAAGGGTAATGTGGACTGAGCCATATTTAAATTTAAGGTTCAAGGAGGTAGGTAATTCAGTCAGGTGAGTGAGCACCAATCTTTTAAAAAGTTGGTAACTATTTGATAGTTTCCACTTTTCAACCTGATGATATTTTAAATCAAGGTAATTTCAATTTCCTTTTGGTTCAATATTTTAGAAAGTTGCTATCCTTGAAATTATTTGTACAGGATTGTTGACAATTAGCAAATGTTTGCTGATAAAGATGAATCACTGAATTTAGGTACCTTTTATATTTAAGTCATGTAATAACAGCACTTGGTAAAAACTTCTATTTAAGTAGTTATAACTGATTTTTCCTATTGTTGAAAAGACAGGTGCCTATTAAGATTTTGTAATAGGGCAATTTTAAATTTTTTCTTTGAGCTTTGTAAGAAAAGTGTCAACCCTAACTATTTTCCTTTGGCTGTTATTCAACTTAATTTATTTTAAAATGCATTTTTCTAGAAACACTAAAGGTGACAGTTTTAGTTCACAGGGAACTATATTTGATTTACTATTTTTGTTTTGGAAATGTATGAATAAACCGCTGGAAATTATAGCTTATAATGAAGAAAACAAGATAAACACACATTTTTATCTAAAGTGACAGTAAAAAAATCTAGCAAATGGGAGAAAAAGTCCACTTTTTTAAAAAAATTTCTCCAAGTGAATGTCAAATTGAACATATTGGGCAAGAAATACAACCTTAGTTGCATTTACAATATAATAGCTACAACAGAAGAGTTAAACACTGAGTCTTACTAAAGGTAGCTTTATAAATATTTGAAGCTTGTCCGGGTACAGTGGCTCAGGCCTATAATCCTAGCACTTTGGGAGGCTGAGGCAGGCGGTTCACGAGGTCAGGAGTTTGAGACCAGCCTTGGCCAATGTGGTGAAACCCTGTCTCTACTGAAAAAGACAAAAAGTAGTTGGGCATGGTGGCATGCACCTATAATCACAGCTACTCAGGAGGCTGAGGCAGGAGAATCACTTGAAACTGGGAGACAGGGGTTGCAGTGAGCTGAGATCACACCACTGCACTCCAGCCTGGGTGAAAGAGCGAAACTCTGTCCAAAAAAAAGTGTGTGTGTGTGTGTGTATGTATATATAATATGTATATATAATAGATATATAATATATATATATATATACTAAGGTTGACACTGTATTTAAAAAAAATTCTATGAAGCTGACAACTACAGCTTCATTAATTCTTTTTCGCAAGACTGCGTTAGAGGAACTGTATAGAATATAATGACTATGCTCTTTTCTATAGCACTTGAGTCAGCTCTCTAGAAACTGACTTTTGCCCATATTCAATTTCAGCAGTAAAATAATTTCTAGCTTGAGATTTCTCACAAAATTCCTAGGGCTCTTTTAAAATTTTATAAACATCTTTATAATGTGGCTTAATTTTTCAGACATCTTTCTCCTGTTGAGAAACAAATATTCATATATATATGGACACATATTAGCTTATTGCTGTGTAATAAGCCACCTTGAAACTCAGTAGGTTAAAACAACCAACATATTATTTCAAATACTATATGTTAGCCAGGAAGTTCTTCAGCTTACTGCTAGGATGATTGTAGTTAGCTGGGGGTTGGCTAGGAGGCTTTGCTGATCTCAGCTCAGCTCTGCAAAATGTCTGGCTGTCTGCTAGTCTGGGATAACCTCATCTGGGACAACTAGAGCAACTTGACTCTGTTCCACTTGTCTCATCCTCCTGCAGTCTAGCTCTGGTGTGCTGTTACGGTAAATGCAGAGGCATGAACCAGAGAGCTAAAGCGTTCAAGCTCTTTTGAGGCCTACATTTGGAAGAGGAAATGCCAGCATTTCAACTGCACTCTATTGAAAAAAATGAGTCAAATGCCAACCCAGATTTAAGAAGCAGGGAAATAGATACCAACTTTTCATGAGAAGAGCAGCAATGCTACATTGCAAAGGGTATGGATTCAGGAAAGGATGAAATACTAGGCCCAATGTTGTAGTTACCATTTAGAGCAGTTGCTCCTGGATAGTATGGCTTCCTTGCCAAATATTTTCCCATGCAAATAATTGATAAACAGTGCCAATATTAGTCTTTCCTAAGCAATACTATGTTAAAATGTCAAAGTATGAATTAAAAAATGCAAAACATGGCAAGAGCTTCTCAAAATTAGATATGTTTGAAAGGGTGAAAACAAAAGACAAGCGGACATTTGCCTAAGCAGCTTTGGGTGGTTAATCAAGTCAATACACTTGGATGGGGTGTCTTGTACCTCTCTAGTCTCATCTTCCATCCATCCACTTGTCTTATGTTCCAGGAAGTGGCTTATAGTTCTTTGAACAGTGTGTCTATTTTATTTGATCCTTAGCATCTGAAGTTTCCTCTGCTTGACTTTCTCTTCCTTTTCCACTTCTACCTGTTGATAACCTGTTCAACCTTGTATATTCTATTCAGGGATTTTCACTGTTATTCTCTCCAGTGAAGATAACTTTTATTTGTGCCAGTACCATACTTACAACAAAAAGTCACTATTAATAGGATTCTAACACCATGCTATAATTACATTTGCTTAAATGCGTACCTCCTTCCTAGGCTATGACAAAAGCTGTGAAAACAGTGGCAATATGTTTTATCTCTTATCTTCCCATTTTTCTTAGGACACTATGATGCCTACTAGTTAAATTTAGTTGAATGACTATCCCCCTCGTCTGACACATAAGGAAAACAAGCCAAGTGCTATGTAATTTGTCAGTGTTCACACAACTGGTGAAATTTAAATTACAGAACTGTAATAAATGCCTATTTGCTTCCAGATACTATATTCTTTAACTTACAACTACACAGAATCTCACATGGAAGACTTTCAAGTAAGTAACTGACACGTTTGAGTGGATCTCAAGAAATGGCAGCACTAAATGCCCTAGTTAAACTTTTTCTTCTGTTTATTACTACCTCATTTAATCCTCATCAACTTCAAGGATTATATTTCTTTGATTTATATAGCCTTAAGTTGTTGTTGAATGATATTTCTTAGTTAATATAAAAGCCACATTTTCAAAATATTGGGGTGAATTATACATTCGAGCAACTTACCTGGGGCTCTAAAATAGTATTTAGTAATTGAGTCTGCTGAGCACACTGGAGTCCTGAGGAGTTAATGAAACCCCCAGTGTCAAATGATATAACAATAGGAATTCGGGACTTTGAAGAATTTTCCTAATGTATATGTGTAGAATTATCACTGTGTTATTATCCTTCCATTACAAATGGGACTTACACTTAGGAGCAATTTCATTGGCAGGCTATATAACTGTATCTGACCTTTTGGAAACTATAGAAGAAAGAAAAGATCAACTATCTCTAGAGAAAATATTACAAAAAGGCACAAGTAAAACTCATCTAACCCTTACCCTGAATGTTGTTATAGTTGAAGCCCAGCTTAAACAGCAGTTACAAAGTAAAGAATGGTCTAGAGATCTGTAGATAAACTGCCTAAGTCTAAATTAGTATCTAGCATTTACTTGCTTTGTATGACCTTAGTCAAGTTACTTATATTCTGTGTCTCAGTTTCGTCAGCTGTAAAATGGGGGGATGATTATTGTGAACATTAAAACAACCCACAAGAAGTACACAGAACTAGGGTGGGCATAAAGTAACCAGTCAATGTGTGTAACTTGCATCTTTCTGATATGAGGTAGAGTCATATAAAAATATTAATATTTGACATTATTTGACTTCAGAATTGGAAATTGCATTAAGTTGGACCTACTGAAAGGAAATAAAGTATAGCAGTGACAGAAGCTCTCCTTTAAATATTTTATCCTATGTGACTTTTGTCTTTTATGTGTTGTCAATTTCTTTGATTTGGAACTTCCTGTAGAACAGACCCTTACAGGCATGGAAGAAGAAAGAAGGAATAAACCAAGGACGACTTCCAAGTAGGTAGAGGATGGGAATAATTAGGAAGAAGCTATGTCTCATCACCTATATTGTCCATACACAACTGCACTGTAGGGTAATTGAGAAATTACAAGAATGTTAATAAATACGTTTTACATTTATTAATTAAAGTCATCTTTGGATGCCCTTTGTCCATAATGTTTCCTCTACTAGATCTGAAGCCTGAATACCACTTTTCTACTCTACAATTTCCCTGGAACTGAGTACTAATAGTTGATGTTTGTCTAGTGAGCCATTCCACTATGTCATGGTATGTGTGTGTGTGTGTATTGTGTGTGTGTGTGTGTACAAGTATATATATACAATCTTTTTGAGACAGTCTCACTCTGCCACCCAGGCTGGAGTGCAGTGGAAAAATTTTGGCTCACTGCAACCTCTGCCTCCCAGATTCTCTCCCACCTCAGCCTCCCAGGTAGCTGAGACTTCAGGCGTGTGCCACCATGCCCAGCTGAGTTTTGTATTTTTAGTAAAGGTGGAATTTCGCCATGTTGGCCAGGCTGGTCTCAAACTCCTGGCCTCCCAAAGTGCTGGGATTACAGGCATGAGCCACTGGACCTGGCCTATGTATTTCTTTTTTGAAGAATCATTGTTACTTGCATGCTTTGAAACAAAGTGCTTCATCTTGCCAACCTTGTAACATACTGTTGCTGTCAGAAAAGCAACCATTGGGATAGACTGTAATTAGCCTTCATTTCCATCACTGGCTATTTCAATTATAAATCATGCATCTGTGTGAATCAATAGAAAAACTGGATTTAGGCCGGGCATGGTGGCTCATGCCTGTAATCCCAGCACTTTGGGAGGCTGAAGCAGGCGGATCATGAGATCGAGGAGATCGAGACCAGCCTGGCTAACAAGGCAAAACCCCATCTCTACTAAAAATACAAAAAATTAGCCAAGCGTGGTGGCAGTAGCCTGTAATCCCAGCTGTTGGGGAGGCTGAGGTAGGAGAATCGCTTGAACCCAGGAGGTGGAGGTTGCAGTGAGCCGAGATCATGCCACTACACACCAGCCAAGGTGACGGAGTGAGACTCTCAAAAAAAAAAAAAAAAAAAAAAAAATAACTGGGTTTAACTTTCAGAATGTTCAATTTTATAGGGAATATTTAAAGCTGGTATAAGATAATTACTACAACAATCATGGGATGTATAATCTTCCACAAATTTTAAAGGATAACTTCTGTGAATTCCTTAATGTATGAAAATATAGAGAGTAAAGGCGTACCAGTAATTTTATTAAGTATTTGCTTTAGAGATAACTGGGTAAAAGTGAATTAGTAGCTGAGCGCGTACCTAACGTTAAAGATAAAAAAAATTCAGACCTAGCTTTAGAACTTAGTTTTATTACAAAACATGTTAAAGGTAGACCTGACCAGACAATGAATCACACTGACTTTTGGTTAAGCGTATTTTGGGTTCATAGCATCCCCTTACAGATAATGACTTGATTTCCATTAACTATGGTGGGGCTTCCTATTTAAAATTCGAATGCACATCTGTTTGAACCATTTCTAGTGTACTTGATAGAGTAACATACATATTGGGTTCTAGTTAAGATGCTTTATAAAATGCCAAATAACATTTTATATCTGGAGAGAGAAAAACTATTGTATTTTGTAACTTTGCTCTTGCACACTTGCTAGCTGCAAGGAATAACTTGGCTTTTTCTTGATTATCTTTGTAGCCAGATTTTAGTGCTTTTTTGGTATAGAGAAGTCTCTCAAAGTATTTGATGCTAAGGAATAATGAATACATACTGATTTTATTGGTTAAGGTCCACACGACATTCCAGTATTTTGAGATCACTATTAAAGAAGACAATGGTGTTCCAGTGATATATATGATTCCTGACAATGATATCACCAGAGATAGAAATATGAGGCATGGGAAGGAACACTCAGCCTTCATGTATTTTCTGATATGTACATCTCTGGCATTGATATCCTTGGCACAAAGGAAATTTGTTCCCATGTCTAGGGTGGTGAATGTCTTTAGCTTATTTCTTTGGCCCCACTCTCCACTTCTGTCTTCCTTGGGAGGCTGATGTCTGTGGACTATATCAGCAGTCTCCTTTGCCCTCTGGCTTCCAGTTGGATTTGGCCAAAGAGAGCCTTAGTAAGAGGCGGAGAGGAAAGGAATTCCATCACCCAACATCAAAGCTCCTGTCAGATGATGTTCTCAGTTCTCTCTTTACGTAGTAACTAGAAACCACTCTCCTTTTCATTCTTACGAGTCTAAGAGTAATAACGTTTCTCTATTACTAGTTCCAGTGGTTTCATTACACCTTCCCTCATTTTTATAATCAGTCTCTTATTAAACTCTTCTCAAATTACCAAAGTCCTGCTATGGCCATACAAATTGCAAAGGAGAGTGTCATTCTCCACCTCCAGGTGATAACATTTAACAGGAGGGAATGTAATTTAATATGTATCGAACATTTTCTATGCTAGGTAACATACCAGACATCTTACATTTATTAACCCTTTTTAATCCTTATATTTTGAAGTTGGTCCCTTCTGTTACTTTGAGGCCAACGTTACAAGGATAATTAAAGAAGATACGGATTATTTGGTTTAGAAAATTTGGAATAAATGTGCGACAGCTAACACAGAATGTAGCTTACAAAGTGCCATACTAAGTTCACTTAAATCTTTGCAATATCACCACAACATAGGTAAAGACATTCTCTTTTTAGAGATGAGTATAAGGCACAGAGAAGTTATTTGCCCAAGATCACATTGCAGAGCTGGGAGCTGAACCCAAGGCAATGTGGGTGTACAGTCAACATTCTTATTCATGGCATCATACCACTCCCCTGTGTTTTCCAAAGCATATTTAATCAGTGGCTTTTTTTCTAAATTATCTCTGCGTAAATGTATTTCAGTCATTTGTATTGTAATTTGAAATACAAAGCCAGCATTTTTCTGTTTTTAGGCGATTCCTTTCAAGAGAGAACTAACCTATGATGCCACAAGTCGCCATAGTGGCCATTCTTGAGGGGGCTTCTACATAGAGGGTGTGAGGAAGCTCCTAGGGTGTCAATCATATTCTATTTCTTAAATCTCGATGCTGGTAACATGAATGTGTTCGGTTTGTGACGATTCATTGAGCTGTATACTTAAGACGTGTACTTTCCTCTATGTATATTATTCCACAACAAAATATACTGCTTTATTATACAATACTTTTGCCAACCCATATTTAAGAAAACAAATCGACTCTGAAAGCTTCCTATTTACATGACAACGGGTTGCCTTATTTTTCTGGGAGCTGGTCAGCAGCGTTCTTCAGTAAGTTTTGAATCCCCAGTTTTGCAATTCTTTGTGGTATTTGCGATATTTTTGGTGTTGCCGATGTCTAGGGATTTGTAATTGCCGAAGTATCTTGACTTTCTTAGTGACAGATATGTCAATGGCTTGACCTTTTTGTAACCAGAAGGTCATGCTAAGTTATCCCTATGTTCTTTACTTTCTACTGAAACGTATTGATCCCTTTGGATTTTCAGGTTAAAAGACCAATACAACGCTGAAGAATCAGAAACCACTTAAACACCTTCACAAATGCATTTCGCTTCCTTTCTCAAGTTTTTAACTTTGATTCGTTTCACTTTGCTTATGCCACTTACCAACCTACCTATCTGTGTTTCTTTTTGAACACTGTGCTTCCATATTTCTTGATTTCGTACTGACAACGATGTGGAAGGATTGTCTCATTTTTAGGTCCTTTCATCTTGTGGTTTGGGTTATCAAAGATAATATATAAGCGGATACATTAAACTGAGGAATATCAGACATCCACTAAGTTCACTTGATAAAGAAAATCTTAATCATAAAATGAACTGAAGACAGAGCCACAGGGTCGCCTGGCCCAAGGAGGATTTCATGTTTTGTGTGTTTCACAAAATAGTTCTCATACACTTGAAAAGGAAGCCATTAAAGGTTGAATTTTAAAGAAAAAATACTGTTCTTATGGTATAAAATGCCACCTGCAACAAAGACATGGTGCATGTTGAAGATGAAAGGGGAGAACAAAAGAATACTTAAAAATAGTCAAAAGAACAAGAAAANAACAAAAGAATACTTAAAAATAGTCAAAAGAACAAGAAAAGGCAGGAAAAAGCAAGTTTCTAAGTACATCCCCTGTACCACCTGCATTTTTAGCAGTTTTAGTAACTGTATAGGGAATAATGCCTTCCCCTATTGACTTGCACTCTCACAGGGATGCCAAACAAATAAAAAACATTTTACTTGCACTCTACACTTTCTAATACAAATCTTTTAATATAAAATATTATAACTTTTGTGTGTGTGTGTGAGATCTTGCTCCGTCACCCAGGCTAGAGTACAGTGGCATGATCTTTGCTCACTGCAACCTCCACCTCCTGGGTTCTAGCGATTCCCCTGCCTCAGCCTCTTAAGTAGTTGGGATCACAGGCATGTGCCACCACTCCTGGCTAATTCTTGTAGTTTACTAAAACGTAGAGACTTGGTTTCACCATGTTGGCCAGGCTGGTCTCAAACTCCTGACCTCAAGTGATCCACCCGCCTCAGCCTCTCAAAGTGTTAGGATTACAGGTGTAAGCCACTGCGCCTGGCCGAATTAAACATTCTTAAACCTAGAATTTGGTCAAAGAGATGTAGACAAATAGTGACAAACATAAAAATCATTCTATATTTATTGAGTGCATATAATTTGCCAAATCTGTATAACATTCCTATGTGTTGCAGTTAAACCTCACAGGAGCGCTCTTGAGTAATAATTTGATCCCCATTCTAATAGTGAATAAATTGTGCCTCAGAAAGGCTAAGTCAATTCTTGCCCAAGATAACACAGCTAGTTGAGTGAGTCAGAGACCTGAGTTCAGAAGTTAGCTATTTCTGCTTCTTGAAACTTGGGTTACTTTTGCTATAGTATCTATAATTCTATAGAGTAAGTTGCATCCAGGAAAATTAGAAGTATCCAGGAGAAATAGTATATTTGACTTTACCTGGGGTGTTCATACTGCAGGGAGAATAAAACTGAGTGCTGAAAGGTCTGTAAAGTTACAGGCTAAATGTAGCACATTTAACTAAAAAAAATACACTTTAGACAGGAGTGGGGGGATTTTACGCAAAATGCTTAAAATTGCTTTTACATAAGTCCAGGTGTGATGGCTCATGCCTGTAATCCCAGCAATTTGGGAGGCTGAGGCAGGCAGATCACAAGGTCAAGAGATGGAGACCAGTCTGGCCAACATAGTGAAACCCCTCTCTACTAAAAATACAAAACTGAGCTGGGCGTGGTGGCACACGCCTGTAGTCCCAGCTACTTGGGAGGCTGAGGCAGGAGAATCACTTGAAGCCAGGAGGTGGAGGTTGCAGTGAGCCAAGATCACGCCACTGTACTCCAGCCTGGCAACAGAGTGAGATTCCATCTCAAAAATAAGTTTTACATTAAAACAAGCATATATGAAGAGAAGGCAAAATCTCTAGGAATTTTAGCATTAAAGTATATGCTTTCAAAGAAATTTTAACCTACAGGCACTGTGTAATTTGTACTGCCAGACTCCAGGGTAAATTCTATCAATTTCATTTCCTGGAAGGATGCTCTGGTAGAACATTCTGAGAAGCACTCCGTTAGATAATATGGTGAATATGACTAATAGAAATTGGATTTCAATGGTCATACTTTAATATATCATTGACTCTGAGTTTTGAAAATAATATAGCAGGAACTGTTTCCTTATTTCACTGCTTTCTCTATCTAGGTGCCCCAGCTAGGAGCACATGGGAGCTCCTGCCTGACCTACAATCCCTTACTCCCTCTACATTTTGGTTAACTCCAATTTTAAAAGAAGACTTAAAAAAGACCTTGGTCTGTGTATTTAAGTTTGACCAACAAAGCAAGATTCTGTCTGCCTTTTTGACCTTTGCTTAGCCTTTTTTTGTCTCCAAACCCAAACACAGTCCTTGTGTCTTGGATACTATATGATCCTTACGGCCTTTGGGGTTCATGTTTTATTCTGTACTCCAAGACTTCCCTCACCTTTCCCAGTCTCTGCTCCTCTTTTTGAATAAACAGTATTTTATCACGCACATACTACTTGGTCTGACAGACTTCATCTTTCTACCTGGATTTTTTTTTTTTTTCATAAAACAAGTATCTCTGTCAGTTAACTATATTTTCTTCAACAGTGGACACATTGCAGTGCGTTAGATTATTTTTTGATAAGTTTAAAAGTCATGATTTGCTCAGATAAATCTGTAAAATTTTGCTCCTGGCCAAAGGAGGAAAAAACACATCATTTTAATGGCGTTGTATACCTGCATTCAATATGAAAAACAAATTATTACACCCAAAATGCGAAATTATTCCAGGTTAGATACGAAGTTCTTGGCAGCACCATTAGAAAGTGTAAACTTATTTTCTTATTACTAGAGAGCTTTCCTTAGTTGCATTAAAATGGCACTGTTTTAAGATTGACGTGTATATTATGTGTAGTAAAGTTGCTTTTTTAGATTAAATCTTCTGTGGATACGTGGTATATTTAGGGGGCAAATAGATATATTGATACAGGCATGCAAAGTGTAATCATATCAGGGTAAATGAAGTATCTATCACCTCAAGAATGTATCCTTTCTTTGTGCCACAAACATTCCACTTGCATTTCTTTTTTTTTTTTTTTTTTTTTTTTTTTTTTTTNGATGGAGTCTCGCTCTGTCCCCCTGGCTGGAGTGCAGTGGCGCGATCTCAGCTCACTGCAAGCTCCGCCTCCCGGGTTCACGCCATTCTCCTGCCTCAGCCTCCCGAGTAGCGGGGACTACAGGCGCCTGCCGCCACGCCCGGCTAGTTTTTTGTATTTTTAGTTGAGATGGGGTTTCACCGTGTTAGCCAGGCTGGTCTTGATCTCCCGACCTCGTGATCCGCCCGCCTTGACCTCCCAAAGTTCTGGGATTACAGGCGTGAGCCACCGCGCCCCACCCACTTCTATTTCTTAAACATACAGTAAATGGTTGACTGTAAATCACCCTGTTGTCCGCCTCCCGGGTTCACGCCATTCTCCTGTCTCAGCCTCCCGAGTAGCTGGGACTACAGGCGCCCGCCTCGTCGCCCGGCTAGTTTTTTGTATTTTTTAGTAGAGACGGGGTTTCACCGTATTAGCCAGGATGGTCTCGATCTCCTGACCTCGTGATCCGCCCGTCTCGGCCTCCCAAAGTGCTGGGATTACAGGCTTGAGCCACCGCGCCCGGCCCAACTAATAGATCTTACTCATTCTAACTAGATTTTTGTACCCATTAAACAATTCCCACTTCTCCTGCCCCTAACTACCCATCCTAGACTCGGGTAAATATCATTCTACTCTCCATCTCCATGAGTTCAATTGTTTTAATTTTTAGTTTATGTGAGTGAGCACATGCAAAGTTTTTTTTTTTTTTTTTTCGTGTGCCTGGCTTATTTCACTTAATATAATGTATTCCAGTTCCATCCATGTTGTTGCAAATGACAACATCTCATTTATTTTGTGACTGAGTAGTACCCACTATGTATATGTACCACATTTTTGTCATTCATTTGTTAACAGATACTTGGGTTGCTTCCAAATCTTGGCTATTGTGAATAGTGCTGCAATAAACGTGGGTACAGATACTTCTTTGACGTACTGATTTCCTTTCTTTGGGGTATGTACCCAACAGTAGGATTGCTGGATTATATGGTAGTTCTGGTTTTAGTTTTTTGAGGAACCTCCAACAGTTCTTCAGTGGTTTTACTACTTTACCTCCCCACCAACGATGTACTAAGGTTTCCTTTTCCACACAACCTCACCAGCATTGATGTTGCCTGTCTGTTGGATATAAGCCATTTTAACAGGGTTGAGATGATATCTCTATAGTTTTGATTTACATTTATCTAATCAATGATAGTGACAACCTTTTCATATTCCTTTTTGCCATTTGTATGTCATCTTTTGAGAAATCTCTATTTAAATATTTTGCCCATCTTTCAGTCAGATTATTATATATTTTTTCAATGGAGTTGTCTGGGCCCCTTATAGATTTTGGTTATTCCTTGTCAGGTGGGTAGTTGGCCAGTATTCTCTCCCACTCTGTGTTGTGTCTTCACTTTGTTGATTATATTCCTTGCTGTGCAGAAGCTTTTAAACTTGCTGTCCCATTTGTACATGTTTGCTTTGATTGTTTGTGCTTGTGGGGTACTGCTCAAGAAATATTTGCCTAGACCAGTGTCTTGGAGATTTTCTCCCAATGATTTCTTGTAGTAGTTTCATAGTTTGAGGCCTTCGATTTAAGTCTTTGCTCCACTTAGATTTGATATTTTTGTATATGGCAAGAGATAACAGTATAATTTCATTCTTCTGCATATCCAGTTTTCTCAGCACCATTTATTGAAGAGATTGTCTTTTCTTCATTGTATGTTCTTGGCACCTTTGTTAAAAGTGAGTTTACTTTAGGTCTGTGGAGTTGTTTCTGGGTTCTATTCTGTTCCATTGGTCTATGTGTCTGTTTTTATGCCATGAGCATGCATTTTTGGTTGGTATAGTTCTGTTGTATAATTTGAAGTCAGGTAATGGGATTCCTACTTTTGTAAACAAGGATCATTTGATTCTTTGTTTTCAATCTGCATGCCCTTTCTTTGATCTAGCTAGGACTTCCAGTAATATGTTTAACAGTGGTGAAAAGTGGGCATCCTTGTTACAGATCTTAGAGAAAAGTCTTGTAGGTTTTCCCCATTCAGTATGAAATTAGCTGTGGGTTTCTCATATGTGGCTTGTACTGTGTTAAGGTATGCTGCTTCTATACCCAGTTTTGAGGGTTTTTATCATGAAGGGATGTTGAACTTTTATCAAATGCTTTTTCAGCATCTATTGAAACTATAATGTTTTGTCCTTGATTCTGTTGATACGATCTTTCACATTGATTTTTTGCATATGATGAACCATCCTGGCATCCGTGGGATAAATACCACTTGGTTATGATGAATGACCTTTTTACTGTTTAGTTGAATTTGGTTTGCTAGTATTTTATTGAGGATTTTTGTATCAGTATTTGTCAGAGATAATAGCCTGTAGTTTTGTTTTCTGGATGTCTTTGTCTGGTTTTCATGTCAGGCTAATACTGACCTCATAGAATGAGTTTAGAAGTACTTCCTCCTCCTCTTTTTCACCATAGTTTGAATATTACGTGTTTAAATGTTTGGTAAAATTCAGCAGTGAAGCCATCAGGTCTCGGGCTTTTCCTTGCTGGGAGACTTTTTACATCTTTGATCTCATTACTTTTAATTGGTCTGTTCAGGTTTTGGATTTCTTGATTCAATCTAATTTTGAGTTTGGTTTGCTTTGCTTTTCTAGTTCTTCCAGATGTATTGTTTCTCTTTTTTTGATATAGGTGCTTATTGCTGTAAACTTTATTAGTACTGATTTATCTGTATCCCGTAAGTTTTGGTATGTTATATTTCCATTTTGGTTTCAAGAAATTTTATAACTTCTTTATTAATGTCTTAACTGACCTACTGATCATTCAAGAGAATATAGATTAATTCCCTTGTGTTTTGTATAGTTTCCAGAATTGCTCATTACTGATTTCTCAATTCATTCAACTGTGGTCAGATATAAAATGCTTTATTTCAGTTTTTTGAATTTAAGACTTGTTTTGTGGTCTAACATATGACCCATCCTTGAGAATCCTTCATGTGTTGATGAGAAGAAGGTACACTCTGCAGCTGTTGGTTGAACTTTTCTGTAAATATTTATTAGGTACATTTGGTCTGTAGTACAGATTAAGTTCAATGTTTCCTAGTTGACTATTTTTTTTTATACCTGATTATGTCCAAGGCTGAAAGTGGGGTATTGTGGTTTCCAGCTCTCTTTAGGTCTAATAATGTTGCTTTATATATCTGGGTGCTCCAGTGTTGGGTACATACAATTTACAATTATTATTGCTGAATTGATTCCTTTATTATATGTTGATCTTTGTCTTTTTATAGTTTGTCTTGAAATGTATTTTGTCTAATAATAGCTACTGCTGTTGATATGAAGTATCTTTTTATATCTCTTAAGTCTGTGACTTTGTAGGTGAAGCATATTTCTTGTAGGCAACAGATTGAGTCTTGGTGTGTGTTTTTTTTTGTTGTTGTTTTTAAACCATTCTGTCCCTGTCTTTTGATAGTTTATTTAATTTACATTGTTTTATTGATAAGAACTTACTCCCCCTACCATTTTGTTATTTTCTGGTTGTTTTGCGGTTTTCCCTTCCATCCTGTCTTCCTTTTAAGTGAAGAAGAGGTTTCTCTGGTGGCATGTTTTTATTTCTTGCTTTTTACATTTTGTGTATCTAAGTATATCTTCTTATTTGAGGCTACCATGAGGTTTACAAACACTATAACTCGTTATTTCAAACAGACAACCTTGGTTGCATAAACAAGAAAGCAAAGAGAAAACTAAAAACTCTATACTTCATGTCTTTTAATCTTTCCTTGTTTCTGTTTATATCTGATTATACTGTTTATGTCTTAAAGTTATTATGGTTATTTTTGCTTAGGAACTAAAAGTCTCCTTTTTTTTTCTTTTTTTTTTGTCTTCAAGATGTGAGTAGTTCATACACCACAATTACAGTATTATAATAGTTTTGTGTTTGTCTGTACTTAGTTTTGTGCCTTCAGATGGTTTTTCTGGCTAGTTAAGGTCCTCTTCTTTCCAGTTGATAAATTCTCTAGCATTTCTTGTAGAACAGGTCTGGTGTTGATGAAATCCTACAGCTTCTGTGTTGGAAGGTCTTTTATCTTTCTTGTTGGAAGGATATTTTCACTGGATGTACTATCCTAGGATAAAGGGTATTTTCCTTCAGCACTTTAAATAAGGCATTGCACTCTCTTGGCCTGTAAGTTTTCTGCTGAGAAGTCTGTTACTAGTTTTGAAGCTTTTTGGAATGTGTCTTTTCTCTTGCTGCTTTTAGGATCCTTTCTTTATCCTTGACTTTCAAGAGTTTGATTATTAAATGTCTTGATGTAGTCGTCTTTGAGTGTTCTATAGCCTCTTGTATTTGAATATTGATACCTTGTCTTAGCTTTGGAAAGTTCTATTATCTCTTTGAATGAACTTTCTACCTTGATCTCTCTCCCTCCTATCTAAGGCCTATAACACTTAGATTTGTACTTTATAAGCTACTTTCTAAATTTTGTGGTTATGCTTGCTTTTCTTGATTTTTTTCTTTGTCTCCTCCTGTACTTTCCATTAGCCTGTCTTCAAGCTCACTAAACCTTTCTTCTGCTGGATTAATTCTGCTGTTCAGACTCGGATGCATTCTTCAATGTCGATTTTTTTCAGTGCCAGAATTTCTGCTTGATTTTCAAAAAATTATTTAAATCTCTTCATTAAATTTATCTGACAGGATTCTGAATTTCTTGTGTTACCTTGGATTTTGTTGAGCTTCCTCAGAACAGCTATTTTGAATTGTGTCTGTGAAGGTCATGTGTCTGTCACTCCAGAATTGGTCACTGGTGCCTTTTTTTAGTTCTCTTGGTGAGATCATGTTTTCCTGGATGGTCTTGATACTTGTGGATGTTTGTCTGTGTATGGGCAAGTCTGTGTTATAAAGAGTTGTGTATTTACTATAGTATTCACGATCTGCTCATTTGAACCTATCCTTCTTGGGAAGGCTTTCCAAATATCGAAAGAGAATTGAGTGTTGAATCTGTCTTTTGGTACTACAGCCATATCGGTATTAGGGGGCACCCTAAGCCAAGTAATGTTTTAATTCTTGTAGACTAATAGAGGTCCCACCTTGGTGGTTTTGGATAAGATCCAAGAGAATTTTCTAGATTACTCTTGTTCTCTTCCCTTACCTCTCCCCAACCTTCCACACCTCCACAGGAGTCTGTCTCCATGCTGAGCTGCTTGGAGCTGGGGGAAGGGATGACATAAGCACTCCTGTTACCACCACCATTGCTTCTGTGCTGTGTCAAACCTGAAGCCAGCATAGCACTGGGTCTCACCCAAGGCAACCACTGCCTAATGATGGTGTTTAGTCAGTGTCCAAGAACTTTTTAGACAACAGGTGGCAAATCCAGCAAGGCTTGTGTCCTTGCCTTCAGAGCAGTGAGTGCCCTTGAGGCCCAGGGCGTGTCCAGGAATGCCATCTAGGAGCCAAGTCCTGAAGTTGTATCTTTATGAATCTATTTGGTGCTCTATTCTACTGTGGCAGAGCTGGCACCCAAGCCACAATACCAAGTTTGTCTCATTCTTCCTGTCCCTTTTCATAAGCAGAGGAATCACTCAAGGTCCAAGAGCTTTTTAGTTTAACTAGTAGTAAATGCTGCCAGGCCTGGGTCTCTTCCTTCAGTGCAGTGGGTTCTCCTCAGGCCCCAGGTGAGTCCAGATATGCCATCCAGGAGCCAAGGCCTGCAATCGGAGACCCCAGGAGCTTGCTTGATGATGTACCTGATTGTGGTTGAGCTAGTACCCAAGCTGCAAGACAAAGTCCACTCTATTGCCTCTCCTTTCCAAAAGCGCAAGGAGTATATCCCCACGGCAACCACACTTGGGAATGTACTGGGCCACACCCAAAGATAGCTTGGCTCTGAGTCTTACCCAAGACTTGGTGAATACTGCCTGGCAACTGCTGCTGTTTATTCCAGACCCAAGGACCCCTTTAGTCAGCAGGTGATTAATTCTATCAGGACTGGATTCTTCCCTTGAAGGTAGCAAGTTCCCTTCTGGCCCAGGGTATATTTAAGAATATCACTCACGAGCCCAGGCCTGGAATGGGGCGTCTCAGGACTCTCCCTGATGCCTCATTCTACTGTGTTTGAGCTTGTGTCCAAGTGACAAGACAATGTCCTCTTTACTGTCCCTATCCTCTCAAGTGGAAGGAAGCAGCCTCAAAGTTGGCAGCTGCACTGCCAGGGGTTAGAGGATGGGGTGGTATCAGCACTGGTGTCTTACTAGGTTGTGTGCCCACCAAGTCCCCTGACTTTGAGTCTGGCGCAGCACCAACACTTGCCCAGGAATTGCAGTTTTTGTAGCCGGGACTCCCTTTGAAGTTTATTTAGGATCCCAAAGTGCTTGAGCTCAGAGTGGTGAGACTACCTGGAACTCAGATTCTAACTGCTGAGATGGGTGATAAGCTCCCTGGATAGGGCTGGTCTGAAATGTTTCCTCCACGGGCACTTAATGAACTCTGCCCTGTGTTGCTTCTCACTGTGACAGGGCAGCACTGGGTTCCAGTGCTATGTCCCACAATCCTGCGTCCTCCCTCCTGCAAGCACACAGATGGTCTACATGTGACATGGCCTCTGCCAAGGGATGGGGGGAGGGGTCGTGGTGGGAATTTGTAACTCTTTCCTACCGTCTTCAGTGCCTCTTTCCTTGATATGATATTAAAATCAAGTACTGTGATTGCTCACTTGATTTTTCAGTTCTTATGTAGGTGCTTGCTTGTGTGGATATCTGTTCAATTTGGTGTTTCTGTAGCAGCGGTAGCGGGAAAGATGATTGCTGGAAGGTTCTGTTGGGACCGTCTTGTTCTTCCTCCCTCCTAGTAAAGCTACTTTTTAAAAATTCTAGCATGTTAGGGTTTTGTGTTCTGTTTCCCATGGAATTTTAAAATGGATCTATTGGAGTAGAATTTCAAAAAAAAAAAAAAAAAAAAAAA